>NW_023494804.1:0-593983 GCF_904425465.1 Colossoma macropomum
GTAAGGCTGTTATTGAGTTTGGAGTTTGGGTTACATTAACTTAAATGTGACATGACGGCACTTGACTTTGCTTGAATTCTGTTCGTTTATGTGTTATTCGTTGCTGCCCAGATCGTAGAACTTCTTCTTGGCTTTGAAAGATTTGGTAATTCAGTATCTGTAAAGGTTTCGGTTTTGAGGTAGCTTAATCACTTTGTAGCAGTAAGTCAAGGTGACTGCTCTTGTTGTTTAAACTCGAATACGTTTGGCTACTCATGAAGAGCTTTGTCAGTTTCTTTACGCAATCAACATTGCTCTATAAACTTGGTTCTATGTTTAGTACTTTCGATATTGCCACGTGCCATGTGATGCGGCACGATCATCAGTTTTAACACGTTTAATGTTACCCATCTGTTTCTTTATTGACTGAAATACACTCTTCGCAAAAATCGTTCCAACCACCTCATTCCTGCGCCCACTGATACTTTGAGTGACTTATGGAAAGAAATTCCGGCAAAGCGTAAACAGACAATACTTTGACAGCTAATAAGAACCTAAAATGATCAAAAAGTGGAACTAAATAAAGATATGAATGATCTTTATTTTTGGGATGCTCGAATACTTATGTGTTGATGCTTATATATTAATCGATCTGTGAACAGAAAGCTGAAATAATAATAATAATAATAATAATAATAATAATAATAATAATAATATCTTACATTTATATAGCACTTTCCAAAGACCCAAAGACGCTTACAAATGACAATTTGGTTGAGCATAAAACGTCAACATCAAACAAACTATATAATCTAAAAAAAGGAAAAAAAAACAAAACAAACAAACTGATAACAGAAATACATAAATCACAACATTCAAGAAGACAAGACATGATTTATAATGGGTTCAAAACAAAGGAAAGTTGCATGCAAGAGAATTTGATGTGTTTTAAAGGTTGGATTTGAACAAAGACAGACAGCTTGACGGTTAAATCTGTGGCGGACTTTCAGAACCGAGGAGCAAGTCTGGAAAAGGCTTGGCCACCAAATCTGTAAAGGTTGGAAGAGGGAATAGTAGGCAGTCCAGCTGTAGAAATAACTATGTATGTCTCTATAGCCTACACGAATTACTCACTTCAGTTCATTTAAACTTTTTAATTGTGTTTACACCGAGAGTCAGGAAAAGCCAGGAAACCATAAAGCAGAGCCATTAATGTCTAATAAAGCAGTGTCATTGCACAGCAATGTCTCATGTAGAAATCTTTGATAATGCTCCTTATATTTTCACCATGGTCGCCATGTTAGTGTCAAGCTATCATGGTTAGCTCGGCGCTATTTAGACATTTTCGTCATCTCTAGTTTATTTACAGACATTTTTGCTCATAACAGGTCTGGAAGTAACATTTTTTACTTTGTGTGTCTCCGCTTTCAAATCACGCCTTATTTAAGGATTTGAACTTGAAGTCTGTCTTATATTATTGTAGCTTTAGCCTGTTAGCCAGCTAGCTTTCTGCTACCTGCTCAGCACACTAGCGAGGACTAAATCCAGTTATGAAGAGAATATAATGTGTAAACCAGTTAAAGGGCGCAAAAAGGGACAGTTTATCATCTAGTTGCATTTTATGGGCTGAGATTTCAACTCTAACAGCTTTGCTGTTTCACTGAGTCTTTATGAAGCCACAGTCTCATGTCTGCTGAAGCTCTGCACTGTTTATGCTTGTAGTTTTGCTGTTCTTGCCATAATTTCATCTTCACTCGGCTTTTCTGACAGACGCAAACTAAACGTTACTCCAGAAACACCTCCGAGACATTTAATAGGACAAAACGGTAACTTAAAAAAGTGAGCACTCTTTCTTTGACTTGGCTAAAACTGGAAACGAATGACGCTTCCGTTTCCTAACCGGATATTTCAGCCATAATCTCGAAACACCGTGGCCACGTGAATAATAAGGTGGATATGCGACCATAAAGGTTCTTTGTGTTGTAAAATTAGTGGAGTCTTCTTGCTGCTACATAGATCTATTCCAACATAGAGCAGAATCATTTACCGTGAAAAGAACCACTTAAATTTTATTTATTTATTTACTTATTTTTGCGAGTTGTCTAGGTTTTGTATGCATCCTATGCCTTTGTTCAACAATCCATGATAAACATAATCTAAAGGTGTAAAATGCCTCGAAATATTCTCCTACTTTTAAACATTAGAGCATTACGAGTTTGGTTGAGCATCTTCTCGTAGTCATGTTTTCCCCATATCTGACAGTGTTAACCCTTTACAACCAGGTCCATTTCTAACCGTTGTAAATAACCCTCGAAACTTCGCAACGTGATGCAATGATATGTTGAGTGGTAGAAGAGATGACTTAGCCGGCTCACTGCATTTCTTGTGGATTTTCTTTGTGTGTTGCGTCCGACTTTGTATGCAGTTTTGTTCCAAAACCTTGCGTGTCTTATTTAGGTGGAAACAACATTATTAAAGTAAGAAAATTAATAAAATGTTATTATATATCATTTATAATTGATGGGAGAATATTTGCAAACCTTACAGCGGGAGTTCGCGATGTGTTGAGATATATAATAACGTATATACCTAATCTATAGTATTTAGGACCATGGACAGAGACAGTGCTGGCAGTTGTGTTTGGGAAGCTTAGCTCTTCTGCTCTGTCTCTAAGACATCCATCTATTTTAATGTTATGACTTCACAAATATTAACCTCCTCTTTGAATATATTTATATGATGACGTCGTCTTTGCAATCTCTAGTAGTCACAATTACGCTCTGAAAAGAAGATGTTCCTTCAAGGGTTCTTTAGTAAAAACAATGGTTCTATATAGAACCATGAGCACTCAAAGAAACATTGGCATGCTTAAAGGTTCTTTGTATGGTAAAAATGTTCTTCAGATTCATGGACAATTTGTGGTATATTGTCCTATATTAAACCTTTTTTAAAAAAGCGTTCTATATAGCAACAAGAAGATTTTTTCTATTGTTACGAGCTTGACATCATAACAATATAAGAAAGCTATTGGTGCTATGTAGAACCATGTACATGCTTCGTCAACCCGATAAACCATTTTACCATGCAAATAACCATTTTGAGTATAGATACTATATAGAACCATTGTGTTTACTAAAGAATCAATTAAGAAACCGTCTTTTTTAAAGAATGCACCAATAAAACTAATAACAACTTGCCCAATATTGGACATTTCAGGACACTGAAGTCGTATTTGAATTTTCTAAAGCACTGAAGAAAGGGACCTTCTCAAACTTCATAAAGAATGCTCTGAATGCAGGAGTAGAAATAAAGAATTGAATTTGTAAAGTCTTTTATGTGGAAAGCTAACATATCTGACAGAAATAGATCTAATAGTAAACAAAGCTGAATTGTACCAATTCATGATCCTGGCTTTAGATTTCTGCTCTATTTCTTTTCATTCTAATGAACTATTTATCTTATTGCTATTAGTAGAATAATTATTGTTATTTATATTTGAGGCAGGGAGAGGTATATAAATATGGCGCTCAACTGTGAAACTTACTTTAGCCACACGGTGTCACTGTTGACCGTGATTCTGAAAGTTCGTGTCTCATGAACAAACCTCTCCACCTTCCGTGCTGCGTAATCAGACAGAGGAGGTCCATATAGCGAAACGCAGACCACACCACAGAACTGTTGTGCACAGAGGAGGCCTTGGATATCATCTTGCTTTCTATACGGCTTTGGAATAACGATGTTATAAATCTGTGACTAGAATAAACGCAGATAAACGATGGGTTTCACGGTCAGTGGAGGACCTTGCTCAGTCTGGGCGCTGCTGCTTTTATCTTTTTGGGGTTTGTCTCGCGCTCAGATTTCGTACTCCGTCTCAGAGGAGGTGAAGAAGGGCACCGTTGTTGGGAACATAGCGAAGGACCTCAATATCGATGTCCAGGAGCTGCAATCGCGCATGTTTCAGGTGGTGGCTGGATCTAATAAGAGGTATTTCGACGTGAATCTGAAAACGGGAGCTCTGTTTGTGAACGACAGGCTCGACAGGGAGGAGCTGTGCGAGAGTAAGCAGAGATGCGCGCTGAATGTCGAGGTGATGGCACAGAATCCCGTAAAGCTCTATCGTGTAGAGGTGAATGTAGCGGATGTGAACGACAACTCTCCAGTCTTCCCGCTTCAGAAGTTAGTAAAGAACATCACAGAACACGTTGTACCTGGAGATCGCTTTTCTCTGCCTTCAGCACGAGACTTGGATGTGGGTATAAACTCGGTAAAAAGCTACACGCTAAGTCCAAATGAACATTTCTCGCTGGATGTTCAGAGCTACGGAGAGCAGAGTGTGTCAGCAGAATTGGTGCTACAAAAGCCTTTAGATCGAGAGAAGCAGGCTGTTATTAAGCTCACGCTCACGGCTGTTGATGGAGGGAAACCTGCCAAGTCAGGGACGATGGATATAATAATTAATGTGCTGGATATAAACGATAACAATCCAGTATTTAGTAAACCTTTATATAAAGTTAAGATAAAAGAGAATACACCTTTAGGTACGAAAATGTTGACTGTCACTGCTACTGATTCAGATGAAGGTACAAATGGAGAAATTATTTATTCAATTGTGGATCAAGAGGGAAACTCAGCATCACGCTTATTTTCAATAAACGACGTAACGGGAGATATAGCAATTAAAGGCAATATTGATTATGAGGAAAATCCAGCTATTGAACTAAGAGTCCAGGCTCAAGACAAAAGCGGGTCACCAAGACATTCAAATTGTAAAGTTTTGATTGAAGTTGAGGATGTAAATGATAATGCACCTGAGATTTCAGTCACCCTGCTCACGAACTCGGTAAGTGAGGACATCAAACCTGGCGCTGATGTAGCATTAATCACTGTATCAGATAAAGATGATGGTAAAAACGGAAAAGTAGACTGTAAAATAGCAGGAGCGAGTCCATTTAAGCTACAGCCGTCCTATAAAAACTCATATTCTCTTGTGGTAAATGAACCGCTGGACAGAGAGCAGGCCTCCCAGTACAACATCACAGTCATTGCCAGTGATGAAGGCACTCCTTCTCTTTCTAGCACTGGAATCATAGTCGTTCATGTTTCTGATGTAAATGACAATCCACCTCTATTTCCAGCACCCGTCATAAACCTCAGCGTCAAAGAAAACAGCCCAGTTGGCGGCCTGCTGGCATCACTAACAGCAAAAGACGCAGATATCGGTGAAAACGCTCATATTTCATATTCTTTAATTGATGGAGATGGTAGTAAAATCCCTGTGTCCACTTTAATGAACATAAACTCCCTGACAGGCGAACTGTACAGCTTACAGTCCTTCAACTACGAGGAAACCAAACAGATCCAGTTTAAAGTTCAGGCCACTGACACTGGTGTCCCTCCACTCAGCAGCAATGTGACTGTGAACGTCTTCATCCTGGATGAGAATGACAACAGTCCAGTTATCTTACCTCCTTACTCTGAAGCTGGGTCAGTAAACACTGAGAACATCCCCTACTCTGCTGAAGCGGGATACTTTGTGGCTAAAGTCCGAGCTGTAGATGCTGATTCTGGTTATAATGCGCTGCTGTCTTATCACATCACTGAACCTAAGGGGACTAATCTGTTCCGCATTGGTAGCAGCACTGGAGAAATCAGGACTAAGAGACGAATGAGTGACCACGACCTGAAAACTCACCCACTTGTTGTGACAGTATGTGACCATGGAGAACCTTCACTATCAGCTACAGTGACTGTTGAGGTTGTGGTGGTCGAAAGTCTGGACAGCGTGCAGCCTTCCCTAAGACAAGTGCCGATGAAGGAGGAGGGCTTTTCTGATCTGAATCTGTATCTGCTCATCGCTATTGTCTCAGTGTCGGTGATCTTTCTGCTGAGCCTCATCGGTTTAATAGCAGCTAAATGCTACGGGTCAGAGGGCGGTTTGAGCGGGTGCGGCGCTCCAGTGGTCACTACACACCCTGATGGGAGCTGGTCTTACTCTAAAGCCACTCAGCAGTACGACGTGTGCTTTAGCTCAGACACGCTGAGGAGTGACGTAGTGGTTTTCCCCTCACCGTTTCCGCCTGCAGACGCAGAGCTGATCAGCATTAATGGAGGGGACACTTTCACACGGACACAGACTCTCCCCAGCACTGGGAAGGTAAGGCTGCACTTGGCGGTTTTGAGGTGTGGGCTGCTTTGTGGAAGTTTGCATTGCCGTTATGTTTTGATAGCTGCAGTTTAAAATCCATTCAACGTCCATATAACATATTAGAATGGATGGTTTTGACTAAGTTGTTCAGCACTTGGGTTTGCTTTTTCATATAAAGTACAACAACTGTTTTTCGTCCATAAAAAACGATTTAGCCAAAGGTGCTTCATTGGTTTAGTTATACATTTGCTTATATTTTATCGTTCAGTTTTCTATGCTGAACTCAGATATGTTGTCTTCTTAGGTGTAAAATTGCTTAAGGACCAGTGTTACATTTTGATTGGGTTTAACCAACTTTCTCATTTAGATGTCCATTGTTTTGCTGTTGTTTTGCACCATACCAGAAGGGTTGAATTAGGTAGCATGATCACTGTTTTGCTGTTAGTAATGGGCTGTAGCTTGATGTTGATAAAACGGGATGTATTGCGTTTGAAAAAATGTATTTAGGAAAAAAATACAGTCTGATTTCACATAACATACTATCTATTTTGAATACTTTCTATTTGCAAACATGATTTGGGTTCAGTGCAGAAACTGAATGATATTTTAACCGTTGCCCATGTTACTATAAACGTGTCATTGACCTGTTTAGTCTAGCCTCCACCTCCACCTCACCCCTATAGAGCCCCTAAACTCACTCTTTCAGACCCCAGAATTTTGCACTACTCCACTGTGGACAATATACAACTTTTTAGAAGCTTTGACAGATTTAGTAATGTTACTTTGTAACTCATTATATAACTGGTTTCAGTCATCAAGGTAATGTAATCATTCTGTAGCAGCAAGTCAAGGCTAAAAACTTATGTAATCTCAAAAGTGTTTCTACTCATCTGAGGCGCTTAATCAGGTCCTTTTTAACTGTATATTTCTTTATGTAATTGAGATTTTTCTATAAGTCTTTATTTCTGGTTCATACTTTTCCTACTTTTTCTTGGCATAAAACAAAAATATAAATTAAACATAATCTTTAAAGTCATTATTCATTATTGCGGCGCTGGTTAAACATCTTATCATGGTTAAGCATTTTACACATCTGAGAGTTCACTCTGTGCACCAGGGTTATAGGAGTAGAAGAGATTGTTTAACTGAGCCATTGTATTTTTTGGTCAGTTTTCTTGGTGCGTCCTCCTTTGTGTGTTGTTTTTGTCCAAAACGTCCAGTGTCTTATTATTATTCTGGAATATAATAATTAGAAAAGATATCGCTCCTGTCGGAGGAAAACCTTGTGTCTCCTATTTAGTCTTTTTTTAGTTTTTGACATAATGTGAAAATGCCTGCTGCTCTTTACATTGTGTTACATACACAGCACAAAATGGCTTGGAAAAGTCTGGTTCCATTGACTTACATTAAAAGTAAAGTAGGTTTTTTCCTTCTCCTGTAAAGTCTCCATTTTGGAGATACAAGGTTTTCTTCCGACAGCAGCGATATATTGGTGCTTTCAAAAAAAATGTATAAAATGACATACTGTTAACATTAATGGGAGAATATTTGAATAGCACAGTAAAAGATCTTACGACTTGAGCTGGAAATGTGTTTTTTTAATAGATTTTTTAATCTAGTTCATATCACTACTTTCAGAACCACAGACAAGATAGGCAATGGAGCAAAAGAGTCTGCGTACTTACTCTGCTCTGTTTTTAAGATAAACATTTCTTTCAATATTTGGCTCAACTTTCAGTGAGAATTAAAATAAAACACCTCAGAAATGTATTTATACACTTAAAAAGAAGATAAAATAAAAGAACATACTAAACAGGAGTGGTACCCCGCATGTCACTGGGATACATCTGCAATTAGGGAACAAAATTGTACCACAATTTAATTGCAATTAAATTTTTAACATTAACATTTATATTGACTCTGTACACCCTGTCTTGACTCCAAGTTTTTTTGTTCTAAAAATTTAGGTTATGAAAAGGTACAAATGCATACCTTTCTCAGGTAAAAATGCACAGAATGGGACTTTAAGGTCACTGTTGTACCTTTTAGACTACAAATACTTTATTTGCACCCTGATGAATGAAAATATACTTGTAATGTACTTCTGACAATGTTTTCTGACAATGACTGGTAGGATTGTCTTTACAGTGTCCCAGCTGCATCACAGTTAGCAATAAAACTACCTTAGGCAAAATAGATGCCATGAAAAAAAAAAAAAATGTTGAAATGAATTTACATGTTTTCAAATGTTATCAACTCCACTGCTACATCAATAAGAATCTCTGAATATGACATTTGACTACCTAACCTTTGTAGAAGGTGTTCATGGCATAATAAACCAGGTGATAGTTGCAGCACAGATCCCCTAGATGGCATAACAAACCATAAATGAGCAATTTCCTTTACAAAAGGCATATTTAGTACTGTGTACTTAATGTTTCTAAGCCGTCCTATGTACTGTTCTCTGTTTATGCCTACATACTGGCATGATGAGGAGATTATTCTCTTTTTTTTACTTTAAAGTACATTTTTTTCTTGGTTATTACACTTGCAGTTGTAAATATGTCTTTGAAAAAATATAAGGTATAATATTGAGGTATAATTTATTATATTTGTCACTTCTGTTTCATTTGGCATTCACTTCTGCTATACACATTTATGAGCCACTCTTTTTTACTTCAATTTACACTTGTAAGAAGATATGGAGCTATATATAATAATGAAACACATTTTGTTTCTGCTATGAATTTTGTTGGGAATATACACCAATCAGGCATAACATTATGACCACCTCCTTGTTTCTACGCTCATTGTCCATTTTATCAGCTCAACTTACTATATAGGTGCACTTTGTAGTTCTACAGTTACAGACTGTAGTTCATCTGTTTCTCTGCATGCTTTGTTAGCCCCCTTTTACCCTGTTCTTCAGTGGTCAGGACCCCCATGGACCCTCACAGAGCAGGTACTATTTGGGTGGTGGATCATTCTCAGCACTGCAGTAACACTGACGTGGTGGTGGTGTGTTAGTGTGTGTTGCGCTGGTCTGAGTGGATCAGACACAGCAGTGCTGCTGGAGATTTTAAATACCTCAGTGTCACTGCTGGACTGAGAATAGTCCACCAACCAAAAATATCCAGCCAACAGCGTCCTGTGACCACTGATGAAGGACTAGAGGATGACCAACACAAACTATGCAGCATTAGACGAGCTATCGTCTCTGACTTTGCATCAACAAGGTGGACAGACAAGGTAGGAGTGTCTGATAGAGTGGACAGTGAGTGGACACAGTGTTTAAAAACTCCAGCAGCACTGCTGTGTCTGATCAGTGTTACTGCAGTGCTGAGAATGATCCACCACCCAAATAGTACCTGCTCTGTGAGGGTCCATGGGGGTCCTGACCACTGAGGAACAGGGTAAAAGGGGGCTAACAGAGTAAGCAGAGAAACAGATGGACTACAGTCTGTAACTGTAGAACTACAAAGTGCACCTATATAGTAAGATGAGCTGATAAAATGGACAAAGAGCGTAGAAACAAGGAGGTGGTCATCATATTATGCCTAATCAGTGTATTTGGCACACTTTATATGAAGTGGAGCTTTGAACTCTATTAAGATTTTATTGTGAAATTTTGCAGCTGAACAGTATTTCTGCTGTGTAACAATTTCCAGTCTATTCTTGTTATATAGAAAATACCTGAATATTATCCAAGAAATGCATTACATTTAGAAACTAATCTGGACATTTAGGATGTATGATGAAATTTGGCCTTTTTTATTTTCATTTTCTACCCGACAATGCATATCACATGTGGAACTTTCATACTTCCTCTTTGGTTTACTTAGTTTCCATTAAGCTGCTGCTGTTGAGGCTCAGATGCTTTGGATAAACCAGAGAGAGAAATCAACATCAAATATAAATTGGTTAGTTGTCTTTAGTATGCATATTACACAGTCTTCCAGAATAAAATACTCAGAGTCAAAGCAGTCTGCCTGTCAAAGATGCGGTTCATTCTCCATTTTAAATTTTATATACAAATAGTGGGCAGGTCTTGATTTGTTTTATTGCATTTTACATCATCTCAGCTAATGTCAAATCATCTGCTACCACATCCGATGCCGTCACATCCTCTGCGATCATATCTTTTGTTACCACATCCTCTGATAGCATATCACTTTATATTATGTTCTCAGCCAGTTTTCTAGTCCAGCCTTCACAGCCTTCATCCTCAGTCTGTTTCCCTGCCCAGCCTCCAGCTTCAGCTCATACTTTTTCTCTAATAATGTCCACTGAATAATCTATCCTGTGTACCTGTGTATGTAAAGTTTCAAGTGTGTTCATCCCATGTCGTATCTCTTTCCTGATTTTAGAAATAGTGAGCCACGGGTTTTTAAAATAAACTAAATTTTTAAAATAAACTAAACTAAAGCCACATACACTGGAGCTGTGTTGCGCTCCTGAGTCTCCCTCGACCTCCCAGTCAGATGGGCCAAGTGGGCATGCCCGCATTCTCCACCAGTTGTGATGCCAGCCAGGAGAAGGGCTGAGTTGCACTGACTGGGAAATGGAAGCTCTGTAATGCTCTCACAAACACTAGTGCAGATGAACAGTGGAGCTTTAGCTGAGGGACAAATGGCAACAAAGTTATTGAATCCAGCACAACTAACAGTGGTACACGTAATGTACCCTCAACAACCATGAGCTATGTAGCCTACAGGTAAATTTGCCTTGTTCTAAGTTGATGGGCAAACCTGCATGGCTGAGATGTTTCAGAATGGTAAAGAAATGACGTTATATTGAGTCAATGTACAAACATAGGCTACGTTCACATTGCCAGGTTATAGTGGCACAAATCCGATTTTTGCCCTAATGCGACTGTGGACACGCAAATCTGATCTTTTTAAATCTGACCTGAGTCACTTTAGCTACGTTCACATTACAAGCCTCATTTCTCAAATCCGATTTTTTGTCCAAATCTGATCTCTCTGACACGATGGTTCACACTCGTTTAGGTAAGTGATTCAAATCTGTCATTAATGTGAACGAACCGGCGTCCTGAAATGACCCTCATGAGCACATCCTCCTCAGTAATGTCACATGAATGAATCACGTTCATCATCAGCACAAACTAACGAGCAGAACGAGCTTCGCTGAGAAGATAATTAACTCTGATCAGCTCTCAGCTTCATTATTAGAGCGAGACGAAGGAGAAAAAGGTGAGATGAGCTGCTTTGCCATTGTTTACAGGCTTTAACGTCTGTTCAGCGCTGCTGCCGTGGTAAAGCTGAATGATGGCGCGTGTGCAGTGGGAAAAAAGCACATGAATTCCGATCTGAGCGCCACATTAAGGTTGCATGGCCATGAATCGGATACGTATCCGATCTAGGACCACATATGAAAGTGGCTTAGGCTGGATTTGAAAAGATCAGATTTGCGCACAGAGGCACAAACTCCAAATACCATGAATCTTGGTGTGGATAATGGATGTCACTGGCAGTGATTTACTTACTGTGCATTTCCATATGCACTGAATGATTGTTTGGAGTTATGATGCAACTTACTTAGATGTGTGAACATTTAAGTGTCTTTCTTTATGTAGTTAATTTGTTCACTCTGAGTAATTAATTTAGCATTTTTATCCTGTTTTTGCACATTTTTGCCATGATATAAGCAATAGCTGTGTAGTTAATGATTATTTTCTTCCATTAGGTTTGTGAACCTGTTAGCTAGTATAGATTCTTCTGTATTCTGTTTGCATGCTGTAGATAAAAAAAAACACCCCTTGCCTCCACATCCTCTGCCACCACATCCTCTGCAACCACATCCTCTGCCTCCACATCCTCTGCCTCCACATCCTCTGCCACCACATCCTCTGCTTCCATATTTCATATGTTCCATGTCATTAAGTTTATATATATATAGAGAGAGCAACTTCATTTTGTCTTTTCATTTTGATTCTAAGTGGAATTTAAACACATAGCAGTCAATGGCGGCCTTTTTAACCCTCTACTGCATGCATTATGAGAGCAACTGAAAAAAAAAAATCCATTCACTTTTACTTGCATAAAATGGTCCTTGACTTATTTTTTCGGACCCAATTATTCAATTAAAAAAAAAAAATAAAAATAATAATAATGTGTGCAGGTGTCCTTTTGTAGTATGTTGTTTTGAGGCAACATTGTGCATCAATGGGAAGAAATGATATAGAGCTGTGTTCCCTGAAAAGGTAAGACCTGGCTTGTGACTGGCCAAGTCCATTCCACTGTCGCACAATGTTGCTTCTAGGCAACAAACATATTTCTGCACAATCTCATAACAAAAAAATTGATACTCGTTGTTAAAAAAGAGGTTTAAAGTGCCCACTAAGAGATAGTATGACCAGGAACATGCTTTTTATTGATTTACTCAAACTCTTCCCTTTATTGTTAACCCTGTGGTTGTCTTTAAATATGTATAACGTTATTGTAAAGTGAGGAAAATGAGTTTGTTGCCCTGAGGCAACATCATGCAATAGAGGGTTAATATGTTTTGTTTAACTTCGTTTCTGTTTCTTAGACCTTAGAATTGCCTTTATCTGGTGGGAATGAGGTTCCACTGCTATTGTAATCATGCAGACAGTTTGTCATCTAAGCTGAAAATTTAAAATGTGCACTTAGTAAAGATCTACTAACATCTACTGAAAACTTTTGTGCATTTTTTTTCATTGTTGGACAGGAAAACACTGTCGGTCATGCATAAGAAGCCTTAGTTCATCCCCTGCTCTGTCTGAAAGAAAGACATTTTTCTCAGAGTTATTACTTTAAAATAGTAACATTTTAAATCTTTAATAGTTGCATCACAGTTACCACTACAGTTAACCCAAATAATCCCATTGACATCATTAACAACTCTTGATGTTAGACAATCTGCTAAAAAACATTGCAAAACACAACAAACAAAACTGACTTTGACCAATCCCTGATCCTGTCTTTAGATTTCTGATGAATCATTCAATGATATTAAAGTTCTTTCTCTCTGTTTTGGTGCAGTTAGAAGTTTGCGTCTCTGGTGCTGTCCTGTACAGCCACACGGTGTCACTCTTGACCAAATGTGTCTGTGTCTCATAAACAAAAGTCTCCACCTTCTCTGCTGCATAATCAGATAAGAGTGGTTAGAAAGCCACACCATCGTGCACTGGACTTGACAGAAGAGGCCTCAAATATCATCTAGGCAGCTTATATGTTGATGGAATAGTGTCAACCTGACTTTGGAATAAACACAGAGGAGCAATGGCTTTCAGTGGAGGATCTGATTTGATCAGGGTGCTGCTACTTCTGTGTTCATGGAGTTTGTCTCAGGCTCTGATTTCATACTCCATCTCAGAGGAAGTGGATATGGGCACCATTGTTGGGAACTTAGCAAAGGACTTCAACATTGATGTACAGAGCCTGGCAAAGCGCAGGTTACAAATCTTGGGTGGTGATGAAGGATATTTTGACGTGAATCTGAAAACTGGAGAACTGCTTGTTAACAATAGTCTCGACAGGGAGGATCTGTGCAAGAATTCTCAGAAATGCACGCTTAAGTTCCAGGTAACGGCAGAGAATCCATTAATTACTGATGATGTTGATGTGACGGTAGCGGATATTAATGACAACGCTCCAGTTTTCCCCCTTCAGAAGTTTGTGAAGAACATGTCTGAAAATGCTCATGCTTTAGAGCGGTTTTCTGTGCCTGCAGCACAAGACTTGGATGTCGGGATAAACTCGGTGAAAAGCTACAAGCTTAACCATAATGAATATTTCTCACTGGTCGCTCAAAGCTATGAGCAGAGTGGCTTGGCAGAATTGGAGCTACGGAAACTTTTAGATCGAGAGAAGCAGTCTGTAATTAAGCTCACGCTCACGGCTGTTGATGGAGGGAAACCTCCCAAATCAGGGACAATGGACATAATAATAAATGTGCTGGACATAAACGATAACAGTCCAGTGTTCAGCAGGTCTTTATATAAAGTTAAAATAAAAGAGAACGTACCTTTAGGAACGAAAATCTTTACTGTCATTGCTACTGACTCAGATGAAGGAACAAATGGAGAAATTATTTATTCAACTGTGCATAAAGAGGGAAACTCAGCATGGCATTTATTTTCATTAAACGACACAACGGGAGATATAGCAATTAAAGGCAACATTGATTATGAGGAAAATACAGCTATTGAACTAAGAGTACAAGCTCAAGACAAAAGCAGCTCACCAAAGCGTTCACACTGTAAAGTGTTAATTGAAGTTGAGGATGTAAATGATAATGCACCTGAAATTTCAGTCACTCTGCCCGTCAACCCGGTAGGTGAAGACATCGAACCTGGCGCTGACGTAGCATTAATCACTGTATCTGATAAAGATGATGGTAAAAATGGTAAAGTAGACTGTAAAATAGCAGGAGCGAGTCCATTTAAGCTGCAGCCAACCTATAAAAACTCGTATTCTCTTGTGGTAAATGAACCGCTGGACAGAGAGCAGGCCTCCCAGTATAACATAACAGTCATCGCCAGTGATGAAGGCACTCCTTCTCTTTCTAGCACTGGAAATATAGTCATTGATATTTCTGACGTGAATGACAATCCACCTGATATTTCAGTCACCGTACTAATGAACTCGGTAAGTGAGGACATCAAACCTGGTGCTAAAGTAGCGTTAATCACTGTATCAGACAAAGACGATGGTAAGAATGGAAAAGTAGACTGTAAAATAGCAGGAGCGAGTCCATTTAAGCTACAGCCGTCCTATAAAAACTCATATTCTCTTGTGGTAAATGAACCGCTGGACAGAGAGCAGGCCTCCCAGTATAACATCACAGTCATCGCCAGTGATGAAGGCTCTCCTTCTCTTTCTAAAACTAGAGAAATAATCATTTATGTTTCTAACATAAATAACAATGCACCCGTTGGGTTGGGTGGGTTGCCGATGCAGTTCTGTCAAGATGGTGTGTGACTGGAAAGGAATGCAACAAATTAATGTCACACTTTTTAAGAAAAACCCAACCTAAATCAAATATAGATCAATAAAAAATAAAATAAGAATGTGACACTTTATAATAACAATAGTTTATGACACATTTATCAGCCTTTACTTCATAATTATCTCGTCAATAACCACTCAATCATTTTCACTTGTTGATTATTAGCTAATATATTAAATGAAAAATATTGATTGACTGCTTAGTTTACTCATCATAAATAAATCAAGAATTCAGTTGTTATTCACAAGCTGTGAAAATATAATACCTATTTCAAAATAAGTATTTACGTTTAGTTTTAATTTTGCTTTCAAGAGGGAAAAAAATATCCTCATAAAAATGACATCTGTGAGTGGCTACTTTAACAATTTATTAGCTAATTCAGTTTGTAAGAGTTTTTCAGTATTAGTTAATATATCAGTGACCTGTTTATTATACGTCTACTTTATAAGTTGTTTACTTTTTTAAAGATGCCATAGAATTTTCAGTCGTTCCCTGACATCTACATTGAAGGTGTGTGACTTTAGTTGAAATGAAAAATGCCCAGATGCTGTTTTACTTGATCATTTACAGACTTATGATTTGACCCTAAAATGAAACAAGCTGCTTTCCGTCTTTTGGGGGGCTCATGAATAACATGAATAATCTGATGAGCTCTGCTCTAAATTGCTCGTTTACAGCGATGGCTCAGAATGAAGCAACATGGCTCGGTTCTCATACTATTTAGTTAGCTATGCTAGTTGCTTGGAGCTTGCTAGTAGATAGAGTGTTACCTATACTAGCTACTCGTTTTTGATCTCAACAACAACACAAAATAAGTTTTTAGCTCACTATGAAACTTTCATTTTAAGATGATCTGGCTTCAACCGTCAAAGAGTGGATAAAATCACACAGCATGGCTACTTACAGGCTGCTGTTGGGCTTGTGATGCTAATAAATTTGGAACTGCCCCTCTGTCTCTTCAGGGTCAAAGGCTGAGAGAAGCTACTCAATATTATCCAGCGTTTAAGAAACTGTTCAGAGCAAAAGGTGCAGAGCAAATTAACAAATTTGAATTAAAGTTGTCTGGGATCCTGTTAAAGACGTAGGAGCTAAAGTTGACTTCTTACACTGTAAAAAGTGGCTTGTCAGATCTCCTTAAAAAATTATTTCATGTGGTAACAAGTAAATGAACTCGTTTTATTCAACCTAAATAACCTCAATCAATGCCGTTTTTAAATTTGAATAAAACTAGTTCAGTTGCTTGTCACCACATGAAGTTTTTTTTTTTTTTTTAAGTAGATCTGACAAGCCACTCTTTACAGTGTATTTCCCAGATTATTTTGGGAATTTTCCTTTCCACCTTAAATTGTGCTGCAGTTACATTATTGTGCCTGTAGCATTTAAGGTGGAATGGAATATTCATTTAAGAAGCAGGTGAGTAGGAAGCCAACTTCAGCCTTATTTGACGATGAACAGTCATGACATTTCGGTTCCTTGGGAAGGTATAAAAATTGCCGACATCCCTTCACAGCCTGGAACAGTACATTTCTACTGGTAATCTGCCATTTTCATTGCTGTTGCTCTGTTCTTGTCATTTTGTTCTTCGTATCCCAATGTAAACTTTTGTGGAGTAAACATTAGTAAGTCTGTTACGTAACAGTTTAAGATTTTGGAATCGGCCCAATTTTACTGCCCTCTTTTGCTAATGCTGGATTTGCATTTGAAGGAGGAGCCAAAAGTGTTTGAGATTCATAGACTCTCAGAAATAAAGGTATGAAACTGCCCCTCTTGTCACTGGGGTGGAGCCCTCAAGGGTACATCTCAGTACCTTTCGTCAGGGAACATAACTGAACCATAATCCACAGAAATTATATGTTCTAAGCTGTACTGACTCCACACACCCCGTCTCGTCTCCAGGCTTTTATTTTACTGTTCTGTTTAAAAACATTCGGTTATGAAAAGGAACAAATTTGTATTTTTCACCTGGAAAAACCTATTTAAGGTACATGATGGGTCCTTAAAACCACTGTTGTACATTTGAGGGAACAATTACATTGTTTGTACCTTGATGAACAAAAAATGTACCTGAACAGAACCTTTATTTCTAACAGTGCAGAATGTTCACCTCAGTTCTATGTACCAAACCTTATTCAACTATGCCAATATAAAATCCATTTCCGTCCTATGGCACCTTTAATTAAAGTGATAATATTTAAAGTTTAAATTTTATTGCTGAGCCATTAGATAAAATAACATAATAAAACAATGTCCTTGTATTGCTGTGCGTCACATTGTAAAGCCTAAAATGTCTGTTTAAAAATCAAATATGTCAGTCATATTTGGCCTGAGTACTGCAGGCTACGCCATAAAGCTTTACTGATTCACACCACAATCTTAAACTTAAAAGAAGGTCTAGCTGGATGGTAGTGATGGAACAGTGGATAACACCATTGCCCAGTGCACAGAAAAATGAAGGTTACTGAAGAATTGACTGTAGAACTGCAGGATACGAAGAAAACACATCACAGCTAGCTTGTCTTATCACATCACTGAACCTAAGGGGACTAATCTGTTCCGCATTGGAAGCAGCACTGGAGAAATCAGGACTAAGAGACGAATGAGTGACCACGACCTGAAAACTCACCCACTTGTTGTGACAGTATGTGACCATGGAGAACCTTCACTGTCAGCTACAGTGACTGTTGAGGTTGTGGTGGTCGAAAGTCTGGACAGCGTGCAGCCTTCCCTAAGACAAGTGCCGATGAAGGAGGAGGGCTTTTCTGATCTGAATCTGTATCTGCTCATCGCTATTGTCTCAGTGTCGGTGATCTTTCTGCTGAGCCTCATCGGTTTGATAGCAGCTAAATGCTACGGGTCAGAGGGCGGTTTGAGCGGGTGCGGCGCTCCAGTGGTCACTACACACCCTGATGGGAGCTGGTCTTACTCTAAAGCCACTCAGCAGTACGACGTGTGCTTTAGCTCAGACACGCTGAAGAGTGACGTAGTGGTTTTCCCCTCGCCGTTTCCGCCTGCAGACGCAGAGCTGATCAGCATTAATGGAGGGGACACTTTCACGCGGACACAGACTCTCCCCAGCACTGGGAAGGTAAGGGGCTTGTGAATTGAATTAACCTTCACGGAAGCAGTAGAGTTATCAATGTAGCACATGTTTTGCAACAGATGTGGACTGCAGAAGCGTCTTCTGCTAAAGTACACATTCTCTATAAAATTTGAAAACCTTTGCTGTGCTGTGTTTGGGTTAGTCGAGACGAAGGGGGTCGCGAACCCCAGCCTGCAATTTTAAGGATGTTGTGGCCAGGGTTGGCATGTATGTATTTATTTTGGAGAATAATTTTTGAATAATTGTTCATCACTTACACTCTCAGAAAAAAGGTACTAAACTGTCACTGGGGCAGTCCCCCTCTTGTCACTGGGGTGGTTCCCTCAAGGGTACATCTCAGTACCTTTAGTCAGGGAACATAACTGTACCATAAATCCACTGAAATGATATGTTCTAAGCTGTACCTGCACAGAACCTTTATTTCTAACAGTGTAGAGAAAAATATGTTGATGTCAAGCTTGTAAAAATAGGAAAAAAAAACAAAATATATATATAATAGTTCTTTATAGAACCCTCTACAGAACTTTCTCCATCAATCTGACCGTCACGTGTAGTCGTTCTAAACACATTTAAACCTGATTGTCCTAAATACATATGATTATATACTGTGTGTATAATATCCTACTAAAACTGTTGGCGGTACAGTTTTAACATATTTATATTTAAGAGGGTTTTAACTCACTAAAGCTCAACAGATTTATGAATATCTATCCTTTAATGCATTAATCAAAACTGTTCTACTGTTGCTGATTTTCTGAGAAAGACTACGCGGGGCACTGTGGGAGCAAATACAAGGTTCAGAATTTCGGACTTTCATGCAGATAATAAGCACATTTTTGTGGCTTAAAGGGAACTGACAACTAGCACCAGAGAGGAACCGTGTGAATAAAGTAAAAATTACAACAGAGGGTTTATTTATTTATTTATTTATTTATATTTTTTCCCCCTGATCGTCGTGACTCAAACATTTTGGAAACTACTGAGCTAAACGTTCAGCCCGAAGCCACGCAGTTGTGACGTTAGCCTCTTTTCAGCACCATGAACAGCGGTCGCTATCGCTTCCTGTACCGGCTGCGTCATAATAAACACATCAGTTCATTGTGGGACATCCATACAAACCTAAAACTATTTTACTTTTTGGGATTATTAATTTCTTTGGGTTTATCCCAAAATATATTTTGCATGCCTAAACGATTCTTTGCATAGTGAAGTCGTTCTTCAGATTAATGGAGAATGTTTTGCATATCATCCTCTGTAGAACGTTTTTGAAAATGGTTCTATATAGCACCAAAAAGGTTCTTTTGTTGTTACGATGTCGAGCTTGTAACGATAGCAGAACCGTTTCTGGTGCAACGCAGAACCACATACAACACATTTTCCATCAATCTGAAGAGGGTTTTACAACGCAAAGAAGCATTTAAGTATGCAAACGGTTCTTTTAGTGTTCATGATTCTAAATAGAACCACTGTTTTTACCAAAGAACATTTGAACTGTCTTTTTTAAGAGTGTGACAAAAGTGTGATTCAACGTAAACTTCCAATGCTCTGTATTACGAAGCAATAATAATAATAATAATAATAATAATAATAATAATATTAGTGACTCAAACAATCAGTTTGGTTTATTTTATTTTTTTAAATGTGCTGCATTACCGCCGTTACGTCACGCGATGTCGCTGTAGACCATGAGTTTGAAGGCTGCAGCCTCATTTCAATGCGCGGCTCCTCCTTTACTGAGTCTCTGCAATCGGAAACGCTCTTGTTCAGGAGGAGAGAGAGGTTTGGTGAAGATACTGTACGGAGGGTCGGACTGTGAAACGAAATAGACCTTTATTGATCATCTCTTCTGATCTGGTAGTCGTTGCTCAGACATGAAGATCTATGGATGTGTCCGCATGTGGCTCCTTTTGTGGGTTTGTTTATGGGAAACATCGCTCGGTCAGATTGTGTATTCCGTCTCGGAGGAGGTGGACAGAGGTACAGTGGTTGGAAACATCGCCAGAGATCTCAAGATCGGCGTTCACGAGCTCGAGTCACGTACGTTTCAGATCGTGTCCGGATCTAACAAGAAGTATTTCGAGGTAAATATGAAGACAGGGGCGCTGTTTGTGAACGAGAGGATTGATCGCGAGGAGTTTTGTGAGCACAGTCAGAGATGCGTTGTGAACGTAGAGGCCCTCGCGCAGAACCCTCATAACCTTTATCGGGTTGAGATAAACGTTCTGGACGTGAACGATAACGCGCCACGCTTTCTGGACAGCGCAATAAGTATGAATATTACAGAGGATGCAAGTCCAGGAGAGAGATTTCATCTTCCAGTGGCTGAGGACGCCGATGTTGGCAGTAATTCGCTGAAAGATTACAGACTAAGTACCAATGAATACTTTTCCATTGATGTGCAGAGTGGAGAGCCCACTGTTTCTGTAGAGTTAGTTCTTCAGAAAGCTTTGGACAGAGAAAAACAGTCGGCTATTAGTTTAGTATTGACTGCTCTTGATGGTGGAAAACCTCAGAAGACAGGGACATTACATATTACTATACATGTAATAGATGTCAATGACAATAAGCCCGTTTTCAATAAGCCTCTCTACAAAGTCAAAGTCAGAGAAAATATTGCAGTAGGTACTAAGATTATGTCTCTTACTGCCACTGATTTAGATGAAGGCACCAATAGTGAACTTGTTTACTCCTTTTTTGGACGTGCAAATGCCAAAACAGATGGTTTATTTACTGTCATTCCTGAAACCGGAGACATTGTGGTGAAGAACCAGATTGACTATGAAGAAACACCTGCCATTGAGTTGAGAATCCAAGCCAGAGATAAAGGCAGCCCTCCTAGAAGTACTCAATGCAAAGTTTTGGTAGAAGTTTTAGATGAGAATGACAACGCACCAGAGATTATAATGACCCCACTGCTGGATAGCGTGAAGGAGGACACCAAGCCTGGAACTGCTGTGGCTTTAGTTACAGTTTCTGACAGAGATGGAGGCAAAAATGGCCTCGTACACTGTTCTATTAAAGGCTCCTTCCCTTTCAAACTGGACTCATCATATAGCAACCATTACTCCCTGGTAGTAGATGGACCTCTGGACAGAGAAAGCATTTCTGATTATAGCATCACCATTTCAGCTACAGATGAAGGAGCTCCACCTCTATCCAGCAGCAGTGTACTCACTGTTTACATCTCTGACGTTAATGATAACGCACCACAGTTTTCAGCACCTGTTATTGATGCTTATGTACGCGAGAATGGCCAAGTTGGGGGTCATGTGACAAAAGTAATGGCAAATGATCCAGATCTTGGAGTGAATGCTGAACTTTCATACATACTGTTAGAGAACACCAACACTGAGGTTCCGATATCAACAATGTTTCACATTAATCATGTAAATGGTGAAATAGTTAGTATGCAATCATTCAACTATGAGACAACAAAAAGATTTCAGTTCCAAGTTCAGGCCACTGACTCTGGTGTCCCTCCACTCAGCAGCAATGTGACTGTGAACGTCTTCATCCTGGATGAGAATGACAACAGTCCAGTTATCTTACCTCCTTACTCTGAAGCTGGGTCAGTAAACACTGAGAACATCCCCTACTCTGCTGAAGCGGGATACTTTGTGGCTAAAGTCCGAGCTGTAGATGCTGATTCTGGTTATAATGCGCTGCTGTCTTATCACATCACTGAACCTAAGGGGACTAATCTGTTCCGCATTGGAAGCAGCACTGGAGAAATCAGGACTAAGAGACGAATGAGTGACCACGACCTGAAAACTCACCCACTTGTTGTGACAGTATGTGACCATGGAGAACCTTCACTGTCAGCTACAGTGACTGTTGAGGTTGTGGTGGTTGAAAGTCTGGACAGCGTGCAGCCTTCCCTAAGACAAGTGCCGATGAAGGAGGAGGGCTTTTCTGATCTGAATCTGTATCTGCTCATCGCTATTGTCTCAGTGTCGGTGATCTTTCTGCTGAGCCTCATCGGTTTAATAGCAGCTAAATGCTACGGGTCAGAGGGCGGTTTGAGCGGGTGCGGCGCTCCAGTGGTCACTACACACCCTGACGGGAGCTGGTCTTACTCTAAAGCCACTCAGCAGTACGACGTGTGCTTTAGCTCAGACACGCTGAAGAGTGACGTAGTGGTTTTCCCGTCGCCGTTTCCGCCTGCAGACGCAGAGCTGATCAGCATTAATGGAGGGGACACTTTCACGCGGACACAGACTCTCCCCAGCGCTGGGAAGGTAAGGCTGAAATTGGCTGTTAAGCTTTGCGTTACATCACACTTTTGATTGGCGGACGAGCCTCAAGAGGTTTTAGAGCTCTTTGGAGGTGCTTTAGTGAGTTTGTAGTCTCAATTAGTCTCTCCGTTTTTTTTAATATTTGCATTTTTGTTTCTAAATTGAAAGCTGTAATCGTAAACCTATTTCGTTGTCGTTCTGCACTTACACTCTAAAAAGTGATGTGTTAAACAACAACACACTAACCCCATTTTAACAGTTTTTGTGTCATATTGTTTTCTGATTTAAAAGTAACCCAAAAATATGTCATTCATAACTGGGTATAGAAATATTTCAGCACATTTTGTGTTAGAAGTAACTCAAAACGTGTCGTGTCCAGCTGAACACACTATTGTGTCTGGTTAGAGACAGTTTGTTGTTTAACACATTTGTTTTAAGAATGTAGCGCGAAAAATATTAACTACTTAGAAAAACCACACCGATCAGGAAATGACGTAGGCTTAAAAGGTCTGAAATTGCTGGTTTTCTTGGTATTAATCGCTGTCCAGCATGTGAGTTGAATTAGGACAATTGTTCACGTGGCCGGCTTGATGATTTTTTTTTTTTTCCTAAACACAGAAGAGATTTAAACTTTATTTCATGGTCTGGTTTGGATGTTTCTCTTGTCATTTGGTGTTAATTTCATGGTGCTCTTTTCAAAAACCCACCTTTATGATTTTATGATCTTTTTGAGGACATGTGTGGTTGCGCCTGAAGTCTTCTTGAATATACTATTGTTTATTTTAATTTTTGGCAATCTTTAATTTAAAAAGGCTGAATTTGTATTAGAAGCTTTCTGAAATTTCCACGTCATCACCGCATTATAGCTTTCAAATATGCAATATGAAAACACACACACACACACACACACACACACACACACACACACATTTTCTAAGCTGCTTATCCTTCTGGGTCGCGGTGGGGTGCTGGAGCCTTTCCTAGCAGTCACTGGGCTGAAGGCAGGAAACACCCTGGACAGGTCGCCAGTCCATCTCAGGGCTATGAAAATATACAGCAAATTTAGATGTAGCAGTCAAACTTTATTGTCTGAGTTTTATCATTAAAAGTAGTCCAATCCATAACCACAATATCTTTGTGTGTAGTGTTCTTGTTGTAATGTTTCCTCTGCTATTGCTCTTGGTAAAAAAAAGGAATAAAATAAGATGAAATAAATAAAAAATAAATAAATAAATAAATAATAATAATAATAATAATAATAATAATAATAATAATATAAAATAAAATAATGACCAAAACCAGACAAAATTAGAATGTAGTTTTTTAATTAACATTTTTTCTATTTAAATAATAATAATAATAATAATAATAATAATAATAATAACAATAATAATTTCCTGCGCCCCTAGCTGGATTAAGCGGTTAAAGGTGATGAATGAATGAATGAATGAATGAATGAATGAATGAATAATTTGTTGCCAGTTGGATGCTTTTCTGAAATCTCTGATGGTGGTTTTTAATGTCTAAAGTAGCCAATTAATGGTAGAAAAAACATTTAAAGTGAAGGAACTGAAAACACGCGCTTCATTATTCCTACATCTCATTTTCATTCGCTTTTTCCAACTTTGTATGGTTAAACATCTGTAAGTTTTGAAGCTCGTAGAATTTCAGTGTGAAACCATCTGCAAACACAAGATGTCGCTGTTGACCGTGATTTTGAAGTTCGTGACTCATGAATGACTCTCAGGTTCCTCTTTCTGAATACTGAATTCGTGGGAGGTGCGTAAGAGAGACTCGTGAACGTAGACTGGTGTTGGCTAAGCGAATGTCTGAGCGTTGAATATAATATCATGTGTAGCGATTGACTGTTTAAATACCTTAAACACGCAGAGAGAGAGAGAGAAGCGATGGGTTTCACGGTCAGTGGAGGACCTTCCTGCATCTGGGCGCTGCTGCTTTTATCTTTTTGGGGTTTGTCTCGCGCTCAGATTTCGTACTCCGTCTCAGAGGAGCTGAAGAAGGGCACCGTTGTTGGGAACATAGCGAAAGATCTCAACATCGATGTCCAGGAGCTGCAATCGCGCATGTTTCAGGTGGTGGCGGGATCTAATAAGAGGTATTTCGACGTGAATCTGAAAACGGGAGCTCTGTTTGTGAACGACAGGCTCGACAGGGAGGAGCTGTGCGAGACTAAGCAGAGATGTTCCTTGAATATCGAAGCGATGGCGCAAAACCCTCTGACGCTGTACCGTGTTGAAGTGAATATCGTAGACATTAACGACAACTCGCCGGTTTTCTCACTTGAGACTCTTGTGCTAAACATTACTGAAAACGTTCTCCCTGGAGATCGCTTTTCTCTGCCTTCAGCGCGTGACACGGACGTGGGCACGAACGCGGTGAAGAGCTACAAGCTTAGTACGAATGAATATTTCTCACTAGATGTCCAGAGCAGTGGAGAAGGGGTCTCAGCAGAGCTGGTCTTGCAGAAAGCTTTAGATCGAGAGAAGCAAGCTGTGGTTAAACTCACTCTCACTGCTGTAGACGGTGGGAAACCTCCGAGATCCGGGGCTTTGGAGGTGATGGTGTATGTGTTGGACATTAATGACAATAATCCAGTGTTTAGCAAGGCTTTGTACAAAGTCAAAGTCCAGGAGAATGCGCCTATTGGGACTAAAATTGTGACTGTCTCTGCTACGGACTCTGATGAAGATGTGAATGGTGAAGTTATATATTCCATTGTAGGCCATGAGAGAAGCTCTGTAGTAAATTTGTTTTCTATAAACCCAGATTCAGGTGATATTACAGTGAAAGGACACATTGATTATGAAGAAAATCCAGCTATTGAGCTAAGAGTGCAGGCAAGAGATAAGGGTCGTTCTCCAAGACATGCTATTTGCAAAGTATTGATAGAAGTGGTGGATATAAACGATAATGCACCTGAAATTTCAGTAACCTTGCTCATGAACTCGGTAAGTGAGGATATAAAGCCTGGCACTGGTTTCGCTTTGGTTACAGTTTCAGACAAAGATGGTGGCGCAAATGGCAAAGTAGACTGTAGAGTAACAGGAAGAAGCCCTTTTAAACTACAATCATCATATAAAAACTCATATTCGCTTGTTGTTAATGAGCCATTAGATCGAGAACGAGTGTCCCAATATAATATAACTATTACTGCCAATGATGAGGGGAGTCCACCGCTTTCTACCACCTCAGTCATCCAGGTTCACGTTTCAGATGTGAACGATAACGCACCACTATTTCCAGCACCGATTATTAACATTAACGTACAAGAAAATAGTCCAGTGGGCACTTTGTTAGCAACTCTGGCAGCGCGAGATGTAGATGACGGCGATAATGCGCACGTGTCATATTCTTTGATCGCTGCAGAGGGCGCTAGCGCGCCTGTGTCCACTTTAATGAACATAAACTCCCTCTCAGGTGAACTGTTCAGCTTACAGTCCTTCAATTACGAGGAAACCAAACAGATTCAGTTTAAAGTTCAGGCCACTGACTCTGGTGTCCCTCCACTTAGTAGTAATGTAACTATAAATGTCTTCATCCTGGATGAGAATGACAACAGTCCAGTTATCTTACCTCCTTACTCTGAAGCTGGGTCAGTAAACACTGAGAACATCCCCTACTCTGCTGAAGCGGGATACTTTGTGGCTAAAGTCCGAGCTGTAGATGCTGATTCTGGTTATAATGCGCTGCTGTCTTATCACATCACTGAACCTAAGGGGACTAATCTGTTCCGCATTGGTAGCAGCACTGGAGAAATCAGGACTAAGAGACGAATGAGTGACCACGACCTGAAAACTCACCCACTTGTTGTGACAGTATGTGACCATGGAGAACCTTCACTGTCAGCTACAGTGACTGTTGAGGTTGTGGTGGTTGAAAGTCTGGACAGCGTGCAGCCTTCCCTAAGACAAGTGCCGATGAAGGAGGAGGGCTTTTCTGATCTGAATCTGTATCTGCTCATCGCTATTGTCTCAGTGTCGGTGATCTTTCTGCTGAGCCTTATCGGTTTGATAGCAGCTAAATGCTACGGGTCAGAGGGCGGTTTGAGTGGGTGCACTGCTCCAGTGGTCACTACACACCCTGACGGGAGCTGGTCTTACTCTAAAGCCACTCAGCAGTACGACGTGTGCTTTAGCTCAGACACATTGAAGAGCGATGTTGTGGTTTTCCCGTCGCCGTTTCCGCCTGCAGACGCAGAGCTGATCAGCATTAATGGAGGGGACACTTTCACGCGGACACAGACTCTCCCCAGCACTGGGAAGGTAAGGGAATCAAATTAATATGTTTGCATGACAATGCTTCCATCAAATTAAAGGTGCTGGGGGTAAAGAAATTAAGGCATAATGCAGGTAGTTTAATGCATAAGTAGTTTAATTCTTTACCTAAAGGGTAATCCTACCATTTTCTTATAAATACAGCACTTTTACCACTTTTGCACCTCCGTTGTACCCCTTACACCTTTAAATTCCAACCAAAGCATGTTAGATTTTAATAAGCTAGTATATACAGTATGTTTATAGAGGGTATAAGCTGTGTCAGGATGTAATGAATACCTTTATATCCTATATTTTGTCTTAAGTGCCACAATTCACGGCTGTGAATGTTTCCTTTCTTTAATGCTTGGCATTATTTTTCAGTACAGAGCAGATATAATTTTTATTAATGGTAATTCATTAAGTCATTATTATAGGGTTGTATAGCAGTGTAGTATGCTACAATATTGGGATATCATTATTGCGTATCACAATAGGCTTTACCATGTACGCTTTTTTGTTAAGTTGAATGTTGTATAATATTTTATAGCATAAAGCATATAAATGGTCCCTGGCTTGGTATGGTTCTGGTATGGTGTGGTTCTAGGAAAAACCTTAGGTTGACTTAAAAAGTGTGATATGGAGGATCTTCAAAAACTTCAAAAATGTTCTTCACACTCACTCTTCTTATTTGCTCAAATGATTAAAGAACCACCCACTGAAAGGTTCTTTTTCGGAACCCAAAATGGCATTTCTATGACATTGCTCCATAAAATATATATGTAACCAATAAAGAATCATTAATTTAAAGATTCTTTATGGACCCAAAAGTCATTCCATGGCATCAGTCCAAGGAAGAGATTTTGGCACCTTCATTATTAAGAATGTGTTATAATATAGTGTTGACTGAACATATATAATATGTATATATAACTTTACAGTGGTTATAGAGTTCCTTATGCCTGTCCAAGCTTATGTGCAGTGACCTCCATTGATAGTTTAAAAGATCCCATTCACAATTTGCTGTTGTTGGAAGAAAACCTTGTATTTCCAAAATGACAACTTTACAGGAAAAGAAAAAAAAAAAACTACTTTCCTTTTAATGTAAGTCAATGAAACCAGACTTTTTTCCAGGTCATTTTGGTTCATTTCTTTTAGTCCATTCATCATGAAATTTACGTACAATGTAAAGGGTAACAGGTATTTTCAAATCATTCCAGGAATACATGAACTGATACTAATTATGGTGTTCAGTGACTAATAACTCATCATTAGTAATGTGCAAATCAGTAGGAACAAATGAAACATGAGTATAACACAACTCCAGTTTAATACATATACAAGTTCTTGTCCACCTATCCTTTAAATTTCACCATTGTTGTACAAATGCAAGATAGTTTGTAATTGGAATTATTCCTCTGTTGGTGTCCTTTCAGCAAGAGTTTGTCCACTTGGTGTCACTGCAGACCACGAAAACTTTTTAAAACACAGTGATTCCACCCAGTGCTGGCTCATATGACGTATACTGACTGGCAATCGAGCTGAGAGACCACATTTCTGTTATCAAATAGCAGGAAAGAGATTTCCACGAATGTCGATGGATTAGCAGGATCTTGAGACTTGCGAATCTTTTCTGTTGGGCGTCCAAAGATGGCTGGTGTAGAGGAGCTCATCTGTGGGCGATTTCTTGTTTTGTGGCTCGTGCTGCCTTTCCTTGCTCGAGTGGATGGTCAGATCGTTTACTCCGTGTCCGAGGAAGTAAATACCGGCACTGTCGTTGGGAATTTGGTGAAGGATATGCATCTGAACGTCCAGGACTTGGAATCTCGAGCCTTTCAGCTTGTGCCTGGCTCGAACAGCAGGTATTTCGATGTGAATCTCAAGACTGGCGTCTTGTACGTGAGGGAGAGGATTGATCGCGAGGAGCTCTGCCCTAATGCTCCCTCTTGCTCCTTAAATTTCGACGCTATGGTGAACCACCCTTTGAGTCTGCACCGAGTCATAGTCAATGTTGTAGACGTTAATGATAACTCTCCTGTTTTCCCAGTGAGAACTCAAGTCTTGAACATATCTGAGTCTGCGCAGCCAGCAGCTAGATTTTCGCTGCTCAGTGCATTTGATGCTGATGTTGGTTCTCTGTCGGTGAAAAGCTACAAACTGAGTCCAAGCGAACATTTTTCATTGGGCGTTAACAGCGATGGGGGCACATGGTGCGTCTGTTGAGCTTGTGCTTCGTAAAGCTTTAGACAGAGAGAAAGAACCAGTGATCCAACTCGTTTTGACTGCTTTTGATGGAGGGAAGCCATCCAGGTCTGGTTCTTTGCAGATTATAGTCAACGTTTTAGACATAAACGATAACGCCCCCGTGTTTAGCAGCTCTCTCTACAAAGTACGCGTAATGGAAAACACGCCAAGGGGAACTAAGATTATAAAATTAAACGCTACTGACGTAGATGAAGGTCTGAACGGGAAGATTAAGTATCTTTTCAGCAGCCATGGCCAGGAAAAAAGTCTAGACATGTTTTCAATCGATTCTGAAACTGGCGAAGTGATAGTCAAGGGAGTTATTGATTTTGAAGATAAGGCTTTCCATGAAATAAGAGTTGAAGCCCATGATAAAGGTTCTTCTCCAATGACAGCTAACTGTAAACTTCTAGTCGAAGTTGTCGATGTTAATGACAACGCACCAGAAATTAGCATAACTCAGTTACTAACAGTTCTAAGGGAAGATGCCAAAACTGGCACTGCTGTAGCTTTGGTAACAGTTTCTGACAAGGATGGTGGAACAAATGGTAAAGTGAGCTGTAATTTGCTTGGAGAACTACCTTTTAAACTCGAGTCCACCTATAAAAATTACTACTCCATCGTGCTTGACGGTCAGCTCGATAGAGAAAACGTCTCCCAGTACAGTATAACAATTATAGCAAAGGATGAGGGCGCCCCGCCCCTTTCTAGCACCAACGTGGTTCACGTTCAAGTGTCAGATGTGAATGACAACGCTCCGAGCTTTAATGAGAAGAACATGAACGTGTACGTGAAGGAGAAATGTCGCTCCAGGGACGCTTCTGCACGCGCTGTCCGCGATAGATCGAGATTCAAATGAAAACGCTGAAATATCGTATTCCATTGTGGAGAACAAAGAACTAGGATTGTCATTCATGAACATTAACTCAGTGACGGGCCAACTGTATAACCTACAGTCCTTCAATTACGAGGAAACCAAACAGATCCAGTTCCAAGTTCAGGCCACTGACTCTGGTGTCCCTCCACTCAGCAGCAATGTGACTGTGAACGTCTTCATCCTGGATGAGAATGACAACAGTCCAGTTATCTTACCTCCTTACTCTGAAGCTGGGTCAGTAAACACTGAGAACATCCCCTACTCTGCTGAAGCGGGATACTTTGTGGCTAAAATCCGAGCTGTAGATGCTGATTCTGGTTATAATGCGCTGCTGTCTTATCACATCACTGAACCTAAGGGGACTAATCTGTTCCGCATTGGAAGCAGCACTGGAGAAATCAGGACTAAGAGACGAATGAGTGACCACGACCTGAAAACTCACCCACTTGTTGTGACAGTATGTGACCATGGAGAACCTTCACTGTCAGCTACAGTGACTGTTGAGGTTGTGGTGGTTGAAAGTCTGGACAGCGTGCAGCCTTCCCTAAGACAAGTGCCGATGAAGGAGGAGGGCTTTTCTGATCTGAATCTGTATCTGCTCATCGCTATTGTCTCAGTGTCAGTGATCTTTCTGCTGAGCCTCATCGGTTTGATAGCAGCTAAATGCTACGGGTCAGAGGGCGGTTTGAGCGGGTGCACTGCTCCAGTGGTCACTACACACCCTGACGGGAGCTGGTCTTACTCTAAAGCCACTCAGCAGTACGACGTGTGCTTTAGCTCAGACACGCTGAAGAGTGACGTAGTGGTTTTCCCCTCGCCGTTTCTGCCTGCAGACGCAGAGCTGATCAGCATTAATGGAGGGGACACTTTCACTCGGACACAGACTCTCCCCAGCACTGGGAAGGTGAGCAAAATGGTTGTTTTGGTAGTCGCGACTGTACGTGAGTCTAACGGTTGAATTATGTAGATAAGGAAGTTAGCAGAAAAGTTCTAGAAGTCTTTAAAGACTTTTTAATATAGTCACACTGCGTCACAAATTGCATTGTGCAGTTGATTTCAGCACCAGAGCGCTGGACAGCGACTCAGCTTACACTGCAGCGTTACCTCTTCCTGCAACGTCACAAGAAACATACACAGATCAGCCATAACATTAAAATCACCTCCTTGTTTCTACACTCATTGCCCATTTTATCAGCTCCACTGACCTTATAGGAGCACTTTGTAGTTCTACAATTACAGACTGTAGTCCATCTGATTCTCTACACACTTTGTTACCCTGTTCTTCAGTGGTCAGGACCCCCACAGGACCCCCACAGAGCAGGTATTATTTGGGTGGTGGATCATGCTCAGCACTGCAGTGACACTTACGTGGTGATGGTGTTTTAGTGTGTGTTGCGCTGGTGTGAATGGATCAGACACTGCTGTTTCTGATCCACTCGCACTGTGTCCACTCACTGTCCACTCTATTAGACACTCCTACCTTGTTGGTCCACTTTGTAGATGTAAAGTCAGAGATGATAGCTCATCTGTTGCTGCACAGTCTGTGTTGGTCATCCTCTAGTCCTTTGTCCTTCATCAGTGGTCACAGGATGCTGTTGGCTGGCGGTCTGGGCTCTGGGGTGTTGTCCATTGTTCTGAGAACACCAGCAGCTTCTTTGTTTGATTTGCAATTTTTTTTCTGTGTTGTTTATTGTGTACATATAAAAACACTACAAAGTATTATTATATAATACATAAATTATTATTATTATTCCTCTTCCTAATTATGCTTGGATGTATTTTTATACATACACATTTGATATTTTTTATTATTTTTCTTTTATTTTGTTTTATATTATTATTATTATTATTATTATTATTATTATGATGATGATGATGATGATGATGATTATTTTAATTCTTCAGATTTTGTTCACAGCTGTTTCTCATTTCATTACATAGGATAATGCGTCTTACTTGTTATAACATCTTATTTTTTATAGCATATTTTTTTTTATTTACAATTTGGAAAATTAGAAAATAACCTTATGATTTTTTAATGAAAATCTGTGTTCTTTTTGTTCTTACTTTTTAACTTATTCTTTTCAGTCAGTTTAAAACTGAAGAAATGGGTACTAACATCATACAACCACACTGCAGCTGTTAAACATATGAAAGTTGCCATTTGTCACACTGAAGACATTCAATTTTCCATGTTAAACAACATTCTAAACGTTCTGTAGCTACACTTTGAGTGTTTTATTACCCATTTGGATGTGTGTAAGTAGTTATCTTGACTGTAGTTGTCTGATATTACACAGTTGGACAGATTTAGGTCCATTTATAACTCAGTGAGGAAAGACGTGAAGCATCAGTGAAAGGACTGAAGGACTGATGCAGCGTGATTCTGTCCCTCAGTCACTCTCTCAGGATGCTGCTCAGGCTCATTTTGCCCCAGTAGGTCATTTCTGTTAGTCCTTGGTGGAGGACGGGGATCAGGCCCTGTATAAAAACCCGTGAAAGTGAGGCGAGGTTTGGTTCTGCCTGGCCCGGCTGGCTGAGGGAGATATCTGGATTAGAGGCCTGTGGGGTTCTGCTGCAAGACCCAGTACATACTGATCAGCCTGCAGCCTCATCTCCTCAGAGCTTTAATGAGCTGCAGATACTGCAGAGTTCATCTCTCTCTCTCTCTCTCTCTCTCTCTCTCTCTCTGTCTCTCTCTCACTTTCTCTCTATTTGTTTTATCTTTTTTTCTGTTTGTTTTTCACTTTCTCTGTCATTTTTTCTGTCTCTCTTCTGCAGTTTTACACTCTTAATTTGTCTCTCTTCCCATTTTTCTCTTCTCACTATATTTATTTGACTCTTTTTCACTGTCTTTCTGTCTTTTTTCTCTCTCTCTTAATCTTTCTCTCTGCATCTGTCTTCCTCTCTTCCTGTTCTGTCATCTCATCCTTCTGTCTCCCTCCTTCTATCTCTGTCTTTCTCTTTCTCTCATTTTTGTCTCATTCAGTTTATTTCTATCTTTCTTTCTTTGTCTGCATTACATGCTCTCTCTCTCTTACAGTTTTTCTTTCTTTCTTTCTTTCTTTCTTTCTTTCTTTCTTTCTTTCTTTCTCACGTTCTCTCTCCCTCTCTCTCCCTCACTCTCTCTCCTTTTTTCTCTCTTTTGTCTTATCCCTCTCTCTCCCTTCTTCTTTCTCTGTCCTTCTCTCTCTGTCTTTCTCTTTCAGTTTCTTTCTTTCTTTCTTTCTTTCTTTCTCTTTCTTTCTTTCTCACATGTTCTCTCTCACTCTCTCTCTCTCTCCTATTTTTATCTGTGTTCTCTGTCACATTGTTTATCATTGTTTATCATAGTAGTTCACTTGTTTTCTCTCACATTCGCTGCTTTTGCTCAGCTTCTCTCTCTCCTTCACTCCTCTTTGTCAGATGGAGTGATTAAGCAGCGTCTCAGTGTCTCTTTCAACTTTTCTCACTTCACATCCTGATAGTCTTAAATGTGCCAGACTTTTCTCCTGAGCTATTGACATTAAGTGGGAGCTTGAGCTATTTTTACTTTCTGAAATGTGAAAGTCAGCTTTTAAGTCTCTTCTCATGCAAATTTCACAGCGTGTGTTTGGAGTGGGATTTTTTTAAACCCTGTACTCAGAACTCGCTTTAAAACGTTTTTTCACATATTATTACTAAGGCATCACAAACTTACCACCACATACAGGGAGATACATAAAGTACTGTGCCAAAGTTTTAGGCATCTAAGTAAAACATACACACACACACACACACACACACACACACACACACATCATGATTTCAAACAGTTTGTTTAGGTGCACATGTGCTGTACATGTCATATATTTTATATTTTACTCATTTGAATGAAGTAAATTCGGTACATTGCTTTATCAGTTATTGGTTATTTGTATTCAAAATGCTCTCCTTGGTTTGTTTGTTGTGAACAGATTTCATGCTGGAAGCTCATTTTGGTCTCCAGCTCTCCTCACATTATAATTTCATTGACTTGAACAGATTGAGTTGGTTAAAGATCAGCCTCTGTGTTTGTTCCTCATTTGCATGTAATTTAGCTCCAGAATTGATTGTGATCCAGTATTTGACATGTTCAGCTTGTCCTCTTCTCCTCACCGTGTGGGAGTAAATGTCACACACCCTGCAGTACCTCACACGCACTCATCCATTATTCACTGCGGATGCTGAGGCTTGTGCGGCTGTACAGTCTTAAAGGGGAAGTCCACCAATGTTTCAAAATTTCTGCATAATTCCAACACTGAGACGTGAATGAAGTCATTCATGTCGTGATGCCTACAACAGAAATATAGGTGTTTCAGTTACTAGCTATTAGTGAAACAACACAAGTGATTTTGTGTAATGTAAATATGTGGTGATGATAAAATAGTTGCACATTTTGGAGAAATAAACAAATAAATAAAATTAGGGCACTGTTTCGCTTTAGAAAATCTCTCCCATGTGAATGGAATTCAAAAGGATTTTAAAAACATATTTATGTCAAAGATTTAAGCTATCATAAAACAACATCTCAGGCATCAGGCAGCATATTCATAACTAGTTCATGTAATAATTTTCTCTGAGGGAGCTTTTAGAGACGTCTGGTTCCTATCACCACCACTGTGAACAGTTCTGACTCTCTGGAACAGAGCATTTCACACCAATTCGCTCTGAATGACTTTGAAAAAATGGTGGAATTCCTCTTTTATAATGAAGGAGCCCAAAAAGGGTTTTTGACACCGACACCATACACTCTTAAAAGGAGTGATGCCACAGAAGAAACACTTTTAGTTCTTTAAATAGCCTTTTAATTGTGTGGCTCTTTAAAAAATTCACTCAACTACAAGATTAAGCTAGGGGTGCCCAAACTTGGAGGGCTGAAGTGCGATGTTTGTGATGGGCTGAAGGCCAAAAAGACAAAACAATGTACAAATAAATACAGTAGATAGTTTTCAAAGAGTGTTTTTTTTATGTATTTTATTATATTACACCATATTGTATTACAAAATTCTTCAAAATTATACATTTAAAAGGTAAATAAGAGTTGTATATAGCCCAAAAATGGTTTTGCTATAGTTAAATATCAAGCTTGTAACAAACGTATACCATATACAACACATTCTCCATCAATCTGAAGAGCCATTTTACAATGCAAAGAATGCTTAAATGCTTAAAGCATGCAAATAGACCCCCTTCACGGGCCAAATTTGGGTTCCTTTTGGATTTTTTGGAGACCTTTATTTTTAGGAGCATTAGAATGAAGAACCATTGGCCTCAGATGAATTCGACCTCAGCATTTAACTCCTCTGTGCAGTGAAACACCCACATACATGCACACTAGTGAACACACACACTAGGAGGCAGTGAGCACACCTGCCTGGAGCGGTGGTCAGCCCTATCCACAGCGCCTGGGGAGCAGTTGGGGGTGAGGTGCCTTGCTCAAGGGTACTTTAGTCACGTCCTGTCAGCTCAGATTGAGCCAGCGACCTTCCGGTCACAAGGCTGGTTCCCTAACCTCTAGCCCATGACTGCCCCACAGAACACTCGCTGTGACATGACCTGGCACTTTTAGATCCTTTATTTCATAACTTATATTGCGTTTTTTGTTCATGGGTAATGGAACAAGTTCACCTTAGGACAGGATTATGTGTAGCTGTATCAGTGTGCATGTTTTTTTTATCCATGGCTTGTCAGTCTCTGTGTTCTGAGTCAGTTTAGTTTGTAATGGCACAGTGAGTCATACTACACACAGGCAGAGGGAGTGTTTCACTGTTCTGAGGGACTGTGTGGTTAATGAAGCTGTGTGCAGGCAGAGAGGTACACAGTGTGTGTTTGTGCTCTGTGTTGGTGCCTTAGGTTTGTTTCTCTCCAGATATTAGCAGACTGAATGACCTAAGCCACTTTGTTAAGGTCAGTCTAGGACGTCTCTGCCTCAAGGTTGAATTCTGAAGCAGCATAAAAGCATCTGGATAGACAACCGTAAAGATCAAAAGTGAGAAATCGCTGTTATGGTTTTTACTTTATTTCTTGCATATGTCCATGCAGAGGATAATTACCCCACGGATCCTCATGTATCAAGCATGTGGGGATACTAATACTAACACTGTGTAACTTAACTAATCAATAGATGCCTATGAATCCTGATATTCATACTATTCCACATTTGAAATATTCTATTTTTGGTAAAAGCAGCATTCTTTGTCACAAATAAAACATATTACACTGTAATGTCTACAATAATGTACTATATTCACATCAAACCACTCTGGGTGACTTTGTGATTCAACCACAATGACTGAATTATGCAAAAAAAAAAAACAAAACTGGAAAATGGGTCGAATATACCTTAAACCCTTAACATCCCAGGCTTATTACATACTAAGCCTTATTATTCATTAACTACAAGGACTTCTGTGCAAACTAATGGAGCTTCTCCTAGGTTATAGAAGTGTGTAATACAGCTTTAGACCTGTCGGCAGGACCGTGGCTTGGTAAAATATTGTTGTGAGGGTACACTTAGAATTTTTTAACCCCAGTGAACAAAAATGTACCTTCATGGTGCTTCATTGTTTTGGTTTAGGATAATCCTAAGGCTTGTAAATATCCAATCATCACCTTTAAAAGTGGTGCTTACCGTACATGTGTTTGTAATGGGTGATGTTACTGGAGTTTTAGAGATCTGTGCTGCTTAACACAGATAATAAGATCCAGAAGGTACGATACTGTCACTGGGACAGTACCTCTCTTGTCTCTGGGGTGGTTTCCTCAAGGGTACATCTCAGTACCTTTAGTCAGGGAGCATAACTGTACTCCACACACCCCGTCTCGTCTCCAGGCTTTTATTTCACTGTTCTGTTTTAAAACATTCGGTTGTGAAAAGGTACAAATACAAACTTTTCACCTGGGAAAACTTATTTAAGGTTCACAATCAGACCTTAAAACCACTGTTGTACCTCTGAGGGAACATTTACATTGTTTGTACCTTGATGAATGAAAAATGTACCTGCACAGAACCTTTATTTCTAACAGTGCATGCTTTTTATGCTTCTTCTTCTTCTTCTTCTTCTTCTTCTTCTTCTTCTTCTCTTCTTCTTCTTCTTCTTTTTCTTCTTCTTCTTCTTTGTGACAGTGGGTGTGTAGACAGTCAGTAGATGTGCAGCATTAGGTAACTGCAGTGTGGCTTAGCAGCCTGGGCTGGGTTTTCTCTGCAGAGGGCTGCAGGTGGCAGACTGAGTCAAGCTGAGCAGAATACTGACTGAATGCAGAAAGTGGTCTACTGGCGCCCTCTTTCTGCTGCAGTGGTGGTGCAGCCTGCTTTTTTTAGCACAGGGTGTGGGATCCTCACTGCTGACTTCATTTCATGAGCTGTTCATTTCATGCTTCGGCCAGCAGAGGTCTGTCTGCCTTCTGTCTTTTGTCTGCTCTCTCTCTCTCTCTCTCTCTCTCTCTCTCTCTCTCTCTCTCTCTCTTTCTGTCACTCTGTATTACATGCAATATGCCTGCCCCTGTTTCCTCGCCTTACCTCTTTTGACTTTTTAAGAACAAGCTTTCTTTTCTAAGTCATTATGTTCTAACAATATATAACATTAAAACATACCACATACCACATAACAGTATTAACAGGATGAATGGATGTGAATTTTATATTTACCTTTTGGATACCAAACCATTAAAATGACATTTCCCCCAGTCATTCCCTTCAGTAGTAAGTGGTAATGAAATTGTTATATATGCATTTCTATGCATAAATATGCCGTTTTATCTTACAACCATATGCAAATATTTAGGTGCTACTCCTATCATTTTTTTTCTTTTCTTGATTTTCTAAGTAAAAATAAGCTGACACATATTCTATAGAAAGCATACAAATAAAATATGCCATAACTTTTGCTAGGGTCACATTTTATGTTTATTTTTTTTTTAATCTGCAAATGTTGTTAATTCATGAGATAAACAGTAAAATGTGCAGAAATATGTTCTATGTAGAGGATGTGTTTATTTGTTCTTGCTTAGAAAATCAACAAAATATGTAACTTTTGCCAATGTCTGGAAATACGAGGTTTTGTTCCAACAACAGCGATACACACACACACACACACACACACACACATATATATATATATATATATATATATATATATATATATATATATATGTGTGTGTGTGTGTGTGTGGACGGGTCTTTGGAGAACTCGGATTCTAAATGTGTGAGAAATGTTTTAAAAGACCCATAATGTATACACCAATCAGTGGTCTTTCATTCATCCATAGGTCCAAGAACTGTTGGGGAACTTTTATTTTGAAAGTGATACATGCTGATGTAATCTGAAATCATTCTTGAGATGAGCAAAAGTCAGAATATCTAATCAAAGATTACATTAAAACAAGATATGAAGACCTGATGTGAACTGCAAGACGAAAGGGTCAGTGTTGATTCCAGGTCAGCTTTAAAAGAGTGACCACAGACTCACTTTGCAGAGGAGATTCCTTAAAACTGTATATCTCGAGGAAAAGCTTTGCAGTGCGGCAGTTAGTCACAGTGTTGTTGTGGAGATGGGCATGAGGAGGCTGACCTTTGCGGATGGGTGACTCACAGCTGCGAGAGGAGGGACTGGTATGAGCTCATGTTTGGCAGCAGCTGGGTCATTGCTCAACCTATCTGATCCTGACCACTTCCAGGTCACTCCGCGGTGAGTGAAGAGAGAGATGTAGAGGGCCAGAAGGGGAGATCAGGTGGACTTTTGCATCTGTGCTTGGGGGACAGTGGGACAGCAGGTGTTGGTCCGTGATGGCAGCAGCAGCACGGCCAGACAGCTGTCAGATTGGGACAGAAATAGACAGTCTTAGATGTGCTGTTTATAAATGTGACAACTTATCTTCACTTTCACCTCCCGTCTTTACATTCTCTCACACTTTAGTGCCGAACTGGTGGACAGAGAGAGAGAGAGAGAGAGAGAGAGAGAGAGAAAGAGAGAGAGAGGAGGTAAATAGGGAGGTAAGAAATAAGCAGACAGACAGAGAGAGGAAGGGAGGGATGTAATATGTAGAGAGAGACGTGTTGTTTGCAGGAGAGCAAAGAAGGAGAAAGAAAATGAGAGAAAGAGAGAGAGAAAGATAGCATGAGAAAGGGAAGAAAAATGAGAGAAATAATGAGAGAAAGAGAAAAAAGGCAAGAGGGACAGTCACTAAAGAATAAATAAAGAAAGTGATGAGAAATGGAGAGAAAGACAGAGAGAAGGAGAGATAAAAGAGAGAGAAAGAAACAGAAATAATACAAGAGGGAAAATGGAATTATGAGGAGAAATGGAGGAGAGAGATAAAAGAGAAAGGGAAGAGAAAAGAGAGAAATGCACTAGATGGAAGGAAAGAGCTGAGGGAATGAGAGAGAGAAACTCACTAGAGGGGAGGAAAGAGGGGAAAACAGACAGAGAGAGGGCACATGAGGGAAGAAAAGGGAGAAGAGACATGGAGGGCATGAGAGAAAGAAAAAAGAAATACACTAGAAGGAAAGACAGACGAGCAGATAAAGACCAAGGGCGTAGAGTGAGAGAGGGAGTCGAAAAAAGGAAAGAAAGAGAGATATCAGATGAGGGCATAGAGAAACAGTGAGAGAAAGACAGAGCCAGAGAAAAAGACAGAGAGAGAGAGAGAGAGAGAGAGAGAGAGAGAGAGAGAGAGAGAGAGAGAGAGAGAGAGAGGGGTTTTCAGTGCACTCTGGAGTGCTCTGTGTGTGTCCTTGCTGAGGGCAGTGCCGGTGCAGGCTGTGAGCGCGGTCTCTCTCAGATGGGTGCACCTCCACTCAAATCCAGCACACTTATATAAGGCAGGCCAGAGACGGGGCGAGGCGCGAGTTCGCTCGATCAAAACCATCTTCAAACTCGGTCAGAGGCCAGAGACAGGAAACAGTGCACCAACAGGTTCGGTCAATGTAAAGAAACATACCAAAAATCAGGTCTTACTCAAAGGTGGGTTCTTCGCAGCAATGCCATAGAACTGTGGTTCAGGGTTCCCCAGATCCCCAATGCATAGGGATAGAGCAACAATGGAGGCCCAGTTTAAGAACAACTGCTATGGAAATGACCACTTTTGGTTCCTAAATAACCTTTAAACAGATGGTTCTACAAAGAGCCATTTTTGTGAGATACATGAGTGTGAAGAATAAGAAGTCTTTGGGTTTTTAGGGACAAACCATATTTTGATTTCCTAAGGAACCATTCAGTAGAAAGTTTTGTTCATCTTCAAAAAGTCCATATAAAGCAAAGATTCAATACCAATTCAAGATGGCTCCCACTGGCATATGTCCAAGCCAAAAAAAGGACAGAGGAAAAGTGGAGGTCTTCCACATTTGAGCTTTCCTCATCACCTTCACAGCAAGCAGGTATATTAAACTGCAATATTTCTGTTGCCATCCACGTAAAGTGGACTTTGAGGATGGAGTTGGCTTCCCAGTCCTTTGGGTCATCTGTTTGTGGGTCAGTTTATGTGGAACAGGGTTTTGTTTTTGAGGAGAGCCCGTGATGTCTTAATCCTCTTTCCCTGAGAGTGTGGACCAGATGGGAGTGGATGCCGCCTGATGAGATCGTTAAGAGAACGCAGCTACAGCGGAGGTAGTTAAAGATTTGGGCTGCATTCTGCACTGCAGGGGCCAGGTGTGTGGAGCCTGCTGGCCTGTGTAATTGATGGGATTACACCCATTTCCCTTTGCTATCGGATTCAAATAAACACAAACAGGTCCTGCAGATAAAACAGCCACACGTGGAAATGTCACCGATGCTCTTTTATCGCATACCAGCAGGCTCACGTTCACTGAAAACATCTCTAAAATGAGAACTTTACTGGAGAAGGAAAAAAACCTACTTTACTTTTAATGTAAGTCAATGGAACCAGACTTTTATCCCAAGTCATTTTGAGCCATTTCTTTTGGTCCATTCATCATGAAATTCACACACAATGTAAACAGTAACAGGCATTTTCACATTATGTCAAAAACTGAAAAATGACAAAAATGGAGATATGAGGTTTTCTTCCGACAACAGTGATTTACAAATAAAGGGCAAAATGCAAAGCAGCTAAGGTGATTGTTGTAATTGTGACTTTGTATGTTTATTTGTGGCTTTGGTGGACTTTGGTCAGTAGACGTTTTTGAAAGACTGAATGGCAGAATATTTTATTTTAGATATTAAATATGTACCATATTTGGGGTTTCTAGGTTGAAAGTAGTGTCAGACTCTTTTACTCTCTTTAATTTTTCATGTGTTATAGGGCAGAGAGCCAGAGGGGGTCACTGAGAGAGAGAGAGAGAGAGAGAGAGAGAGAGAGAGAGTAACGGTAAATTGCTGTCGCATTTGGTCTGTGTAGACCAGAACTTTGCACTTTATCTCTTTCATGTGTTGAAATTTAGGCCAAAACTGTGATTAGTTTCTCAACATTGAACTCAGGACAGACAGAAAATGTACTGTTGATAGACTTTTGATAGCACTTCTTTGAAGAAAAGCACAAAATAACACAGATTGCACTCTTAAAAGTAAAGATTATTGCTTAAAAATAAGCAATAAAAATAAATCACGATTATTGACTTGGATGCATGGTTCTAGGAAACTTTAATTGGTATAGAACTTTAGCAGTTCCTTATATTGTAGCATTCTGCTACTGGCTAGTGCTAAGCAGTGGACACCTCCCACCCAGCCATATGCACAGGCTCTTGGGAAGCTGTGGTAAGACAGACTTTAACATTGTAAGTGTGTATATGTGTTATTTGTGTTGTTTTGTGCTGGACTTTGGGACTGGTTAGATGAATTGGGTGTCTACTATCAAGTAGAGTTGTGTAGTTGGAGGTGACCTGCCTGCTGTGCCGGCCATTCAGCAGCCCTGGTGGTTCTCTCTGCTGCTGCGTTCAATAAAAGAGCATTCATTTGTGATACTGCTTCCCAATGCCAACACCACAATGTTTTGAAAAAGGTTCTTAACACTAATATATCTTGCTTACAAAAGTGGTTCTTCGAAGAACCACTGGGTGGCCAATCCTGGTCCTGGAGATCTACTACCCTAGAGAATTCAGATCCAACACACCTGACTCTAATATCAGATGCCTTCGGAAGGCCTTTGTTACCCGAATCAGGTGTGCTAGATTTGGATCGGAGCTATGGACCAAGTCTACAGGACCAGAAGTGAGCACCCTTGTTCTATGGCATCACTCTAAAGAACACTTTCTGATGCCATTTTTTTTTTTATAAGCAAGCATTTTAAATCAACTGTATTGCAAGTATATAGCTTAGATGGAAGTCATTGTGATACTGAAAGCAGGATATGTCTCTCAAATATAATCTGTCTAAACATCTAAACATTTTAGCAGAAGCCTAAAAGCTTCAGATCAGCCTGTTAATCAGTGTCTATTGTAAACCGAATGTGTAAAAGAAGATATCATGTAATCTGTAAGAGAATAATGTAAAACATCACTGCTTTTTCTTATGGACTGGTTATTTCTTGCAATAAGCAATACAAGCAAAGGACCCCTCAACTACCAGGGGTCTATAAATATGTAGTTTTTGTGTTTTGTTTGATTTTTTTAGATGTGTAGAATTCTATGGACCTGGCTCTGTCACGTTTAGCAGGCTGATGGTTATCCAGAAGGGGGCACTGTTAGCAATCCAGCTGTATAATGTCATAAGAGTGGTGCTTCGTTTCAGAGCGTTTTATTTAAAAGCATTTGGAGATAAAGTGTAACGATTCCAGTATTTCATTTTTCTTATTTTCTTTCTTAAAATGATTCTTTGTTTTATTCTCAAATGCAAAATGATATGATTAGGGTGTCCCCCGGCTAAGATGCTCATAAAGACGATTTAGTAGAAGCACACACATTAGGCTTGAGCTTTTGAACTGAGATGCTAATGATAATATTATTTTTTTTTCCCCGAACAGAACATGAGAACATCACATTTGTGTCTGATTTAATGAGTTAATGAATGATGCTCATTTGTCTACAATGTATGATTTACAAAGAACAAATTAGCCATTCTGTGGCCTTTATTTCCCCTTTCTTTCCGACTTTCTTTATTATGATGATCAGTAAAAATCAAAGAACAATGCTCCAGCGTACAAAAATGATAAGTTGTCAAAAACACTGAACACAAATCACACAAAAGAGAGAGCGAGTGCTCCATTTCTCTGATCAGAGGGTTGTGTTTCACAATCAAATGTCCTCAGTACATTTATACAAAGAAATAATTAATATTTAAGTAGGAAATGATTGCTGGTAGGGAATTACAGGCACTTTGTAGACTTACGCTTTACATTACACTGTTAGTTTGTATTATGGTGTCTTGTTTATAACATTTCAGTATATGCTGTATGACTTATAATTGAATAACACTTTTGAAAGATATTGCAAACCCACAAATGAATGCTATATGATTTTGCTTTAATACTAAGTGAATGTTTGTGAGTTCAGACCATGCCTTCATGGTGGTAGTATGAGGGAAGACTGATTGAGGAAGGGGGAGAACTCTGAGAACTCAGGCTGGAGTTCTGGGCAGCTTCTGCCTGTAGCTAGAAGGCAGAACCCCTTCATAGTTGTTGTAGGACTGAGAAACATGGAGGAGATGGGGTGGCGGTGGGGATTGTGAACGCTTTGTCACGGTAACGGAAGGTGAGGATGTGAATTTATAGGGTGTTAGATTGAAAGAAGGAGGGGTTTCAGGCGTGCTCCTGCCCCCCAAACTTCAGTTATAACATAACTACATAACATGAATCATTTATGAATGTACAGCATTGTTTTCACCAATACTGATCATTAAATCTATGATCATTATAATTTATTAGTAGTTGAACTCATTTTTTAATTATTTTGTTCCAGTTCTATTGTGATGTGTTGAGGGATTAACTGAGTGCAGACTTCAGTTTATGTCATCAGTTTCAGAGTGACAAATGAACTCACTGTGCTGATAGAGTCTGACTGGAGTCAAAGCATCGACATGATGATGATGATGATGATGGGGTTGGGGATGGCGATGATTGTAGGAAATGGGGGATTCCTTTGTGATTAATAACTTTTGACACACTTATTTGGGCTGTCACTCATTGGGACAACTGACAATGATATCCATGTTTGAGATGATAGTGGCTGACAAGGCAATAGAAGGGGTGCCTGTATGGTGCAAAAACCCACTTTACTTTTAATGTAAGTCAGTGGAACCAGACTCTTTTCCCAAAGTCCTTTTGAGTTTCTTTGAAATTTGAAAATGCCTCTTGCTCTTTACACTGTGTGTAAATGAAGAATGGACAAAAAGAAAAGGCCCAAAATGACAAAATGACTTGGAAAAAAGTCTGGTTCCATTGACTTACATCAACCCTTTAATGTTCTGCACAACCATTTGGTAGAGCACATTTTGAGTCACTATACGTGCCACAAAGTGCCATCTTAAAAATTGTGGGGTCAAAAAAACGGGGGAAAAAAATAAATAAAAAATCGTTTTTATTCTTGCCCCAAATAAATAAAAAATACAAAATATGAAATTCCATTGCTTTATTCTTGGTGAGGACATTAAAGGGTTAAAAGTAAAGTAGGATTTTTCCTTTTCCTGTAAAGTTATCATTTTGGAGATACAAGGTTTTCTTCTGACAACAGCAGCACTGTCAAACGCCAAAAATGTACAAAAATATTGTAGCATCCCTCGGCTGGTTTGCACTGTGGTGGGAGCGCAGGGAAGCGTGTCCATGCAGAGCGGCCACTCATGGAGGCTCTTAGTAGGCACCATGCTTTTTGTAGGAGAGACATCAAAAATGTGGAGTAGTTGTGTCTGTGTGACTACCATGAATGGACAATGTATGGCTAGAAGTGACCTTCCTGCTGCCTTGGCCATTTCGGTAGTGCTTAGCCGCAGCTGCCCCTTGCTGTCTGTTCAATAAAAGAGCATTCGTTTTGTTTCCCATGTCTTGTTCTACATCATTGCCATGGTATTTTGATACGACACCAAAGGAACTGATTCCACTTTTTTTGTGAAGAAAATAAAGGTGCAAAACTTGTCTTATCATCTTTGTTTCATGGCCACAGTGGTGGCAGCTTTGGGCAACTCTATGAGCCTTTCTGAGTGTCCTCTGCTGACTTCCTTTGTGACTTTACTATATTGATTGACTTCTGTGGATGGAAAAGCCAGGAAATTGCTAGGTTTTGTTACAATATGACCAATGATCTTCGGTTATCATTTGCCTTGCAGATATAATTGCATGGTGTAATATTTACGGCTGTAGTTCCAATATTTGGATGAAATCCTGCGACCAGAATGCACAATGTAAACAAATCCAAGGAAATGGATCCCAGCTGCTGCTGTGACCATGAAATGATGCTGTGCCAAATAAGGGAAAATGCAATGAACGCATTTCAGTTTCAGCGATAACGCATTAAGAGGTCAAGCCACTTCCCTTTTCGTGCCATATTTGATGGATACTGTGTTAATGAGGGTAAAGCATTAAGAAAAGCCACTGAGTCATAAATCTTTGTTGAAGGTGTTGGGAAGAAAACAGAAGGCCTCATTTGAGCAGGCTGCTCTAGAGCTTTATAAGAGCAGAGTGATGAGGAAGAGAGAGGTAGACAATAAAGGGAAGAAGAGAGAGAAAGCAAAGAGAAAGAGAAGAAAGTAGGGATGGGAGGAAGGAGAGTGATAAAGAATGAGAGAAAAGAAAGGAGAGAGAGGGATGGGTGGAAACAAAGAAATAAAAATGAAAAGAAGGAGGGGGAGAGAAAGAAAGAGATAGATGAGGCAAAGAGAAAGAAGAGTAAGATGGAAGGAAAAAGAAAGAAAGAGAGAGGGAGAGAGAAGAATGACAGAAAGGGAAAAGAGGAAGAGAGAGAGAAGGAGTGATCAAAGGAGGAAAAGAGGGAGGGTGTGTGAGACAGAACGAGAAAGAAAGAGAGAAAATGAAGAAAAAGGGAGAAAGGTGAGAGAAGAAGAAAAACAATGGGAAGGAGAGAAGAGAGTAGTGACTGTGAGAGAAAGAAAATGATAGAAAAAGAAGAAGAGAGTGGCAGAGAGAGAGAAAGAGGGAGAGAAGTGGAGGGGAAGGGGAGGGAGAGAGAGAGAGAGATAAAGGGAAAGAGAAAGGGAGAGAGAGAGATGGCGGGAAGGGAAAAAAAAACAGACAGGCAAGTGAGAAAGCGGGAATGAGAGAAAAAAAAGGAGAGAGAGAAGGAGAAGAAGAGAGAAAATAGAGGGAAAAAGGAAGAAAAAAGAATGAGAGAAGGGAGCAGTGATAAAGAGAATTACAGAAAAAGAAGAGAAGAGAGAGTGAGAAAGAAGGAGAAAGAGTAAGAGATGGGGAGGGGAAAGAGAGAGAGGAGGGGAAGAGGAGGAGAAGAGAGAAAGAGGGGTGAGAGGGGTGAGGAAGGAGTGGAAGAGAGAGAGAGAGGGGGTGATGGGAAGGAGAGAGAGAAAAGGCGATCGGAAAGAGGAGAGAAGGAGAGAGAAAAAGAAAATAGAAGAAGGAAAAAAAATGGAAAGGAGAGAAGAGAGCAGTGACAGTGATAAAGAGGGAATGGCAGAAAAAGGAGAGAGAGAGAGATGCAGAGGGTAAGGGGAGAGAGAGAGGAGGAGGAGAAGAAGAATATATAGGAATGGAAAGGGGTGAGAGAGAGAGAGAGAGAGAGAGAGAGAGAGAGGAGAAGAAAAATATAAAGGAAGGGAAAGGGGTGAGAGAGAGAGAGAGAGAGGGGGGGGCGGAGGGAGAGAGGGAGAGAGGGAGAAAGGGGAGGGGAGGGTGGTCGAGCGCGCGCACGGTGAGACGCAGCAGCACCAGTGGAAACACACCCGTCAGCGGCGCGCAGAGGGAAAAAAAAATAGAAAGAACGGAAGAGAGCGCGGACAAAGGAAACATGGACGCATCCAAGGAATATCCGCGCACATCTGAAACGGCGTTTACGAGCAGAAGCGTCGCGCACATGAGCGCGGAAAACAACAACTAGCCCCACGTTGATGCCGCGGAGGGAGGCGCGATATACTGCAGATGAAAAAGACGGAGAGCTGCTTCTAATCCGCCTGCGGATCCCATGATCTTGCGATGGCTCTCGCGGGGAAATGTAACTGCCCGGGGAGAAACGTGCCTATTTCGTTTTTGGTGATCCTATGCTGTGGCCTTGCACTCGGACAAATCCGATATTCCATTCCGGAGGAGCTGGACAACGGGGCGATTGTAGGTGACATTGTGCAGGATCTGGGGCTGGACATCAGAAAGCTCCCCGCCCGCAAGATCAAGGTAACGTCTGATGGAGGCAAACGGTACGTGGACGTGAACCCAAAGAACGGAAAGCTGTTCGTGAACGAGAGAATCGACAGGGAGGCGTTGTGCGACGCGAGCAGCTGCGTTTTGAATCTCGAGGCGCGTCTGGAAAACCCCTCCGAGGCGCACAGCGTCGAGGTGGAGGTGGTGGACGCGAATGACAACGCGCCCCAGTTCCCCAGGGACGAGTACCAGCTGGAAATCAGCGAGTCTGAGATCCCGGGAGCGCGCTATCCCATCGAGCACGCGCAGGATCCGGACGCTGGCACCAATTCAGTCCGGGTTTACCGGCTCAGTCCGAACGAGCATTTCGCGCTCGACTCCAACAAGCCGGCGTCTAACAGCAAGCACATCGAGCTCGTGCTCAAAAAGCCGCTGGATCGCGAGCAAACGCCGCATCATCAGCTGATCCTGACGGCGACGGATGGCGGCACGCCGGCCCTTACCGGAAGCACCACGATCAACGTGCGCGTTCTGGACTCGAACGACAACAACCCGGTGTTTGATAGCTCCGTGTATAAAGTGAAACTGCTCGAAAATTCGCCTAAGGACACGCTCGTGATTAAATTGAACGCCACCGATCAAGACGAGGGCACTAATGGAGAGGTATTTTATTCATTCAGCAGCTACACCCCTGAACGGGTCAGGCAGATGTTCAGCATGGACACCAACACTGGAGAAATCCGCGTCAGGAGCAACGTGGACTATGAGGACACCAACTCATATGAAATGTATATCCAAGCCATGGACAAAGGGCCAGCTGCAGTTGCAGCCCACTGCAAAGTGGTGGTGGAGGTGGTGGATGTTAACGACAACGTTCCGGAGATTGTGCTCTCTTCTTTGTCGAGCCCGGTGCGAGAAGATGCCCGTGCTGACACCGTGGTGGCCTTGATCAGCGTCACGGACCGGGACTCCGGCCCAAACAAGCAGGTATCCCTGGAGATCCCACCTGGCCTCCCTTTCAAAATCAAGTCTTTCAGGAACTACTACACGCTAGTGACCTCTGCCTTCTTGGATCGCGAGACCGTATCAGCCTATAACGTCACCCTCAGTGCCACTGATGGTGGCACCCCTCCCCTCTCCTCCCAGAAGACCATTCAGATAGATGTGGCAGATGTTAATGACAACCCACCACGCTTCGAGCAGACGTCTTACACTGTGTATGTAATGGAGAACAACGCACCTGGAGCATCTCTTTGCACCGTCAAGGCTCAGGATGCAGATGTGAACGAGAACGCCCGCATCACCTACACTGTCCTGAATGACAACAACCATGGCATTCCCGTCACTTCCTATGTGTCGATCAAGCCAGACACAGGTGTGGCCTATGCCCTCCGTTCCTTCGATTACGAGTCTCTGCGAGAATTTCACTTCCAGGTAAAAGCTCAGGATGGTGGCATTCCACCTCTTAGTCGTGTAGCCACAGTCTACATCTACGTGATGGACCAAAACGACCACCCACCAGAGATTGTGAGCCCTCCAGCTAATGGGACACGTTCTACAGAAACGGTGCTGAAGAATGCCGAAGCAGGTGCACTAGTTAGCAAGGTGGTAGCCTATGATGCGGATGCTGGGCAGAATGCCTGGCTTATCTATGTGCTGGACCAGTCCACTGATCCTGACCTGTTCAAAGTGCATGAACACACCGGGGAGATTCGCACCACGCGCCGGGTCCTGGAAGACAACTCCACCTCATTCAGTCTCACCGTGCTTGTGAAGGACCATGGTGAGCCACCACTGTCTTCCACTGCCACAATCAACATTGCAGTGATGGAGGTCCCTCCCAAGGTCACGCCAGACCCCAAGAGGATCATCAGGCCCTCACAGCACGCTGCTGTTTCTCCAATGTAACCCTCTACCTGATTGTAGCACTCAGCGCCACCACCTTTGTCTTCCTGGTCACTGTGGTGGTCCTGGCCATCGTGCGTTGCCATGCCTACTGCACTCAGCCTGGTTCATGTTCGCCCTGCTGCGTATCACAGAAGAGCTCGCAGGAGGGTGGTTCTGGAGGAGGTGGCGGTGGAGGGTCTCAACCCAACAACAATGTGGTTCTCCGCCGTGATCTCAAAGTTGAACCACACTACATTGAGGTCCGTGGAAATGGCTCTCTGACCAAAACCTACTGCTACAAAACCTGTCTGACTGCCACATCCGGCAGCGACACGTTCATGTTCTACAACACAGGGTCGGCCCATAAGCGGCACCTGGGGCTCGGAGCGCTTCTTCACGGGCGGCAGCGGCTTTGTGCGCAGACTCAGCATGCCAGATGCAGCACTACAGGTGTGTTTCACCTCAGTGTCTGTCTTTCTGTGATGGAAGGATGTAGCATACAGTGTCCTCTGCATGCAACGAGCCAAATGTTGAATCAAATCTTTATGGGTTAGAGCATATTATCCCTGTCTAATGGTTCTAGTCTCAGAGACGTGAATACCTTACTCAACTTGTAGGACCTGTCGGCAGTACTTTATAATAGATAGGAGCCTGTGTGGAGGCTTTTGACCTTGTTCTTTTCCTCTTGCAGTCTCCAACTGTGCTTTTCAGCACTCATACCGCATTAGTGTCAAATGCTAAGACTTTCTGGAGACGTGCCTCATTTCTGATGAATAAGGGATTTGCTTTTGCATTTGAACTTGTCATCAAATTTCTCTGTTGAGCTGGTTCTCTCTGCTGCCTCTCTGCCACCCAGACCTGTCTCTCTCTATTCTACTCATTCTGTCATTGTCAGTCGGTCTTTGTGTTGTATTATTATAATTCTGTTGTATTATTTGCATCCACAAAAAGGGTTCTTCGAGGATTCTTTAGTAAAGAAAATGGTTCTATATAGAACCACAAACGCTTTGCATGATCAAGGCGTTCTTTGGATCATGAAAGGTTCATCAGATTGAGGGAGAATGCGTTGTAGATGCTTGTCTATAGCACACAAAAAGGGTTCTGCTATTGTTATAAGCTTGACATTGTCACAATAGAAGAACCCTTTTTAAAATGGTTCTATATAGAACCATCTACAACACATTATCTATCAATCCGAAGAACCCTTTCATGATGCAAAGAACTCTTTAAACATAAAGGGTTCTTTGAGTGTCCATGGCTCTATGTAGAACCATTTTCTTTACTAAAGAACCATGGAAGAACCATCTTTTTTGGGAGTGTATTTTTACATGTTCTAGCTATGCTTTAATTATTTCTTGGGTTATGTACATATGCTTTAGTCTGTGCATTCTCTGTATAGGCACATTTATTGGATCTCAAGGGAGCATTAGGTAGGAACCAAATGTATTGGCACTAATTCAGAAGCTGTAAACATACTGGCATCTATATGGACAAAATATTGCCATGGATTTATATGAAACTATTGAAAGCACATAAACAACCAAGACATCAAAAAACCCTCTAATATCTGCTTTTAGCTCTCTTTTTTAGGTCTGGTTCATTGCCAGCAGTTGTAAAAGTTAAAAAAAGCGGTGCCCTAAATAGAACAGCAAGCACAGTTGTACCTTGGCAGGCAGCATTTCCGGACTGGCCTACAACAGAATGCTTTTTGTTGCACACTCATGCACACTTAAAGGGAATGTTGGTGCTGTGCTCTGCGTTTGTGTTCATCTGATACGTTTTTGTCCTTGTCTGATTGCCGTGAAGTCATTTTCAGTGGAACAGGCAGGGATACAGGAGGCCTGTTCTAACTGGCCCTTGACCCATGGAAGGTTTACATAAGGCAAAGTCTTGACAGTATTGCAGTATTAGGATAAAGAATGCACAGTCAAGGGACCAGGCTGGAGTTAAAACCACCAGTCTATAAGTAATTGTGCACTGAATCCATTGGGTAAGGCAGAAGCTTTAAGACCAGAAGCCGTCTGCCTCAGATAAGAAATTAACCTCCAGCCCTTGATTCTCTGCCTGGCAAATTAGATTGTGCGGGAGAAGGCAGTCTCTGCGCAAGCTCCCTCCCCTCTGAATTCACCTGATTAAAGAACATTATTTACCCAATTTATCTGGGGCACTCACTAAAGCCTCAGCCCAGCACATATTCCCCAACCCAGTTCTTTACTAGGACGGATAAAAAAAGACTGGCTGGATCTCCCTTATAGTCCTAGCATTGCTTGCCTGTTGCTGAAGTAATATCTAGTAATGTAATATCAAGACCTCATAAAATCTTTTCTATTTGTATTGTTTATGCTATTCAAAATGCCAGTTGACCAATAGAAATCAGGGATGCATGATGATATCACAGTCATATCAGTGCTGATTCCCAAAAAAAAGACATCCACAGCAGATTTGACTGGTGTTTTAAATTGATATTTGATGCTTATTGTCCAAAAATATCTACATTTTATTCATTTTTTCTACCATTTTAAACATGCGTTCCATTTATCTGTAATGCTAATCCAGGTGAAATGTTATAAATATTAATCAGCATCTGCAGTTATGCTCATGAAAAATACTGGATACCAGCCCACAATTCCCATAATAGATGTTGATCCAAAATATCTTGGAAAGACTTTGTGCTACAATAATTTACAGCAAAGTTTCTTCCTCCTCTTATGAAGTAACCTTTTTATAAGTGTTCTTATAACCATAACAATAATTTGTATAAGTTTGTGCACATTATGATAATGAAATGTGTTTATAGATATTTTGGACTTCAGTTCTGCCAAGAGCAGTTCAGTTCTCTACATGCTCAGTTCCTGTAAGGTCCATCGATGCTCTATGCAGTTTATTACATTATGTTAGCCCGCAGATGAAAAAGGAGTGAATTCTCACCTCACAGCTTCATAGTGGGGATGCAGTGTTGGGTTGCAGGACAAAATGCTCCTATCTGACCAGTGCCGAGTGTGGTTTCACTGGTTTCGATTGGTGGGATAGAGGATGCTAATATCACATTACAAGGGATCAGCTGGTTTCTTAAGATGATGTCATTCCATTAAGAGGGGAGTGGGGTGGCTGTTGGGTAAAGGAAGGGGGGGCTTAAAGAGCATTGTTTAGGTTGATGCTCAGATGAAGAGCAGCTTGGAAAGAGAGTGAAGAGTGGGTCATGGTGTAGGGGGGTAATAAAATATATTGGTTTTATATCTTTTAGTGTATATATATATATATATATATATATATATATATATATATAGTATATAGAGAGAGAGAGAGAGAGAGGGAGAGAGAGAGAGAGAGACAGATAGACAGAGAGAGAATGAATATCTTTAAAAACAACAAAGCAAAGGGGTTCTTGAGCATAGCAATACAACAGTGGTTTTCAAACTAGTCCTCAAGGATCCCCAAATGGTCCACATTTTTTGCTTGATCTCAACTCCTGTGGACGTCTAATAACACAAGGATTGAGGAAAAATGTGGATCATCCTGTGGTCCCTGAGAACCAGTCATAAAACCACCACCATAAAAAAATCAGTATTGGCTCTCTTAAATGTCTGGCTCTTCATGATATTGAAAGAGGAGGAATATGGCAAAAGGTGCTGGCTGGAGACAGGTTATTGTCTTGGAAGGCCCCTAGGCACAAGAGTATTTGGAGGCCCCCCTCCTATGCTATCGTATCTATGTTATAACTGTTTTGTGTAAGATTTTTTAATATTTACATATTCAAAAACCATTTGTTCATCTCACGTTTTCCACTGACCTCAGCCTTTGGGGTTTATGGCCACTGGGCACAGACCCCAAAGGCTCGGTCAATAATCCATCCCTGGCTAGAGTTAATCTGGTCCTGGCGCACAGGAGGCAGTGAAATAGATGGAGGTTAAGGATTGGATGGGTGTAAAAGGGAGGGCAGAGTAAGTGTGGAAAGAGTGGGTGATTGACTATTGGAGGTTTCAGCCCCACAAACCTCATCTGCTGGGTGACTGATGTGGCAGTTATTCACCAGAACAGCCTCTAGCTCCTTCATGAGTTTATGAGCTCTCAACACAAACACATTAACAGCAGCTCTCAGAGTCAGGGAGCACGGCTCAGAGCCTATCACCGGCTTGAGACCCCGATAGCTGCAGCTCATATCAGAATGCAGGGAGCACAGACTCACAGAGAACTCCATGATTTATTGATGAGAACCTATCTAACCCTGTCCCACCTCCCTCTCTCTCTCCCTCTCTCTCTGTCTCTCTCAGCCCAAGGGACCGAATGCTGACTGGCGGTACTCTGCATCTCTGAGGGCAGGAGTGCAAAGGTAAGCACTTTTGCTCTTCTTAGTCTTCTAAAACGGCTTCAGTCTGTACCTCCCCAGTTCTTAAACTGTATATACTTCATATCATCACTGTCAGGTAAAAAACTTTTTTAAAAATTATGGAAAAATGCTGGAAAATGCCAGCATTTAATGACTGAAAAACAATAGAGTTAATGAATGGACCAATGGAAATGAAAAAGAAGATGATAGAAATGCTTTAGGTAAGAGAGAGAGAGAGAGAGAGAGAGAGAGAGAGAGAGAGAGAGAGAGAGAGAGTAAGAGAGAGGCTAAGAGAGAGAGATAAGAGGAAGGTGGAGAGATGTTTAGTTGGCAGAGAAGATGCAGACACTGTTACCACCAGTAGCCTCGTCACATCTGCATGACCTCTATCTCCATGTGAGCCAACTGTGCTCTGTCTGTCTTCATCACACATTCTCGCATACATTGCACACACACACACACACACACGCACGCACACACACATGCTAACACAGACATCAACAACAAATTGTCAATTGTGTCAAAATGAAAAAAATGAGTATTTGTAAGTATCTACATACAATGATAATAATGTCCTACATGTATTTTCATATATATATATATATATATATATATATATATATATATACAGACTATAAGTATATATACATGTGGGACATATATATATATATATATATATATATATATATATATATATATATATATATATATATGTATCAACTAATAATTTTTTAAGCCTATGCCTAATTCTAGCCTTAACTTCAGAACCAAAAAGAAATTATTTTGCTCTTTCAGTTTTAAAAATTCAAAACATGGAGCTTTTGTTAGTAGAGTATTGGCTAATTGTCAGTTTACAGAAATCCATCCCACTGCCTGTCTCTCTATTTTGCTGCTCCTTTTTTCTGGATTTCCTATGATGTCAGGATATTTTTTTGTGCTGAAAATGCATGAAAGCAGTCACACACAAACCCATGCACACACTGGAGCATGTCCGGTAGCTAAAGGCCTCTTCCCTTCTCGGCAGTGTGGATATCTGCAGTGATGTGGTGGATATAGGTCATCAGCATTCCCTGCACCAGATACACAGTCCTTCAGCACTGAGCATGAAGGACAAGTCAGCTGATGAACTGCACACACACACATGCACACTCTCTCACACGCACATGCACAAAACACACACACACACACTTTAAAAAAGGAAGCCTATTTGAATAAACACACACTCCCAGCTCAAGTGTGCACTCTGAGAGCCCATTTAAATGCATAAATTCTCATGAAATTAGTCATCAGAGCCTCAAAATAGACCTTCGCTCCTTCCACATCACCTATACTCCACTCCTGCATCTGTGTGGGAACATACACACTAACTCAAGGGCAGAAAACTGTGTGTTAACATTGTACCTGGGCTTAGCTAACATCAATGTGTGCAAACAAGGAGAGCACTACTAACACACATATAGAAATCGAAAGAGGTCAGAGGCATATATATATATATATATATATATATATATATATATATATATATGTAGCACCACATTTTTAATAGAAAATTGCACAGATCTCCCAACAACTAAATATAATATCAGTCTTGTCCACCCTTTGCCTTCATCACAGCTTTCATCATTTTCAGGAGAATTGCTTTTTTAAGAAATTTGCTGAAATAATTTTCCACACCTTTGCTGAAATATTTTTCCACAAGAGTTCAGTCTTAGAAGTTGGTTTTGCATTTTCTTCTTCTTACAATCAAAGTAATCCCAAACAAATTCAGTGATGTTCAGCTCTGGACTTGGCCTTTTGGAGTGTGGAAATTTTTTGCCCATTCAGTCAAAAGAGCATTTGTGAGGTCACTGATGTTGGACAAGAAAGCCTGGCTCACAATCCATGTTCTAATTCATCCCAAAGGCATTCAGTGAGTTAAGTTTAGGGCTCTGTGCAGGCCATTGGACTTCCTCCACACCGAACTGGTCAAACCATGTCTTTATAGAGCTCGCTTTGTGCACAGGGGCTCAGTCATGCTGGAACAGGAAAGGATCTTCCCCAAACTGCTGCCACAAATTTGAAAACATTTAATTGTCTAAAATGTCTTTGACCCTTTGTAGCAAGCAGTTAATATGGCCATTCATTCTGGAGGTTATTACACTGGGCTAGATGTAAGCGCATGAGAAAACACAGCACAGAATGAACCTTGATGTGGCAGCAATACAGGCTCGTAATAAAATTAGCATTCAGTTTATTAAGACTGTAGCTAATCATGCAAACTGTCCATAGGACCTCCTACTAACTGCATGTACTTGTGACTCACATGGTGCGAAAGCAAAAAGAGTGAAGTTCAGTGAAGAAACAGATAACAGTGTTAATAAATCCTACAGGATTTAGGGTGTTTTTCTACTCCAGCTGAAAAACAACATTTTGAGCTGCGCCTAATCCTTTCTGTGTATCTGAAATGTGTTGAGTAGTGTTATTCTGTTAAATCCTGTAAATATTCTTTCAGTACATTTTTGAGGTTTGAGTCTCCTTCTAGCTGCTGTGTCTGCTGCTATTTAAAGTTAGGTTTCCCAACAATATACTTTTAGGGCACTACTGATAATTTATGCCCCGTTTTAACCATTTAATGTTCTCTTCAACCATTTGGCAGAGCACATTTTGAGTCACTATATTTGCCACAAAGTGCCATCTCAACCGTATGGTAGACATGGATATTTTTAAAATTGTGGGGTCAAAAAAACAAACAAAAAAAAAAAGCACCAATTGTTTTTATTATTGCCCCAAACAAATAGAAAATACAAAATATGAAAGTCCATTGCTTTTTTCTTGGTGAGGACATTAAAGGGTTAAGGTGGAAACTCCATTCAATAGTGGCTACCGCTAATCAACTTTAAATCAAGCGGAATATTTTATTCAGCCACTTTTTTAAATCTCTCCATGAATTTTTGGGTGCGTATTTAGGACTTTTCCATGCATTTTGCTTGGCCAGTTCTGTGCACAACATCCACCAGTTTCATACACAACATACAGTGGTGCTTAAAAGTTTGTGAGCCCTTTCAAATTTTCTATATTTCTGCGTGAATTTGACCTAAAACTTCATCAGATGTTCATCAGAAGTCCTAATCGTAGATAACGAGAACCAAACTTAAAACATGACACAAAAATATTAGACCTGAAAATGATCCAATATTACACATCTGTGGGTGGCAAAAGTATGGGAACCTTTTAGATTAGCAGGTCTGTCTCGCAGTGGCCATCAGGAGTCCACCATCAGGAGAACACTGAACAACAATGGTGTGCATGGCAGAGTTGTAAGGAGAAAGCCACTGCTCTTTGCTAAGGATCACATGGAAAAGCCAGAGGGCTATTGGAACAATGTTTTGTGGACAGATGAAAACAAAATAGATCTTTTCGGTTTAAATGAGAAGCGTTATATTTGGAGAACGGAAAACACTGCATTCCAGCATACCAAAACCTATCCTATCTGTGAAACATGGTGGTGGTAGTATCATGGTTTGGGCCTGTTTTGCTGCATCTGGCCCAGGATGGCTTGTCGTCATTAATGGAACAATGAACTCTGAATAATACCTGCAAATTCTAAAGGAAAATGACGGAGCATCTGTCAGTAAGATGAAACTTAGGAGACCATGGGTCATGAAGCAAGACATCGACCCTAAGCACACAGGTCATTCTACCAAAGACGGGTTAAAGAAGAATAAAGTTAATGTTTTGGAATGGCCAAGTCAAAGTCCTGACCTTAATCCTATAGAAATGTTGTGGAAAGACTTGAAGCAGCAGTTCATGGGAGGAAACCCACCAACATAACAGAGTTGAAGCTGTTTTGTACGGAGGGCTAAAATTCCACCAAGCTGATGCGCAGAACTAATCAATAGCTACTGGAAATGTTTGACAGTTATTGCTGCACAAGCAGGTCACATCAGATACTAAAAGCAAAGGTTCACATACTTTTGCCACTCACAGATTTGTAATATTGGATCTTTTTCAATAAATAAATGAGAAAGTCTCATTTTGTCTCATTTGTTTAATTTCATTCTCTTTATCTACTATTAGGACTTGTGTGAAAATCTGATGAAGGTTTAGGTCGAATTTATGCAGAACTATAGAAAGTTCCAAAGAGTTCACAAACTTTCAAGCACCACTGTAGCTTTTCCTGCACATAATACTTAAATCAATTAAATCTGAATTATTTGGTCTAAATAAAGGTACTGAATTTTAACGTAGTCATAGAGTTTCAAAACAATCTTATGCACTTACGGGCATAATTAGGCTAAAACCTCCATATGACCCATTATCTCTCAGACCATGTTCTTCCCTGTTGTTTTCAAACTGTGTCTGACTAATTTATAATTCAGTACCATTATTTAGACCTAATTATTTAGATTGAATTCACTACATAATCTGATTTGTTTGAAGAATTGAGTTTTTACCTTTAACAACTTCCTATTCTATGGCCAGATTTTATTTGTGCCACTGCAGAGTAGAGGCTAATTTCCAGCTTCAAATGATTTGCCGAAATCTATCCCACTCCCGATCTCTCTGTCTCGCACATACACACAGAGCATGGGGTGCTGGACACACCCTGTGCTGCATTGCAGATGCCCTGCTATACCCACTGCCTCATAGCTGCACATGTCTTACATTCATTATGGATGTATGGAACACTATGGCAGAACCCAGCGCCTGGCAGTCGTACGGGTGCTTGTCTAGATTGTGGTTGCCATGGCAATCAGCACTGAGGCTGTTTGAGGACTGAAGGCCTTTGCTGTCATGCGCATGGAGAAAGCAAAAAGACCTTCCTTATAAAGCTGCGTTTAATGTGCTGCACTGGAGTGGCGCGTATATCATTCGTTTTGCAATGGTTTTATGTGAATGCTCAGTTTTATAGGTGTTTATAGTGCTTCTACTGGGATAAAATAGAAACGAGAAGAAGAAGAAGCAAGAGTTACAAGGCTGAATAAGGCAGCAGAGGAAAATAAGATAGTAAACCGATGAGAAGTAATATGATGGCTTTTAGGGTGGGCTATTTGAACATATAGTGTATATGATAAATTACAGCCAGGCTTCCAGTTTAAGCCATAAATGTCAAAACTCTGTCGAAAACAAAAACATCTCTGTGATAATGCAAATTTTTGCTAGCACCTGTATGGAGTTTCTAATAATATGTCAGCACTAAAATAACTGAACATGTTTTGATCATTCTAGACTAAACATGGTCATTTGAATCTTGTGAAAGACATTCCATGTTTTAGTTCAAACCTCTTATCAGATATTGTGCTGTTATTATATATTTTACTTTATATGTTGCGGTTTTCTTCAGTAAAGTGTCCTGAAATTGAGCTGCCGCTGTTTTCAGTTTTTAACGGTTGACTGAAACTTGGTAAGACTAGCGCACATATTCAGTCAGTGATGTATCTAGAACATACAGAAGTCCAAAGATGAACTCTCAAAATTGGTCCGCCCCCATGTAAATCTGAACATGATTATTTGATTATTTTCTACTGCCACTTCCTAATTATGGTGGTAGTTAATCTATCAAATAAGATCTTCAGTTCAGCTCCTGAAGTCCTAACCAATGGGAGAACTCACTTGGCTGTATCTACCCTGATAACCCAGTAAATAAACTGACTGGGCAATTTTCATTTCAATTTGGACGTTTCAAGATTTAAGCCCTTTTAATTCCAAAAAATTAAACAAAGAAATAAGACAAAAATTATTTGAAGGACTAGGAGGCTCTGAAGATTCCCCACTGCAATTATGCACTTTTCTGAGTATATCAAGGGCATCGCCAGTAGCTCTACGTTCTTAAAAAGGCGATTCTGCAAAGGTTCTTTAGTAAAGGGAACAGTTCTATTTAGAACCATGATATTCTATTTAGAATGATTTTGTGCCTAAATGGTTGTTTGAATGGTGAAATTGTTCTTCAGGTTGATGGAGAATGTGTTGTATACGGTTCTATATAGCACCAAAAAGAGTTATATTGTTAATCTTGACATCGTAAGAATAGAAACCTTTTTGGTGCTATATAGAGCCATTTTCGAAAAGGCTCTACATAGAACCATATACAACACATTCTCCATCAAAGAACCATTTCACCATGCAAAGAGCCATTGAAGCGTGAACTCATGGTTCTAAATAGAACCATTTACTTTACTAAAGAACCCTTAAAGAGCCATCTTTTTAAGTGTGTAGTACTCAGAATATTCAGTTGTTCAGCTTCTGTGTAATTTTCTGTTAAATGCATGTTTTCTTGAATAACATAATAGATGTTTTGGCTGGAAATTAAATAAATGAACTATGATCTTTGACTTTTGCACAGAACTATACTTACTTCACATAAATCCACACAATGTTATGTTTCAGTTTAGTTACTGTTGGCAATAGTTGTGTTATGGGAAAATATAATAAGCAAGTGGAAATGAATTTGAATCAGTTGAACAGTTGAATCAAGTAAATTCAGTGTGTTACATTTTCAGTGTTAGTTTTCCATTTCATTGCCTTCGCTTGCTGTTTCCCATCAGCACTTCTTCCCTGTTTTATCACACCCTCTCTGTCTGTCTCCTCCTATTCCGGTCTCTCCGTGTCTATTAGCCGTCTCCTCTGTCACTCCGCGTTCACTTCAACGCACCTCGCAGGAACGAAAGTGCCACAAAAACAGACCATAATAACCCACGGCAACTCTGCGTGCCATCTCATACACACTGCAGACGCATCAGATCATACACAGTCTGACATGCACCTTCAAGAGCCACACACACACACACACACTACCACACTGAGCGACCCAAACACACGAACATACATACAAATGCCAGCCGATGCAGAATAATTAAGGCATAGCACACGTACATGCAGATACACACACACACACTCAAAGAGCATAAACATATAGTGCTGTGCAAAAGTCAGAGACCACCTTTCATTGTATAATTTCCAGTCAAATCAGATGTTATCACAGGTTATTCATTTTCAAACAAGCAGGGAAATTACACAAAAACCTCAATGACCGTATATATATATATATATATATATATATATATATATATATATATATATATATATAAATATATACCTACTGTCCTTTATATTTCATGACGAATGGCCCAAAAGTATGTGAAAAAAAAAAAATATGGTTCCATTGACTTACATCAACAGTAAAGTATGTTCCTTCTCCAGCACTGCTGTGTCTGATCCACTCGTACCAGCACAACACACACTAACACACCACCACCACATCAGTGGTACTGCAGTGCTGAGAATGACCCACCACACAAATAGTACCTGCTCTGTGAGGGTCCATGGGGGGTCCTGACCACTGAAGAACAGGGTAAAAGGGGGCTAACAAAGTATGCAGAGAAACAGATGGACTACAGTCTGTAACTGTAGAACTACAAAGTGCACCTATATAGTAAGTGGAGCTGATAAAATGGACAATGAGCATAGAAACAAGGAGGTGGTCATATTGTTATGCCTGACTGGTATATATATATATACTTTGCTGCTGTTGGACCAAAACCTTGTATCTCCAAAACGGTAACTTTACAGGAGAAGGAAAAAACCATACTTTACTTTTAATGTAAATCAATGGAACCATAATTTTTCCCATGTAATTTTGGGCCATTTCTTGTGGTTCATTTGTCATGAAATTTACACACAATAAAAAGGCTAGAAAAAAAAAAAAAAAAAAAAAAAAAAAAAAAAAAATATAATATATATATATATATATATATATATATATACTGCTTCCGTTCTTTTTAGGAGGCTTATTTTCATTGAAATCTGTAGCCACACCTCCAAAGTTCAGTCTTAGAAGTTGGTTGCATTTCATGATTCTCATGATCCTGGTAATCTCTAACTCATTATGGGGACAGTTTTGTTGGTCTACCAGGTCTTCCAGGTGGTTGTTAGGAGTATCTTTCAGAGTATCTTTCAATCATTTTTTGAACACCCCACCCCCCCCTTTTTTTAACTTCTGCTTTTTCACTTATTTTTGTTCTTTATCTTACAGTTTATCTTGTCATAAATATCTGTTAAAAAATGAATAACTTGTACTTAATTATCATTTCAACCAGTAAGTAAATCAATGAAATGTGGTCTCTGACTTTTGCACAGTCCTGTATATTCCTGGTCTATAGCATATTGTACTTAAATCTGAACTAGGGGCCTGTGCATTTATTTAGATGATTACTCTTCCAAGTGTTTACTGTTTTGAACCATGACCAGTTATCAGTGGATGACGTTTGTTGTTTGTTTGTTGTTTCACAGTTCTGTTCACATGGAAGAGTCCTCAGCAGTGATGCAGGGAGCGCAGGGCGTGCTGGTGCAGAACTGGCCAACCGTGTCCAGTGCTGCAGGTGAGACCACGCTTCTTCCCAAATGGAGTCAGCTTTGAGTGTGTTTCACAGTGGCGTATCCACAGGCAGGGCAGGCCAGGCAGTGACAGTGAAAATGTGACACGTAAACAGTGTCAGAGTTTTAAAACATTTGGTTCACTTAAAAAAAAAAAGCGGAAATAGGGAAAATAGCCTGTTTCAAAAACACTAGTTCATCGTTATTCTGTTGTTACAAAAGCAAGCACTTTTACACAAATCAGTGTATTACATCAGTTTAGACCCCAAACAATTCACTATGAAGTTATAAGGGGTGTTGCAACTCCGAATGCTTTTTGAATGAGGATACAGGGCAGCCAATCAGAACAGAACAGAACCGAATCTTACAGAGTCTTAAAGGCACAGTAACAAAAACATCTTGTTTGTTTCTGTGGGATGAAAAAGGTTGGAACATGGTCATGTAAAAATTGTGAATGGTTGTTTTAGTAAATAAACACATACAAATGTCATGAGTGGACTTTTATTGGGTATTAGATCTTTTACACCACTGGTAATGCACATAATATGTATGAAAATGGTTAAAAAAAAAACTGAAGATAAAGGGGTAATACTGCAGTGACAGACATATGCTGATGAATGGAGGCACAGAATGATGAGAGGAGCTGCAGAAGAATATTAAATAATTTAGAAAGTTATAACAAAAGTGAAGAGCAAATCTCAAAGCAGATTACTTGACAAAAATGACTGTAAATAAATAATTACAGTATATTATTTAGCATTTAATAACTTCTTATATACTTATATAATTCCAGAAATATTGAAGAAAACAATTTAAAAATACCACTTGTAATATTTCAATTTGCACTGTATAAGTTGATGGACTGGTGACCCTGTCCAGGGTGTTTTCCGCCTTCTACCCAATGACCACTGAGATAGGCTCCAGCATCCAGGAGGATAAGGGGACTTGTGTGTGTGTGTGTGTAAAAGTTGTAGTTATATATAAAATATCAACAATTGTTAATATGGCAAGTGATTGCACAGTAGTATTTATTTGTTTTATTTGTGTTTGTTTGTTTGTTTAAACATAACATATTTCATTTTGAAAATGTTTGAAAATCCCCCAACTTTCTTTTAGCCAAACCAAGACTGGCTTTGGTCTACCTTTCTTTTTAAACATAACCAGTGTGGAAAACACCATATTCATGTTATTCACAACCATCTGAGGGGGAGTTGGGGTGGGGGGGGTGTTTGGTGCATGCTCTGCACATATGAATATCTCAGGTGAAAAGTGCAGGAGACCTTGTGTGTCTGTATTATGTACAGACTGAGGTGGATTAAGGCTGAAATGAGGTTAAAACGCATCTGAGACACAGATTTTCCAGGCCTCAGTGACTTGGTTTAAAAGGACAGCAGCTTGGTGAGGCAACTATGAGTCTCAGATTCAATCCGAGAAATGATACGCAGTCATAGATTTCAGCCAACGGAACACTCAGGGGTCATGACCGAAGGGTCTTCCCATGTATGCTTTCACCGAAAGAATTTCCTGTGTAATTTAGTGTTGTGTTTATCAAGTATACCCTTCAGTCCAAGTCGACAACAAAACACATAATTAACTCCCAGATGTGCCTCATTATTAACTGACACTGTAATTTAGTTTATTTTGGAAGAGGAGAGCATGGACAGTCTCCCGCTGAGTTATCAACACCACATTTAAATAAACCTTAACTTTCTATTGGCTCTTTTGAGCCCTGTGTCCATGTTCCACCCACAGTTGCATTCTTTCATAGCAACTGTTGTGAACTTGGATGCGGGAAGCGGAGGTCCAGAGGGTGCTGCAGCAACCCCTAGATTTCAGGACTGGAACCGATAAAATAATAATAATCATAAAAATATTCTGAATAATAATTCTCATAATTCTCATAATAATATAATAATTTGAGCACAGTAAAGACCCATGTGTGCTTGTTTTAGAGTGGAGTTTGTATTGTTATGTTTCATTTATAGCCATTACTCTTTCAGTTAATGCTGCATTTTCATTACAGTGAGCTGAATTGGTTTCCTTGACAAATGTTGTCTTCTTTGGGGGCAGGTCTCTAAAACAGACGCAGGTCGAGGGCACGTGTTTGACGTGTATAACTCTCTTCTAATGTACTAATAACATGTAGATCAACCATTATAACCCGCTCAGTGTGTGTTCCAATGTTAATCTCAGTGTGTGACTGTGGACATGGCGCAGTCGGTTACCGTGCCACACATCAACAATCTGATTGGTCGTCGATCTGATCATTTGCATAAAGTTTGTCCAAAGAAAAGTACGGAAAGTCAGTGTGCCTCAGTGTTCTGATGTGCCTGGTATATGCTGTCATCTCTGGCCTCATCGTAGCACGCTATGAAACATTCTGTTTGATGCAAATTATCACATTTTTTTTATTAGGTTGAATGGATAACTGGCTCTAAATGTAGGTATTGTGATATAACTGAGTCTGTTCTACAGTTTCTCATTAGGCTGAATGAATAACTGACTCTAAATGTAGGTATTGTGATATAAACTGAGCCTGTTCTACAGTTTCTCATTAGGTTGAATTAATAACTGACTCTAAATGTAGTTATTGTGTTATAAACTGAGCCTGTTCTACAGTTTCTCATTAGGTTGAATTAATAACTGACTCTAAATGTAGTTATTGTGTTATAAACTGAGCCTGTTCTACAGTTTCTCATTAGGTTGAATTAATAACTGACTCTAAATGTAGGTATTGTGATATGAACTGTGTCTGGTCTACAGGCTCTAAATGTAGGTATTGTGATATGAACTGTGTCTGTTCTACAGGCTCTAAATGTAGGTATTGTGATATAAACTGTGTCTGGTCTACAGGCTCTAAATGTAGGTATTGTGATATAAACTGTGTCTGTTCTACAGGCTCTAAATGTAGGTATTGTAATATAAAAAAGCTATGAAAGAGCACATATGTAGGTGGAGCAATGAGAAGTCAACTGTATTATAGTTGTGACTGGTGGGTATTTAATCCTCTGTCTGTAATTGCTCATCTTTTTTGTGACATTTTCCCCTAATAACAAGCCTGACTACCTCTTAGCAGTCTAATTTGTACAAAGGCAGGTCAAACACTGCCTCACCTTCTGCCAAAGAAGCAGGTGAGATGGAGCAGGCCATTAATTTTCAGCCATTTAATGACCTTGTCACAAATAAATTGTGTATTCTAATTAACGTTGGGATTATTAGGGATTTGGGAGCCTAGCAGAGTAATAATGGAAACAGAGCAGTTTTTTTTTTTTTCCCTCCTGTGAGATTTGAATGTCATGGTGCAGGACTGAGGATGGGTCAGTGAGTGCACAGCGTTCATATTCAGTAGTCCTCACAGATATGGATAGACAGAGGGAGATCGATCTGCTGTCCCATTAGAGAGAATAGACAGAAGCCGTGGATCTCCTGGGTGGTAAATGACTGAAATATCGACAGTCTGATTAAGCACAGCTGGAATGGACAGTGAGGTAGATAGACAAGGAAGGGCGGAAATCTATTAAGTTGATGTACCTGGTTGCCGCTACCCTTAGAAGTCTTTTGTTGAAGTTATTGCTGCTGATAACAAAAGCATGTTGCTTTGTTGTATGAATTATTGGTTACTCTTTGCACATTGCAAATTCTTTTGAAGGTGCAGATTCTAAACTTTCAGTCCACATTTGTGTTTGTAAATAGAAGATGTGATATTTTATAGTGATTTTCATTTTCTTAAATGTTATGTTTTGTGCTGTGTGGTCAGAGGCCACCCTTCATTTACATGATTTCCATTCAAACACCCATTAAGTTATTCATTTTTCAATGTGAGGTGTCCATGTTTTGCCCATATCACAGCCTTCATCTTTTTGTTAGATTTGCTTTCAGTTTTGCACAAAAAAATATATATATATTTTTTTTTTTCACTACAAAGTTCAGTCTTAGAAGTTGGTTACCTTTTCTACTTTTCATGATTCAATAATGCAGAGGTATCGTATTGTTTTTGGCCATTTCCTAATCTTAGTATGGGCTTTCTGACAGCCTTTACAGACCCATAGCATTAAGTTGTCTTCTCATAGTGGATTTTTCAGATCTGAAACAAGAATATAGCTTGTTTTTCTCTGAAAAATGAAAGCATTCCAGGCTTATTACATGCTAAAGCTTATTATTCAGTAACTACAAGGACTTCAATGCAAACAAATTGAGCTTTTCTTAGGGTATAGAAGTGTGTAATAAAACTTTGGGCCTGCAAATGGACCCAGGGCTTGGCAAGAGGTTCAAATACTTAACAAAATTGTTTTGGTGGTCTATGAGGTCTTGCAGGTGGTTGTTGGGAGTCCCATTTTTTCTGTCTTTTAATGATTTCTGAACAGTTTTGGAAACTCTTGATTTTTTGCTTATTTTATTTTGACTTTCCCCTTCCTTGTGTAAGTTGACAATCTCATATCTAATCTTCTCAGAAATATCAATGAATGAAAATATAATGAAACCTAAGGGCTGTTTAAATTGGAAACTAACTAAATGAAGGGTAGATTCTGACCTTTGCACAATATTGTACATAGTCTTGTTTTGTAGAAAGATAGATACTGTACATTTTTACCCTGATCTAATTTCTTAACATCAGTTTCATTTGACTAGTAAAGCCAAAACGAACTGGTAGCTCTCAACATCTAAAGACTAAAGACTCGTCCTCATCCTCATCCCTTCAAGAGAACCTGATACACATATGCACTTCTTTATTCTCTGCTTTGTGTTGGGCTCACTAGGGTGATTAGTGCCAAGCTGGTATTGACTTGGTGCAGATGTGTTGTGTAAGCATTGCTTTGCTTTAGTCTACACTGGATGGTAATATATTCAGCTCAATACTCCTGTGCAGTGAGGGAAAACAGAGCCACGGAGGAGAAGAGAGGAGAGAAAAAGACTGAGATGCACAAGCATAGGAGATGGATAGATGAGGATGCTACACAGTGAGGTATATGAAGGATGAAGAGAGGGCGAGAAGGGGGATGTGGGGGGTTGGAGATGCACAGTTCAGGATTGGCAGGCCCCTGCGGTGGTCTTGTTGCTAGGGAACACTGTGTGACTTGTTGCCAGGCAACAGCGCTGAACTCTGAGAGATACGGCTGCTGCGGCAGGGAGTAGGCGAGCGAGGGATGGGGGAGGCAGTTTCCTTGGCAACCATTCATACTCGGAAGGAGAGAAAGAATCGGGGAGGTAGGGTGAAGGGAGGAAAGAGATGGATCAGGGAACAAAAGAAAGAGAGGAAAGACAGGCAAGGTGGATGAGAAAAGGGGGCAGGAGGCTAAAGATAGAAATGAAGCTGAGGTGTGCGCATTGTGAAAATTTCATCACGAGTGTAGGGTACGTGTTCAAGAAATGTGGGCAGTGCCCCCCACCACCACCACCACTACCACCACTGTGTTGATACCAGTAGTGGGAAGAGATGAAAGAAATATGATAATGTAGGCCATCTGAATGTAAAAATTGGGCTATCATCACTTAGAAACGCCCCCCCAGACATCTGGGTACCATGGTAACCTCCTTATTGGGAGCTATGGGTGGCAGCTCAGCGAGCTGTAGCAATCCATGCTCAAAAATAAAGCAGCCAAAAAAGGTTCTTTGGAGCGACGCCATAGAGGCACAACTATTGATTTCCTAAAGTGTTGCTCAAATGAATGATTTCAATTGAGTTTTTAAAGGAATATCAATTGAATAGTTCTTTAGGAACCCAAAAATGGTTCTTGAATGGCATCGCTCCCAAAGAACCCTTCTGGGCACCTTTACTTTTAAGAGCATGGAGGAGAAGTTGCATGGGGAAGTGCAGAAAGCTGTCTGAGGCTGACATATTCATGGGAGCGTGTTCTAAATAAAGCTCAGGAACTTGGCGTATCTTTATCTGTCTTAACAGAGTCGTCTGCTGCTGTTGGAACTGTCTCGCACCTGAATGCAGATGAGGAGCGAGTTCACACTAAATGAGAACAGGCCAGAGTACAAAGCAGGCAGATAGAGACAGAATGAGAGACGTGTTACAAAGAGAAAGGATGTCAGCAAATGGAGAGAAGAGAATGTAAAAGATAGAAAAAGACGTTGGTTTGCTTGGCAGTGGAGCTAAAAGTGGAGGGCCTGCAGGGATGTGGTCCTGTACTGCCAAAGTTTCCTCATGGCTGCACTGTAAATAAAGGAAAGTTAGCAAAAATGGTCAATACTCTACGTTTGAATATTCAAGTAAAATACTGTTTGTTATTAACTAACATTCAGCAAAAAATTGTATGAATACAACTGATCTACAGTTTGAATTTAATGAATGTAATGGATTCTAATAAATCCTGTTCATAGCCTAAAGGTACATAAAGGGGGTTCTTCAAGAGTTCTTTAGTAAAGAAAATGGTTCTATATAGTGCTTTGCATCATGAAAGGGTTCTTCAGATTGATGGAGATCGAGCTGTAGATTTTTTGAAAAAAAGGTTCTATATAGAACCAAAAAGGGTTCCACCATTGTTACAAACCAAATAACCATTTTTGGTACTATATAGAATGATTTTCTTTAAGAGTGTAACCTTAAATTCAGCTCAAAACTTGCACCTAATCCTAAACATAATCCTAAAGCCTAAAATTGTTGATAATCACCAGAGTTTCACCAGATAGCTTGTGCAATTTGAGCATCTATAGAAAATCCATGGAGTACTCTCAAAATAAAGTGTAACCATCAGTTGAAATGTAATCATTTCGTCCTCCCGACTTATTTCAGACTTGGAATCGGGACACTCTGAGATCCTGTGCACCTGTGTTGTTACGCCGTTGCTAAATTAGCCATCACGATTCATATGCAGTTTTAAAAAAGGGTTCCTTGGAGCGATGCCATAGAAGAACCACTTTTGGTTCCCCTAGAAAAGCCTTTTAATTCAGTGGTTCTTTAAAGAAGACTTATAAATCAAAACCCACTCAACAGCAAGATTTTCAGGTCAATCAAAAATGATTCTTCCATAGCACTCCAAATCTTGTTTGGCACCTTTCTTTTTAAGAGTGTACTTACTCTTTTTACACTGTGATTTACAGCCTTCATTCAAGGTCTGAATGGAATTGAATTGTAGTAGAGATCTTCTTGATGTCCTGCTCCTGTTTTGGTCCACCACTGTCACCACCACCATTCCATTTACTACTTTTTAATGTATTGTGATATTATTTTTATCACAATTAGTTTTTTTTACGCTGAAGAGAGCATTCGTCCTACATTTATACACTTTCAACTTTATTTATTGATCTTTATTGTAAATAGAAGTCTATTCGTCTTGTGTGCCAAAGAAATGAGGCTGCCACCAATGGTATTATTTTGTCTTTTGGACTTCTTACTTTGCAACTGTGTTTTGTCCCAAATCTTGCAGTTTTAAAATTTTACTACAAAACCAGGCTTTTGGTCACATTTTCTTCACTGTGAACATTCAAACAAAAATGCCATCGCTGTCATGGCTGATGAAAAGGTTGTATTAGTGAAATAACAAACTTTGGTTTTACTATAGCAATGAAACAGCTCATTTGTACAAAAGCAGTCATAACAGACCCAAAATACTCCTATTTTGTACTGTACAAAATAATTGGTGAACAGATATGGCTTGGAGTATCACCCAATAGCAAGTACACAGCACATCTCCAGCTCTTTTACCCACATTATCCATTTCCACATTCTTTTGAGTTTGCAAGGTAACTTAACAAGAACATACTTCCCAAGAACTCATGTCCGTTCTTCTTTTTCTGACACTGATTTCAGTAGTGGTCAGCATAAGCAGGAAGTTAACAGACAAAAAATGAAAGAGCTGCTTTCTTTGAATAGGCTGGACTGAAAAAGGTGCATAGACTTTACAGTTTACAGACATCTTGTGCCAACATATAAGACATGATTTGAAATGGAGCGCGTGCCACTTTTTTATTCAAATGTCTGCATTATACAGACCCCTGGTTCTCATGAGGAAACAGGAAGTCAGCTTAGCTTTCTTACTCAGACATGCAACACACACGCACACACACACACACACACACACACACACACACACACACACACACACACACACACAGATACCCCTGCCATAATGGGGGCCGGGGGAAATGAAGTGAGGGGTGAATAACTCGTGAACACATGGGTCACTCTCACCAGAGATGAGAGGTTTCATTTGGTTCCTCTCCGTGAAAACACTACCACTCCATGCTGCCATATCTGACCTTCTCAGCCAAATTAGATCCACTAAGCCCAAGGGGAAATGTGGAATGGCCATGTCTGCGTATGAGAGAGAGAGAGAGAGAGAGAGAGAGAGAGAGCTGATGTTCTGCCATCTGTAGTATGAGAGTGTCATATGTGAATGGTATGATATGTTATTGAATGACAGAATGTGCAGAATAATACTAAATGACAGCCTCAACATGGAACTGGCTGGCATGTGTTATGGGAATGATTGGCAAAACATTAAAAAGCTATAGTTTCAAAAAATGGAGTAAGAAATAAAAATGATCAACTCTCAGCTTTCTGATTTTCCTTTTATTTTATTTTATTTTCCCATGTTTTCTTCTTCTCCCTTCTGCTTTGTTTGTCCTCTTGCTTTGTTGGGGGGGGGGTTGTCAGAAGGATGCCTCTGCTGTCAAGGACCAACAAACTTAAGCTCCTACAGTTTGCCAAACGTTATTGAAACTTTCAGTGAGACCATGTTCTGTGGTCAGATGAGACCAAAATAGAGCTTTTTGGCAACAAACACCAGAAGTGAGTTTGGCGTGGACACAAAGATAGCTATGCAGAAAAGAACTCCACTGTGAAGTATCTGAGATGTCACAGTCTCCATGAAAGATTAGGCAAAAATACATTCGAAACCTGACTGCATCAACCTCTTCCAGCAGGACAGTGATCCAAAACACACCTAAAAATCAACACAGAAATGGTTTACTGACCACAGAATGAAGGTTTTGCCATAGCCACTCCAGTCCACTGAACTAAACCCCGTAGAAAACTTGTGGGTGAACTAAAAAAGGAGAGTCTCAAGGATCTGGAGAGGTTGACTATGGAGGAACTCTCAGATCCTGTGCCTTGTGTTCTCCAGTCTCATTAAGTGTTATAGGAGAAGACTCAAAGCAGTTATCTTTGCAAACGGAGGCTGCACAAAGTATTAAATGATAGATTTTAGGTTAGAAGAAAAACCAAAAGGATAAGCACTAAAGAATGTTATTTACAGCCTGTTTTGCTTATGCTTACCAGGGCTGTATACCGTTGTTTTTGGAAGAAAACCTTGTATCTCCAAAATGACAACTTTATAGGAGAAGGAAAAAAAAGTCAATGATTTTTTTCCAAGTAATTTTGGGCTGTTTCTTTGGGTCCATTCATCATAAAATTTCCACACAATGTAAAGGGCAACAGGCATTTTCAAATTATGCCAAAAACTGAAAAATGAACATATATATATTTGTGTGTGTGTGTGTGTGTGTGTGTGTGTGTGTGTGTGTGTGTGTGTGTTGTGTTTGTGTTTTCCAGTGTCTTTTTTAAAATATTTTTAATTTTTTTTTAACCGGTTGTTCCCACCTTAACAGATAGTAGTAATGTTCAGTGCTCTTGATTCCTCACACAATCAATTAATTCTGGTCAAGAAGTCAATTATTTTTATGCTACGCTTTTGTGAGAGTTCACCCTACTGACCCAGAATTTAACAGTGTGCCAACCAGCCCCCGTGCCAACTAGCCCCATTCTCCCCTTTGTGCATATACCAGTTGCGTGCAGTTTGGCTGCCCCAGTCAATTTACATATTTTGTTGATTTTCTAATTGAAAATAAATGAACACATCCTCTACAGAGCACTCTGCATATTTTAATGCACACTGTTTATTTGCTGAATTTAACACGTTGGGGGAAAAAAATAAAACATAAAATGTGGCCTGTTATATATTTCATGTTTTATGCAGAAAATGCTATTTTCAAGTTTGTTCCTCATATGGACAAAATATATTCACCTGAAAAATCAACATTTCACTTGATTTGATGTTTATTCTAGAGCTGTATACACACATGCACACACACACACACACACACACACACACACACATACTGGCACACATACACACTAAAGCAGATGAGTTCATGGAGCTCACAAGGGGATATTATGATAGATAATCCCTGCTAGCTTATGCATTTATTAAAATAGGCTGTGTGCAGCGCTTTCAGAATGAACCTACAGATGAAAAACAAACAGATTCTCTTTTTAGGGCCAGAGTTTGATCTAAATAAAACACAGAGAGGAAAGTAGGTCAAAGCAGAGTAACTGGTGTGAAGCTCAGAGCAGAGAGCTCTGCTTCTGCAGGGAAAGTAGTGCACAACGCTATCTCTCTCTCTCTCTCTCTCTCTCTCTCTCTCTCTCTCTCTCTCTCTCTGTGTGTGTGTGCTGTTCTGTCTTCCTCATGAGGATACACATTCTAAATCATGAAGATTGTATGAAAGTGCGTTCTCTGCTGGTGCTCAGTGTGACACGCTGTGTTGATTTCAACAAATCCGCTCGTTTTCTGATGCCAGTTCCTGTGGCCACGCTTTGTCAAGCCTCTCTTGATTCAGGAGGTCAGCCCTTTCAACTGTGACCTCATATGTTCCCTGCATCCCTTCTGTCAAATATGAGCCCAATCCCATGAGTCTCTGAGCATATCTCTGAAGTGAATTTAGTCCTTTGCTGCTCCTTCAGAGCCCCTCTTTTCATCTGCTATGTTCTCTAAAATGTTCCCCCATTGGGGCTTATATGAAGGAAATGCTAATGGTGACATCAAACATTCTATTATAATGACTTTCTAGGATAACTGGCTCTCCACAATGGTTATTGGCCTGGATGCATGGCTGTAGGAAAAAAAATCTTTTTAGTTGGTATAGAACGTTTACATGGTGGAGGTTCTTTAAACTCATGATGGAGGTACTTATTTACAAAAAATGGTTCTTCCATACTTAGCATTTCACTGGTGATACATTAACTGTCTTTGCTCCCTTTAACTCATTACAGTCTGAACACCAATAGGCAGCTGTGCAACTGTTGTGGCCCTTCGTTCTTGTATTTTGCACTTCAGAATGCTCTACATGTTTTCAAACAGAGACAGGTCTGGACTGCAGGCTGTCCAGCACCCGCACTCTTTGATCATGCAGCCATGCTGTAAGAATGTAGCTGGTTAAAATAGGCATGGATGTCCCCGACATCATCTAAACAGGCAGCACAAGTTTATTTTTTTTTATTTATTTATTTATTTTTTTTTCCTGAAATGTGTATATCTTTCAGCGTTAATGGTGCCTTGACACATGTATAAGTTGCCCACTAGTACACTCTAATACTATGACAGATCCTAGCTTTTGAACTTTATGCTGGTAATAAGCTGGTTGGCCTTTTCTTCTTTGGCCTGAAGAACACAACTTCCATTATTTCCATAATCTTTGTGAAATGTCGTCACATCAGACCACAACACACATTTCCACTGTACCTCAGTCCATTTCAGATGGGCTTGAGCCCAGAGAAGTCGGCGGTGTTTTTTTGGATGTGGTTGGCATATGGCTTCTGCTGTGCATTGAACAGCCTTAACTTGCATTTGTGGAGGCAGTGATGTATGGTGTATGATGTTTATTGACATAGGTGCCCATAGGATGATATCCATCACAGAAGCATCCTGGTTTATAATCTGGTACCACATAAGAGATCAAAGGTCACAGGCGTTCAGTTGTGGTTGCCCTTATGCTGAGATTTCTCCAGATTTTCTGAATCTTTTGATGATGAGGAATGTCAGTCTTAAACTGTTGAATTATTTGCTGGCGCAAAGCAGTGAGCCTCGACTCATTCTTTCCTAGATGGTCCTTTAAAGATGAGATGCTTTGCTGACATGATAACATGTTAACGTGCTTGCACTTCCATTCTGGTTGAGAGTACACTGAGCGCATTGTGACTGCTGCTTCTCTCCGGCGTCTTCTGCTTTTTTGGTGTTTTTGTTTTACTTTCTTCCCCTGGACTCTGACTTTTCTGGATTTTTGGATCTCTGATGTTTGTTTTTTGCTGGAACTGTGGAACTTTGGCTTATGGACTTAAATCTTTCTATTGTTGATTGGACACCCTGACTGCAGCACTGGTTGCTGGCCACCCCGAGCCCTCTCCCGCCCTTCCCTCACAGAGCAGGTACTGCTTGGGTGGTGGATCATTCTCAGCACTGCAGTAACACTGACGTGGTGGTGATGTGTTAGTGTGTGTTGCGCTGGTCTGAGTGGATCAGACACAGCAGTGCTGCTGGAGTTTTTAAACACCTCAGTGTCACTGCTGGACTGAGAATAGTCCACCAACCAAAAATATCCAGCCAACAAGCAGCAGATGAGCTATTGTCTCTGACTTTACATCTACCTGGTGGACTTACAAGGTAGGAGTGTCTAATAGAGTGGACAGTGAGTGGACATAGTGTTTAAAAACTCAAGCAGCACTGCTGTGTCTGATCCACTCATACCAACACAACACACACTAACACACCACCACCACGTTAGTGTCACTGCAGTGCTGAGAATGATCCACCACCCAAATAGTACCTGCTCTGTGAGGGTTCATGGGGGTCCTGACCACTGAAGAACAGGGTAAAAGGGGGCTAACAAAGTATGCAGAGAAACAGATGGACTACAGTCTGTAACTGTAGAACTACAAAGTGCACCTATATAGTAAGTGGAGCTGATAAAATGGACAATGAGTGTAGAAACAAGGAGGTGTTATGCCTGATCGGTGTATACTAGACTTGTTTTGTTCCACTGGTCTCAAAAATATTTCTGTTACTAGTTCTTTTGTTGTTTTTTTGTTATCTCAGGGTGCCCACTACTAAACCTTTTGTGAAAAACACTATCTCTTTCTGTGACATTGACTCTGTTGACCTTCATCTGTTTTCCAAATCTCTTCACACTTCACTTCTTTCTGACTTTTCTGATCGCCCCTCTCCTGATGCCATGGTTTCTCTTTACAATGACGCTATTTCTAACATATTTACCTTTCATGCTCCTCTAAACTGGTTCCTTCTTCTCGTACCTCCTCATGGTTTACCCCTGAGCTCAGAGCCATGCAAACTAATGGAAGGCGTCTTGAGCATCTGCACAAGAAAACTGGGCTTACTGTTCATCTCTTGCTTTTTTAGGGAGCACATCTGTAGGTACATGGATGCCCTAAATGCTGCCCGCTCTGCCTACTATTCAAATATTATAAATGGTGGCAGCTCTAGGCCCAAAAGCCTGTTTAGGACCATACATAAACTTCTCCAACCCCCACGTCGTCTAATCCCTGTTCCCCTGCTCAGTGTCAGGCTTTTCAGGATTTCTTTAGAGATAAAAATCAACAGCATCTACCAGCAGTTTCCCACTGAAGAACAGTCCTCTTTCTCTGAAATTACTTCACTAAATTACTTCAGTGTGTTGACCGTTTTATCTGCTTTCACCCCTGTTGATTCATCTACAGTCATAGAGATCATTTCTAGGTCTTCTTCCTCTTCTTGTCAGCTTGACCCTGCTGCTCTTCTTAAATCCTTTCTCCCTGCTATTTCTTCTCCTATAGCTCATCTTGATGGAAAGAGTTTTTGGCCTTGATGGAAAGAGTTGTGGCCTATCAGCTTCAGGATTTTCTGAGCCTTTCCAGTCTGGCTTTTGCAACTTGCACAGTACTGAGACTACCCTGTAAAGAGTGGCTGATGATCTTTTAATGTCTGCTGATGCTGGTTTTCTTAATATCCTCATCCTCCTTGACCTCACTGCAGCCTTTGACATGGTGAATCATGATATACTTAAATGACCCTCTCTCTTTCTCTCTCTCTTTCTCTTCTTCTCTCTTCTAGATGGTGAAGGTGAGGGACAACTCTCTCCTCCTGTCGGAGCTGGGATCAACAGTAACAGCTGGAGCTTCCGTTATGGGGCAGGTCCAGGTTACGGCCCCCCACCGGCCCTAAAGCCAGGGGAGATCCCTCCTGAAGCCTTTATCATCCCTGGCTCCCCTGCCATCATCTCCATCCGCCAAGATCCAGGAGCCTTGGATGACAAGGGCGACTTCATCACCTTCGGCAAGAAAGAGGAGGCCAAGAAGAAGAAAAAGAAGAAGAAGGACAAGAAGGACAAGAAGGAGAAAGGAAAAGACGATGGAGAAGAGTAGAGGAGAAAGGGCTGTGTCAGAAGGAGCTTTCAACTGAAGTTGGTAGCTAAAACTCACAGAAAGAGAAAAACCAAAAAAGAGAAAAAAATGTGAGTATAGAGAGGAGAGCCTTTTAAAGCCTAGCTCTCAATATGGGAAGCCCTGTCCAGTGCTGACCAGAAGAGACCCTTCTCTCTGTACCCATCTACAAATTATGCCCTGCGTGTATGTTGTAAGGGCTACCAGGAGGCATTAATTGGCTATCACACTATTTAGGTATGCATCTTAGATGAACGATTCTCAGTCCACATGTTTCTAAGAAGCTGGTAGCAATCTAAAACCCATCAGAAGTCAGGGCAGTGTGCATTATGAACCATGATCACATACCCTCCATAAATCCAAAGGTCTAAAATACATGAGGAGCCTCTTATTCCTCATGCCTTCCTCACAACCAGGACTCTAAAGAGGAGAAAACGAAGGCATGATCTTCAGAATGATTTGAAATGCATCAAGAAATTTGTATTTAAACTAGGCACAAAAAGTGTCTGTGTAAAATATGATGATCTGGTCAGAAATATCTCTGTGTGAGATCGAAGCTGATCAAACTAAACCACTTCAGGGGTAGAACAGTAGCAGTGTGTTATGCTTATAGTGCTCACAGAGCCCCCTGCTGACTCACATGGACAAGAGCGCTTCAGTCTGTGCTGCAGAGAAACACAGGTTAAAGAATACCGTTCAAAGTGATGCGTACAGACAAAAGTTTAGATACACAAAGACACGGACACGAACAGGATGGTGCAAAAGTCAGAGACCATGCGCTTATTTATTTTATTTCCAGTTTCCACTTAATGGCTTAATTTCTAGCTGTTGTGTACAGGTTATATATTTTTCTGACTGCAGCCTATATATATATTCCACCCCACGACCCTGGAGGATAAGCGGATTGGATGAGTGTATGTGTGTGTATACTGCAATAGTGTATATTGTAATTTTAGGCTGTTTCTTTTGGTCCATTGATCTTGAAATTTAAAGACAATACAAAGGACAGTAGACTTTTTCAAATTATGTAAAAAAAAAGTGATATATATATATTCAAAAAACAAGTATCTCCAAAATAGTAACTCTACAGGAGAGGGTAAAAACTTTTAATGTAAGTTAACGGAAAAAGAAATTATTCTCAGCCATTTTGGATCATTTCTGTTGGTCCAATCATCACGAAATATGGATAGTATTGTTTCGTTGAAGGGGAACACAATGTCAGTGCCCCCATTTGGGAACACATTTTGAGAACTCACTAGTTACTAGACTGAAAAGACAGACGAGTTAAAGTGGCAGGAAGATGCACAGAAGCAGAGTGGACAAAATGGACAAATTAAATACTGTTGGTCTGATATCATACTTGTGTGTATATTATGTTAAATATGTCTCTTGCTTTTTCCCTTACGCTGAAAAAAGAATACTTTTTACTTAGTAGCTCTTTTGACTGGAAACCAAATAAAAGGCTTGTCTCTGACTTGCACTGGAAACATGCAAACCCCATATGTTCCATATGCTTCTTTCATGCTAGACCCAATATAGTAGAATACATTCCAGTACAGTAGAGCCAGTGTGGACCCCCATACGCAGTCTGTCCATACATTGTATAGCTACATCAAAGCCAGCACAGGATTGAGGTGCTGCAGCCTCTTGGGAGTCTGTAATATAGGCAGGAATGGTGCTTGTTGCTTCATGTCAAATCAAGCCTGATCCCTTTGCCTCTGTTTTGAATGTTCGGTAGTTGTTCTTTAAGCTCTCTCCCTCTCCCTGCTGACTCTTTGCCTTTCAATGCTTGTAAGATTTGCTCATTTGTCCCTCTCACTCGTAGCTGTCCACTGGGGGACCGCAGCCAAAACTGCCCCCTAGTGACTATACTGCATACCATGGCAGGATGGACTGAATCAGAGACCTGTACGTTCTCTTACCTGTAACCCCCTCACTTCAACTGAGCCTCAGCACTGTTACTGGAACTCCCAGCTCCAAAACTCTTCCCCAGGGAATATACGCAAGCATATGTGCCATTTCTTTCCATCCACAAGCAAGTGGGCTAACAACAGGATGTGGGCAACAGAGACTTTCTCTTTTGTGGAGGTAAAGAGTTATGTAGATAGACCTATATTTTCAATTTAATTCAAGGAGCTTGATTTGGAATACAGGGTGATCCATATATGACATATATAAGGCTAGTTACAGAAGTGTCTGTAAAACGGAGAGATTAAGGACTGATGCAGCATTTCTTCTTTTAGTTGTCTACAATACAACACTTTACTGAAGGGTGCCATTCATAATGCTACACAACTGCATAAGCCTTTCATAATAACCGACATACACCTATACAGCCATTTATAAAGGCTTATTCCAACAAGCATTCGAATTGGTGACAACAGAACTGACTTTGTATGAAAACCAACAGCCTTTATAAATGTTTCTGTAGGTTAATGTCAGTTGTCATGTAGGCGTCATGTAGACTTACAAATGTTGAGTTAAACAATAGCAGTGAGCACTGATAGCTGTTCATTCAGGCCATCCAAACCACAAGAAGGTTTAACGTCTGTAAGGTTTGCTTTTCTCGTTCTAGAGTGTTTCGCCACCCCTCTGTTTTTATTTCCCCTTCTTTCTTTTGGCTGTAGGACTATTATTCAAGGTATGGGAGAGACGTTAGCGCTGCTATAAGACTGCATTCGCACCACACACATGCAAACACACATCACACACACTCACAGCCTCCTTCAGGTGTGGTTTAGTGCTGTCAGATCACTAAGTGGCTGTTTGCATGTAATACGCAGAAGAAACAGAAACTATATATAGATATATATAGATAGATATGTTTTTCATAATTATTTTCAACCATTTCTTCTCGAACCGGAGACGTGTATTGTCTCCTCTGAAGTACTTAGACATATTTCTAATTATTCATTCAGTTTCTAATGTACAAGCACATACATACATACAGATATACCAATATACACTTTGCAGACATGCGAACACCCAGAAATGACATTAACCATAACATTCTAGATATATGTAATGATGTAGTGTTATGCTCTGACTTTTTTATACCCCTTCATATATATATATATATATATATATATATATATATATATATATATATATATATATATATATATATATATATATATATGAGAATGTATTATTATTATGTTGCGGCTAATGTGAACTCATATTCATTTAACCCCTCTACTATATAAACCCCTTTTTCCATTAAAAACCACAAAAATCCTGATAAAAAATTCAAAATGATAAAACTGAAGATAAAAAGTGTCTATGTACTCTGCTTGTGTGTAGTGAATGTCTATTAAGTCATTCAGTGCCAAAGTGGCACTATGCTCTTGACTTTGACAGTGCAAATCTGTTCAACAACCTTTTTGTACACCTGCTCATCAGTGTAATGGTGAAATAGTGTTTTTTTTTTCTTTTTTCTTTTTTTTTCCCTTATCTTTTTCATTTTTTATTACTTTATGAAATCTGGTAACGTGTTTTGTTTATAAATCACAAATAAAGTTTCTTTCATAAGGATCTGAGATTCGTTTATACATTTTTTTTCCTGTTTTTGAATTTATAACAGTCTTTGGTCAGGCAGGTCGCTATGGTAAGTGCTATGGTTATAAAAAATTCAAAGTTTGACATCAGATGACATTAGGTTGCCAATCTGTTATTTGTCAACTAGTAGTGATTACAATATCCAGGACCAGTAACTGGATTAAAATCTAGATTTGAAAACCTCTGTCTGTCTAATATGCATTTTAAATGTAGCTAATTAAACATGGTTTCTGGGTCTTTAACTTAGCTATGGTTAATTTGAGTTCAAGTGGTTTTCGCACGTAAACCAGAACTTACAGCAAACAGATTTTGAGCTGTTAGCATTACTACTACAGAGTGCTGATTGGTTAGCATTAGTGCTACTAAGTGCCGATTGGTTAGCATCATAGCTACTGAGTGCTGACTGGTTAGCATTACTGCTGCTGAGTGCTGACTTTGCACAGTTACAAAGTCCTATAACTGGAGTTCAAAAGCAGCCAGAAATATAACAGCAGTGTTAAATGTTTTATTCTGTTCTTTATTCAGGAAATTAATGCACTTCTCTACAAACAAACAAACAAACAAACAAATAAATAAATAAATTTTAAGCATTTACAAGCTATAATGCTCAAATCTGCTCATATCCTCGATATTAACCCATTTATTTTGGAGCGCCCTCTACTGTTTGATCAACCCGGAAAATATTACTGAGTGGCACTTCTCTTCTAATGCAGAGGAGGTGAACACAGGGTGAGTTTTTATTATTTATTTATTTATTTATTTGTTTGTTTGTTTGTTTGTTTATGCATTTATTTATTTTTTACAAAATAGAAAAACAGGCTAAAAATACATAATCATGAGTCAAAAAGTAGGCACACTCACAGGAAGAGGTCGACAAAACAATCAGGCAGACTGAGCTGAAAACGTTAGCTAATAAGTGAAAACCAGATAATCAATCAAAATTCATAATCAGTGCAAAAACAAAACTGATGAAACGATTCAGAATTAAACACAAACACCAGACTTCACAACGACTGAATGAACTCCAGAAGCTGAATGCATTCTTTATTACTTTATGAAATCTGGCAATGTGTTTTGTTTATAAATTACAAATAAAGTTTCCTTCATAAGGATCTGAGATTCGTTTATACAATCTGTTTTTATATTCATAACAGCCCAGTCTTAGGTCAGGCAGATCGCTATGGTTAGTGCTATGGTTAAAAACATATAAATAAATAATAATAATAAAAACAAATAAATAAATAAATAAATAAATAAATAAATAAATAAACATTAGGCAGCCAATCAGTTAGTTGTCAACTAGTAGTGATTACAATATCCAGCACTGGAACGGTCCTGTACTGGAAACTGCATTAAAGCTCTGGACTTAAAAACCTCTGGCTGTCGTTTATGCATTTTCAGTGTAACTAATTAAACAGTGTTTCTGGGAATTTAACTAAGCTATGGTTAATTTGAGTTCAAGTGGTTTTAGCACGTAAATCAAAACTTTAGTAAAGCAATCTGCTGCAGTCCACGTGCACAATCATTCAACATTCAAAGGAAACTCCATGGATCAGCACAATGGATTAGAGATACTACCATACAGGTGAGTTATTATTCTCAGAATTTCTTCCTTGAGACATACAGTATTACAAGACATATGATAATGAAGTGTCCTAAGTATTTTATGATAATTTGTTGCACATTAACGTTACTTTAGCCAGGCAGGCTAGCCCATGTTAGCCCGGAAAACATTACTGAGTGGCAATTCTCTGCTAATGCAGAGGAGGTGAACACAGGGTGAGTTTTTAAATTTTTTATTTATTTATTTATTTATTTATTTATGCATTTATGCATTTATTTATGCAAAATAGAAAAACGGGCTAAATATACATAATCATGAGTCAAAAAGTAGGCAAACTCACAGGAAGAGGTCGACAAAACAATCAGGCAGACTGAGCTGAAAACGTTAGCTAATAAGTGAAAACCAGATAATCAATCAAAATTCATAATCAGTGCAAAAACAAAACTGATAAACGATTCAGAATTAAACACAAACACCAGACTTCACAACGACTGAATGAACTCCAGAAGCTGAATGCAGGCAGTGATGGGGGTCAGTTGAGCAGGTTGTCATGGAAACGGGAGCAGTGGGCGTGTTTAGACAGGCTTTTCGTGCATTAGGGTCATTCTACAGAAACGTCCATTTTTGTGCCCCCGGTGTTTACAGATATATTGCACTTGAAAAACATGCTAGGGTTACAATTTATATATATTTTAAAATAAAACAATAAGTTATTTTAACAATTAAACCTTTATTATTAGATTTTAAATCAATTATCTAGAATTCCAAGCACCACAGAAGTGCTTGTCCCCAGAGGCCATATTTTGAAGGGAAAACACCTTTTCCTGCAATTTTAACTGCAATCATCTATACATGACTATGGAATATATGAATTAAATGACATAAAGAAAACAAATGCCAAATAAACATAAAACATGTAATGAAAATTGTGGTCCCCAGGAGTCGTGTCACTGGTGTTACTGCGTAACAAAAAATCTCTTATGTTGTAATAAAAATCACACTGATGACATCACTTGACTTCCTTTTACCTATTTTCTGAGGATCTATGAAGAAAAGCACGAGTCCACTGTGTCTTTCAGTTATCAGAGATTTGCTCATTTAGCTTTTAGCTGAACTCACTGGTGTGACCTTTCTTATGTGGAACACCAGTGAGGATCAGTAACACCAGTGACTCCTATGGAGAGATAGAAAAGTGGAAGTTTCTCTAGAGCGACCCGTTATTAGTTTCATAAAACAGCGACAACATGCGATATGATCAAATACACAAATGTACAATATACATTTTAACCCATTGTCAATAATAATTGTAACAAAACAATTGTGAATTTGCTAAATAATGATTGAAATGTTTCTCAGCCAGTCGCAGCCGTCTCTAAACACTAAACCTAGACCAAGAGTGGCAGTAAGTGATTTATCAGTAAATGAGTTATTGGGCTGAGATGGTGGAAATATTGTGGCATCAGATGACGTCTGGGTTCTCTCTAGTAAAATAAATAAATAAATAAATAATAATAATAATAATAATAATAATAATAATAATAATAATAATTTTATGTTTTTTTATTTTATTTATTTATTTATTTTTTTAACGTTGTGTGTTCTACATTTATTTATTAGGTCTGTTCTGCCGTGGACTCTAATTCTGGAGGGCGGGGCTAGGCGTGGTGTGAAGTAAGCAGCCACAGTGAGCTAAGATAGAGCTGTAAGCCAGGCTGAGAGCTGTTTTTCCCTGTTGTTTTCTGTTTGCCAGGTCAAGTTTAAAAAGCTGTGTTATGGGCACGAACTCCCAGTTGTCCAGCGCTGCGTTCAGCCCCGACACAACGTGACAAAACGTTTATTTAAAGGGAAACAGTGGTGAATTAAACACTCTGCTCCGTTACGCAAGCGTTGCAAGTATGATTGAGGAAGACTTAATGCGGCTCTCCGCTGATTTAACGTGAACGTCACCATGTCACATGACGTTAAAATCTCGCGGGAACAGACTTCAGCTTCAGCTTTTGAAATCAGGCGCTGCGGTTTCTCTCCATCCGCTGCACGAGCTACAACACGCCTTCGTGACGTCAGAGAATCACCCTCCTTGGCTGGATTTTCCGGTGACAAATATGACGTGTCACGTATGTTACCTTTTTTATTCTAAGAGCTTCAGATCTCATCTACACCATGGAGGGATGCCATCCCTGCTGAAAAGGATCATTAGATTAAAGGACCGTTGGATTAAAACATAATGGTTTTCCTTTCTAAAGGGAACTGGCTTTATTGTTTTCAATAGGGACCACTAGTGTCCTTGACGTTGTGAAATCAAACAATTTAAAAAAAAAGACAAAACACATCACAAAAAAAAATAAATAAATAAATAAAAAAAAAATAAAAAAATCAGGAACCAACAGAAACTATCTATCTATCTATCTATCTATCTATCTATCTATCTATCTATCTATCTATCAGCAGGGATTTTTTTTCCATCAATAATAATAATAATAATAATAATAATAATAATAATAATAATTTTAAAAGATGCAAAAACAGTTATTTAGATTTCATTTTATGTGTATAAAAAGTCAAATGTAAACTTTCAAGCAATATGATTTTGTCTGCAACAGAAAAGGGAAACACCACGAGATCAGCCATATGTCAATACTTTAATATTCATCTTCATCTTCGATTGATGCGTATACCAGTTTATATATACTGTCAATGCTTTTAACCCGGAAACCGTAGCAAAACAGTGCACAGTGTTTTGAGATTGAACACACCCCAAGCTTCTTCTGAGAAGCCCCCATGTCACAATATGTTTCTGGGGAACAGACCCTTGCTTATAATCTGAGCAAAAATGTTAAAAGTTGCACCACATATATGCATCATATGAGGCTAATATGGCATATAAGCCTGCAAAATCAAAGATATGGAAACTCTTATTATGTAATTAAAGTTTTTAACTTTTAAATGAATGAATTTAATGCATCAAGAATTCAGCTGCTCATGTGATTATCTAGTTAGCATGAGCGATGATGCAAAAACAGTTACTTAACTACAATTAGGTATTAGCATTTTATCTGCTTATCTTCTACTGTACACTGTTGATACATGATATATATATATTGTCTATATATTTATTGTCTATATCTTCATTGCTGTGGACCTTTAAGAACACCAAACTTTACCATAATAATCTTTCACCGATTACTATACACACCTACAAATAAAGATGGCTCTTCAAAGGTTCTTTAGTAAAGACAATGGTTCTATATAGAACCTTGAACAGTCAAAGAACTCTTTCCATACTTTAATGGTTCTTTGCATGGTGAAATGATTCTAGTCTAGTCTAGAACTCTACATCTTCATCCTCATCATCATTAGCCTAGCCTTCCGTTTCTGAGTTGTTAACACTCTCAGTTAAGTGAAGCACTTCAAGTGCTGTGTTCTCTGTAGAATACATGTTTTTTGTTATTATACACCAAATATTATGCAATATATGCCCTGTCCACTGTAACAGAAAATAAGATTTAGAACACATTTATGTAGAAGGTTGCTATGCTATTATTGTTATTGGACTTCTTTTCTCACAAGCCATCATTTAACAATATAACAAACACATAGCATGTGGAGAAAAACTGTTCTAAGTAAGATAAAAATGAGCCCTTTTTCTATTCTGATGCACAGCAGGTGTCAATTAGTATTATGTACAGCAAAGCTTAAAATGAAGAATAATGACATGTGATGTCCATTGCATTGGACACAGGGTCTGAAAGGGATTTTTATTTTAGGGCTGTTTATGCTCTGCTGTTGTCCCACTAGAGTATGATACACCTGATTCAGTGCCTCTAAATCACACTGAATGTTGTTCAAACTTGATGTCTCTTGATAACTGTTTTTATGCTTTATGCTGCTCCATTTTAATTGTACCTAATCATGCTAAAAAAAAGTAAGAATTATAGGGAATTTAATAAATACAGAGGAAACACATAGTTATACATGGTTATTGTGCTTGATTTGAAGTGAGGAATGTACAGTGGAAAAAACAAAACAAAATGTTTTTTAGCAACACATGCATTACTGATCAGCTGGGAGAATGTGCTGTTTTAGAACTTAATTTTGGTTACATGATGGCCCTGTGATAAATGGCTTTGTGAAGCCAATGATTTGGAGTTTGGGACAGTGGTGGACAAAGTACACAAACCATGTACTTGAGATAAAGTAGAGATACCCAAGGTAAAATATTACTCCAGTGAAAGTAGAAGTTCCTCCCTTTAGACCTCCACTTGAGTAAAAGAACAAAAGTATTTGCCTTCAAATGTACTTAAGTATCGAAAGTAAAAGTACTAAAAGATTAATTATGACTCTGATGTTCCTTTTACCATTTTTGTAACAAGACTCGCTTCATTAACTCATTTTAGGTGAAAATACTCCAGTGTCACTCTTGGTAAACCAGTCTTTTAATAGAATGTCATTAATTAGTGACGCTGATGTCTATTAAAATGATCATGAGCACAAAACACTGAAGGTAAACAGTTTCCATTGGGTAGAACTGAGTGGCTATGAAATAACTACAAACAAGCAAAGTTTCAGTTTAAGATTTATTTGCAACTTAGTTACAAGTTTAAGTTTAATAAAAACTTTAAACTCAGGTTCACAAATGAGTTTTTCTTTACTAAACTGCATCTGTAGGTCTCTATTCATAAACATAAACTAGACAAAACAAAATTACTATAAAATGAAATGTGTTTGTATAAATTCAGAAAAAGGAAACATGCCAGTCACAACTGCATATATGTACATATTTCTATATTGTGGTCTATTTACACAAAGTTAGTTAATTCATCATTTATGTTGGAATAGACAATCCCAAAATTCGGTATGTCCAACAGGTCAAAAAAAGCTCAAAACAAAGTGTGCCCTGTTCCCTGATTGGTGTGCTGCTTTGTGCTTCTTTTGTTTTGACATGTTATATTTTTCTACACACAAAAGCCAAAAGGAATGACAGATTTCGCAAAATATAGTGGAGTAAAAAGTAAAATATTTGACTTTGAAATTTATTGGAGTGAAAGTAATAAGTCATCCAAAATGGAAATACTTCAGTAAAGTACAGATACGCAAAAACTACTACTTACGTACAGTAATGAATTACATTTACTTAGTTACTGTCCATCACTGGTTTGTGGTGTAGTCTAACTGAAAGAGATCATTCATCCACAGTTCTTTTGTTCCAAAATAGCATTTCCCTAATTGGAATAAACGATTGCAGTAAATCGTGTGAAATTTTGAATATTTATTCTATAGAATTCTCTAATATATCAACACATAGAAGGTTCCCCAGGTTTGGTTTGTTCTCTAATGGAGAAGCATGTTGTTTTTGAGCAGCGCTGTCCGTGGTGCTGAATAAGCAGCTTGTATAAAATAATGTTCATATAGGAAAATAATAACGATTTTAAATGCATGTTTTGATTTGTAGCATTTGTTAGTTTTATTTAAAAACAATCTCTTTCGCTTATTCATTTATTTATTTATTTATTTTTAAATAAAGTTTTGGCTATTAGCTGTTGAGATAATCTTGCAGTCCCCTTGCATGTTCTCACTTCACCACACCGCGTCGCTCTTCACCAGTTCTGAAATCTCAGGCAGGGAAACACACCCATTCTGCGCTTTGATTGATTTATTTATTTATTTCCTTTCACAAAGAGCAAGCAGTGATTTGTGCGCATTCGCGTAAGAAGAGTTCCAGTATCGATGCTTTGGCGAATAGATTGACTGAAATATCTCATATTGAAGTATCAATACAAGGATTTACTCACTGGATCTGGAAATATGTGGAATTCGCTGGCATCGTTCGCCTACAAATGGCGAATTGGGGCAGTTATACTTGTATCATTGCTCTTCCGGATCGCTGTCGCAGACCTTCGTTATTCTGTCCCGGAGGAAACCAGAACAAAACACACGATTGGAAGCCTGAGCAAGGACCTCAATCTGGATGCGAAAGGTTTGAGATCCCGCAAGGCCAGGCTGGATTATCAAGGAGACAGACGGTACTGTGGAGTAGACTTGGATTCAGGAAATATGTTTGTTTTGGAGAGAATCGACCGAGAGGCTCTGTGCGGAACGACCTCCAGCTGCCTTCTGCATTTCGAATTTATTCTCGAAAACCCTCTGGAGCTTCACAACGTGATTTTAGAGGTGCAGGACGTCAACGACAACGCGCCAGCATTCCCGAAAGATTCAATCAAGCTTGAGATCAGCGAGACGGCGCCGCCTGGAAGCAAATTTCAAATAGCTCGCGCACGAGACCTGGATGTTGGCGTGAATTCAGTTCAGAGTTATATTCTCAGCCAAAACAAGCACTTTGACATCGATGCCAGGTCGAGTAAAGACAGGTATGTGGACGTAGTTCTGAAAAGCAACCTCGATCGAGAAGCAGAAGGGGAGCATTCTTTGGTGCTGACCGCTGTGGATGGAGGGAATCCACCTCGATCTGGTACGGTGGTTATACAGGTGATCGTTATAGATGTTCAATGATAATACCCCAGTGTTCGCTCAGTCTGTATATAAGGCTCAATTATATGAAAATTCCGCGCCTGGAACATCCGTTATCCAAATTAAAGCCACGGATATGGATGAAGGTGCGAATGGACAGATAGCGTATTATATTAACCACCTCTCAGATGGTACCAGTCACCTGTTTCAAATTGATGAAAAAAGTGGGGAAATCTTGGTCACTGGACAACTTGACCACGAACACGCCTCCTCATATGAGATGGAGATACAAGCAGAGGATGGAGGCGGTCAGACTAGCCATTGTAAAGTCATAATTGATATAATTGATGTTAATGACAATGCGCCAGTAATAACAGTGAAATCTCTTACGAACCCTATCCCAGAAAACATTGCGATTGGCTCAGAAGTTGCCATATTAAACGTGAAGGACCAAGACTCTGGGGAAAACAGTCGAGTCAGTTGTTCTATCCCAGCCAACCTACCTTTCAAATTACAGCCATCTATTAAGAACTATTTTACCCTAATTACTACCACTTTGCTCGATCGCGAACAGGTTGCTGAGTATAATGTCACAATAACAGCAAATGATGGAGGTACACCTTCCCTGTTCTCAACTACAACTCTGAATATACAAGTGGCTGATATAAATGACAACCCTCCTGTATTTGGACAACAATCCTTCAGTGCATATATTGCTGAGAACAACAAACCAGGCACCTCTATCTGCTCTGTTACTGCGAGAGACCCAGACTGGAGGCAGAACGGCACAGTGCTGTATTCTCTGGTGTCCAGTGAGGTCAACAGTGTTCCAGTGTCCTCATTTTTATCCATCAATGCCGACACGGGGGTGATCCATGCTGTGAGGTCATTTGACTACGAGCAGTTCAGAAACTTCAAAGTCCAGGTTGTGGCCAGAGACAATGGCTCTCCTCCCCTCAGCAGCAACGCGACTGTGAGTGTGTTCATAACAGATGAGAATGATAACTCTCCACAGATATTATACCCTGCTCCAGAGGGGAAGTCTTTAATGACTGAGATGGTCCCTAAAGCTGCTCTGTCCGGCTCTCTGGTCTCCAAGGTGATCGCTGTGGATGCTGACTCTGGACAGAACGCGTGGCTGTCCTATCACATTGTAAAGTCCACCGATCCGGGACTTTTCAGCATCGGTCTCCATAGTGGAGAGATCAGGGCGCAGCGGGACATCAGTGAATCTGACAGCATGAAGCAGAACCTTGTTATCTCAGTGAAAGATAACGGACAGCCCCCTCTCTCTACAAGCTGCTCTGTCTATCTGCTTATTTCTGATAACCTGGCTGAAGTTCCAGAACTTAAAGACATGACTTATGAGGAGAGCAGCTCCAAACTGACCTCATATTTGATCATCGCGCTTGTGTCCGTGTCCACCTTCTTTCTGACTTTCATCATCCTGATCCTGGCTGTGAGGTTTTGCCGCAGGAGGAAGCCCAGACTGTTGTTTGATGGAGCAGTGGCCATTCCCAGCGCGTACCTCCCTCCCAACTATGCAGAGGTTGAGGGAGCTGGAACTCTCCGCAGTTCCTACAATTATGACGCGTATCTGACAACAGGATCCCACACCAGTGACTTCAAGTTCATCAGATCCTACAATGATAACACACTTCCTGCTGGTGGTACTCTGAGGAAGAGCCCGGATGATTGTAATATCATCAGTTTCTCCGAGGCAGGTGAAGCAGTCGAGGTAAGATTTCTATTTCTAGGGCTTGTGTTTATGATTGATAATTGTCATTTTTCATGCAGAATAACATCGTTTTGCTTCAATTCATGGCAGTTTAGCTTTGATAAGTTACTAAACAATATAACTGCGATAATGTGTGTTTACTGTTGTATCACAATAATGAGAAGTTGACGTAAGAATTTCAGGGATGCAGATTTGGTCTGACAAATGAGGGGACATCTTCACGACAAACATTTCATCCTTGGTTTAATATTTTTCATTGACATCATGATAGTAACAAATAGTAACTGCTATTCGAAACAATTTCATTTGTAAAATACAGGCAAGGAAAGCTTACGTGTATTTATTTATTTGTTTATGTATGTATGTATTTTTATTTATTTATTTATTATTATTATTTTATTATTATTATTATTATTATTATTATTTATTTTGCATTATTGCATATGAAGATTCCAGTGATTGAAAAAAAAAGCAACAACAAGCGTAACAGATCAGGACTGCAAGATTATCTCAACAGACTTTTTTTTTCTTTTTTCTGAATAGCTCTACTTTAAAACCATAATGTGGAAAAACAAGTTTCCGCATGATGTAAACTAAGTTCCTGCTTGATATTGTCTGCTTCTACTTACGAGGTGATTTTTTTTTTCTTTTTTTGTGGCACAGATAGACAAATCATGTAATCTTGAATCAATTAAAAGGTACTGCGTTTCGGCTGTTTTGCCAGGCGCTGATTTACACGTTCAATGATTTTTTTTAATCTCACGTCGCTACTTCATCTTGCAAAGACAGTGTTTTGTCATTAATGTGATAAACTAGTCTGAAACACGTGTTAGCAAGGATGCAAAACATGCAGGTTTCAAAAACTTTCCGGCAACCCTCCAAAATGACACTTTCAAGAAGGAATGGGGTATGAAGTTTCTAATGTTGCGCGAATTCGGCGAATATTTTCATTCATTGTAATTAATTTCGCAAAAATCCATACTTTGCTTTTTCCAACTGATTCTTGTTATGTTCACAGGGTATACATTTCCGCTATATTGTTTTAGTTCAGCACCACAGCCGTGGACAGCGGCCTCATATGATGTTTTCATTATAATCGGTGGCTTCAGAATTTTTAAATATTTCTTCCTTGGTTGGTTTCTTTGCTATTTGTTTTCCGTACATTTCTGGCAAGACTTAGAACAGCGGGAAGATGCTGTGTAGACAAAGAGCCTTTTTGAGTGCAGTTTATGAACACATCACACTGCGTCGCTGTTCACCAGCCTAGAACGGAGGAAATAATCTGTCCTCCCACTGTTTTAATATGCAATGAGAGGAGTGGTGGAAACTGGTGCAGGAGGCAGCGCCATTGAACCTTTGTGGGGTTATTTTCATGAGAGCTATGTAGGATATTTATCGACGCATTTCTTAAATACATTGGTTCTTTGCACATTCTGCTACAAAATTGGATTTAATCGCTGGCTGTACTGGGAGCTCCAGGGTTGGGAAGCTTGATATGGAATACAGTGGATTTACTGCTCGGTCTTTTTTGTTTGGCGTGACGTCCATTCTCCTCTTGCTGTCGACGGTAAATGGAGATGTGAGCTATTCTACTCCAGAGGAGAGGAAGATTGGGTCTGTGATTGGGAATCTGGCAAAGGATCTTGGAATAAATGCGAAAACGTTTTTACTGCGTAAAGCGCGTCTGGATGTGGATGATGGCAGCAAACGTTACTGTGACATAGACATGAACACTGGAGATCTGATTGTAGCCGAGAGAATCGACAGAGAGCAACTGTGTGGATTCATGACTGACTGTGCGTTGAAATTTGAAGTGATCCTCGAAAATCCTCTGGAATTACATCGCATTGTGGTAGAAATCACAGATATTAATGACAACTCGCCAACATTTCCAAATGATATTGTTAAATTAGAGATCAGAGAATCAGCCGATAAAGGCGCTCGCTATGCTGTGAATGAAGCCCATGACGCAGACATAGGAGTGAATGCAGTGCAGAGCTACAAATTACAGGATAATCGATACTTTTCTTTCCTTTTCCATAATAATCCCGGTCAGGAAAAATATGGCGAGCTGGTTTTAGAAAAGGAGCTGGACCGTGAACAGGAGCGGGAGGTGAGGTTAATGCTGACCGCTATCGATGGAGGTAATCCGCCTCGATCTGCCTCTATAGTTATACATGTTACTGTACTCGATGCTAATGATAATTCTCCAGTCTTCAGTCAGCCAGTTTATAAAGTTAGTCTGCGTGAAGATTCAACAGTTGGTACCACAATAACAACAGTGAGTGCTACTGACGCTGATGAAGGCGCTAATGGGCAGGTGACTTACCAGTTTGGCCGCCTCTCTGGTGACATGCTTAAATTATTTACCCTTGACTCTGGAACAGGACGTTTAATTATAAGTGGAAACCTGGATTACGAAAAGCAAACGATGTATGAATTAAGGATTGAAGCTAAAGATGGCTCAGGATTGGCTTCTTTCGCTAAAGTTATTATTGATGTAGTGGATGTTAACGACAATGCACCCACCATACAACTAAAATCATTTAGCAATCCGATTCCAGAAAACACGTCACCTGGAACTGAGGTCGGCATTATTAATGTACAAGACAAAGACTCTGAGAAAAATCGTCAGATTCGCTGCAGCATTCAGGGAAACGTTCCTTTTAAATTAACACCATCTATTAAAAATTATTTCTCCATTTCTACATCTGGTCCACTTGACCGCGAACTCACCTCAGAGTACAACATTACAGTTATCGCAGTGGATGAAGGCAGCCCACCTTTATCCTCCTCTAAAACCTTTCAGTTATCTGTGGCAGATGTGAATGACAACTCACCTGTATTTGAAGAGCAGTTCTACAAAGCTTATGTAGCTGAGAATAACAAACCAGGCACCTCTATTTGCTCTGTTACTGCGAGAGACCCAGACTGGAGGCAGAACGGCACAGTGCTGTATTCTCTGGTGTCCAGTGAGGTCAACGGTGTTCCAGTGTCCTCATTTTTATCCATCAATGCAGACACGGGGCTGATCCATGCTGTGAGGTCATTTGACTACGAGCAGTTCAGAAACTTCAAAGTCCAGGTTGTGGCCAGAGACAATGGCTCTCCTCCCCTCAGCAGCAACGCGACTGTGAGTGTGTTCATAACAGATGAGAATGATAACTCTCCACAGATATTATACCCTGCTCCAGAGGGGAAGTCTTTAATGACTGAGATGGTCCCTAAAGCTGCTCTGTCCGGCTCTCTGGTCTCCAAGGTGATCGCTGTGGATGCTGACTCTGGACAGAACGCGTGGCTGTCCTACCACATTGTAAAGTCCACCGATCCGGGACTTTTCAGCATCGGTCTCCATAGTGGAGAGATCAGGGCGCAGCGGGACATCAGTGAATCTGACAGCATGAAGCAGAACCTTGTTATCTCAGTGAAAGATAACGGACAGCCCCCTCTCTCTACAAGCTGCTCTGTCTATCTGCTTATTTCTGATAACCTCGCTGAAGTTCCAGAACTTAAAGACATGACTTATGAGGAGAGCAGCTCCAAACTGACCTCATATTTGATCATCGCGCTTGTGTCCGTGTCCACCTTCTTTCTGACTTTCATAATCCTGATCCTGGCTGTGAGGTTTTGCCGCAGGAGGAAGCCCAGACTGTTGTTTGATGGAGCAGTGGCCATTCCCAGCGCGTACCTCCCTCCCAACTATGCAGAGGTTGAGGGAGCTGGAACTCTCCGCAGTTCTTACAATTATGACGCGTATCTGACAACAGGATCCCACACCAGTGACTTCAAGTTCATCAGATCCTACAATGACAACACACTTCCTGCTGGTGGTACTCTGAGGAAGAGCCCGGATGATTGTAACATCATCAGTTTCTCCGAGGCAGCTGAAACAATCGAGGTAAGATTTTTATTTCCAGGTCTTGCGTTTAAAGTTGATAATTTTGGTCTGTTTCATGCAGAGTAAGAAAAATGTTCTGCCTGATTTCAAGAGGTTTTGGTTTGAGAAGTTTCTAATTGCGGCAGTAGTTGTTCACTGTTGTAACCCAGTAAGGTGGAGTTGATGTAAGACCTTTGGTGGAGTTTCAGGGTTGCAAATGTGGTCGGACAAGTGAGGAAGCATCTCCTGGACATACAAAATTCTCATACAGCAATTTTAACATAAACACATATAAAACCAGGTAAATTATTTCATCAATACGCTCACATATTTTACTCCCATAACGACCGTGAAAAGTAAATGCACGTGAAAAACAGCTTAATTTGCAGGCACAAAGTCTGTTTTGTCTTTCTTTTTTTGATCGTTTTGTTACATTATTGCTTATAAACCCTCATTGAAGAACTTCGTTATTGCACGAATCAACACATTACTGACTACCTAATCTGCATAACTAGACTAACTGACGACAAAACCGCCTACTAGGATTTTTAATGTAGTAAAAATTGAAACTCAATCAATGGATTAAACCAAAAACCAATCACGTGCCAGTGTTTTTATTAAGTAGTCCTTTTGAATACTTCTTTTCTATCACAAAAACAGGCAAAAATACATTCTATTACCATTTAAATTATTTCTCTTTTGTTGTTTTTTTTTGTTATTTATTTATTTATTTGTACAGCAGACAGACAACAATCTCGTATTATTTAGTCAAATAAAAGTTAACTAAGTTGTTAGGGTGTTTTTCCGAGCAATTATTTTCCCCCACAATTTTTTTATTTCACTCATGTGGCTACTGTACCTTTTATTGACAGTGTGATGTTATTAGTGTGAGTGATTTCATGGTGAAGACATTTTCAAATTCAAGAGTATACGCTATTCTCGCATTTCAATAACCCTTTCCTTTGACTTTTTTTTATTTATAATTATATATAATTTTAATTGATCTAGGTTTCTATCCAGCCTAACCATTGTTTTTACTGAGCTTATATTTAAATGTTTGGAATTTAGCCATTTAACACAGTTTACTTAAGTGGTAAACCTCATTATTTAAACCTATTTGTTTTGTTAAATACTCACAATAACGTTTGTATGGAAAACATGAAAACATTTTAACAGGAGCCAGCAAAAGGAACTACTTCTGAACGAGGGCAGAAATCCAAACAATCCCTCCAAAATGATCTCATTTAACTTCACGAGCTGAAGGCGGCATGTCCCACGCTTCTGCCAGTGCAGTCAATATTGTTATTTTGTGCAAATGGTTTACAAAAAAAATCTTATCTTGATTTTTTCTTCTGGTCACTAATGTATTCACTGGGTCTATGTTGTTGCATTATGGCTTTAATTCAGCACCGCAGCCGTGGACAGCGGCCTGATATGAGCGTTTTATTATATTCGTTTGCTTTAGAAATTTTAGACATTTCTGTATTTGCTTGTTTCTTAGAAAATGGTTTTCCTTTCTTTTATAGCGTGACTGAGAACAGCGATGAGATACTATATAAAGAATGAGTGTTTTCATATTGTAGTTTACTGAATACAACACACTGCGTCGCTGTTCACCAGCCTAGAAAGGAGTAACTGATCTGGCCTCCCTCTGTTTTAATATGCAATGAGAGGAGTGGTGGAAACTGGTGCAGGACGCAGCGCCATTGAACCTTTGTGAGGTTATTTTCATGTGAGCGATGTAGGATATTTGATGCTATAGTTATTGCTATAAATTTACACTTCGCATATTCATCATCCAAAATTGGATTTTATCGCTGGCTGTACTGGGAGCTCCAGGGTTGCACAGTTCAATATGGAATACAGTGGGTTGTTTGGTCGGTCTTTTTTGTTTGGCGTGACGTCCATTCTCCTCTTGCTGTCGACGGTAAGTGGAGATGTGAGCTATTCTACTCCAGAGGAGAGGAAGATTGGGTCTGTTATTGGGAATCTGGCAAAGGATCTTGGAATGAATGCGAAAACGTTGTCGCTGCGTAAAGCGCGCCTGGATGTGGACGATGGCAGCAAACGTTACTGTGACATAGACATGAACACTGGAGATCTGATTGTAGCCGAGAGAATCGACAGAGAGCAACTGTGTGGATTTATGACTGACTGTGCGTTGAAATTCGAAGTGATCCTCGAAAATCCTCTGGAATTACATCGCATTGTGGTAGAAATCACAGATATTAATGACAACTCTCCGGCTTTTGCCAAGGACATTGTTAAATTAGAGATCAGAGAATCAGCTGTTAAAGGCGCTCGCTATGCTGTGAGTGAAGCCCATGACGCAGATATTGGAGTGAATGCTGTACAGAGCTACAAATTACAGGATAATCGATACTTTTCTTTCCTTTTCCATAACAATCCCGGTCAGGAAAAATATGGCGAGCTGGTTTTAGAAAAGGAGCTGGACCGTGAACAGGAGCAGGAGGTGACGTTAATGCTGACCGCTATCGATGGAGGTAATCCGCCTCGATCTGCCTCTATAGTTATACATGTTACTGTACTCGATGCTAATGATAATTCTCCAGTCTTCAGTCAGCCAGTTTATAAAGTTAGTCTGCGTGAAGATTCACCAGTTGGTACCACAATAACTACAGTGAGCGCCACTGACGCTGATGAAGGCGCTAATGGTAAGGTGACTTATGAATTTGGACATATGTCTGGTGACATGCTTAAATTATTTACCCTTGACTCGGGAACAGGACGTTTAATTTTAAGTGGAAACGTAGATTACGAAAAGCAAACATCATATGAATTAAAAATTGAATCTAAAGATGGATCAGGATTGGCTTCTTTCGCTAAAGTTGTTATTGATGTAGTCGATGTTAACGACAACGCACCCACCATACAACTCAAATCACTCAGCAATCCGATTCCAGAAAACACGTCACCTGGAACTGAAGTCGGCATTATTAATGTACAAGACAAAGACTCTGAGAAAAATCGTCAGATTCGCTGCAGCATTCAGGGAAACGTTCCTTTTAAATTAACACCATCTATTAAAAATTATTTCTCGATTTCTACATCTGGTCCACTTGACCGCGAACTCACCTCAGAGTACAACATTACAGTTATCGCAGTGGATGAAGGCAGCCCACCTTTATCCTCCTCTAAAACCTTTCAGTTATCTGTGGCAGATGTGAATGACAACTCACCTGTATTTGAAGAGCAGTTCTACAAAGCTTATGTAGCTGAGAACAACAAACCAGGCACCTCTATCTGCTCTGTTACTGCGAGAGACCCAGACTGGAGGCAGAACGGCACAGTGCTGTATTCTCTGGTGTCCAGTGAGGTCAACGGTGTTCCAGTGTCCTCATTTTTATCCATCAATGCAGACACGGGGGTGATCCATGCTGTGAGGTCATTTGACTACGAGCAGTTCAGAAACTTCAAAGTCCAGGTTGTGGCCAGAGACAATGGCTCTCCTCCCCTCAGCAGCAACGCGACTGTGAGTGTGTTCATAACAGATGAGAATGATAACTCTCCACAGATATTATACCCTGCTCCAGAGGGGAAGTCTTTAATGACTGAGATGGTCCCTAAAGCTGCTCTGTCCGGCTCTCTGGTCTCCAAGGTGATCGCTGTGGATGCTGACTCTGGACAGAACGCGTGGCTGTCCTATCACATTGTAAAGTCCACCGATCCGGGACTTTTCAGCATCGGTCTCCATAGTGGAGAGATCAGGGCGCAGCGGGACATCAGTGAATCTGACAGCATGAAGCAGAACCTTGTTATCTCAGTGAAAGATAACGGACAGCCCCCTCTCTCTACAAGCTGCTCTGTCTATCTGCTTATTTCTGATAACCTGGCTGAAGTTCCAGAACTTAAAGACATGACTTATGAGGAGAGCAGCTCCAAACTGACCTCATATTTGATCATCGCGCTTGTGTCCGTGTCCACCTTCTTTCTGACTTTCATTATCCTGATCCTGGCTGTGAGGTTTTGCCGCAGGAGGAAGCCCAGACTGTTGTTTGATGGAGCAGTGGCCATTCCCAGCGCGTACCTCCCTCCCAACTATGCAGAGGTTGAGGGAGCTGGAACTCTCCGCAGTTCTTACAATTATGACGCGTATCTGACAACAGGATCCCACACCAGTGACTTCAAGTTCATCAGATCCTACAACGACAACACACTTCTTGCTGGTGGTACTCTGAGGAAGAGCCCGGATGATGGTAATATCATCAGTTTCTCCGAGGCAGCTGAAGCGGTCGAGGTGAGATTTCTATTTCCAAGTCTTTTGTTTATGATTAATGATTGTCGTCTTTTGTCATGCAGAGTAACGTCTTTTTGCCTGATTTCAAGAAAAGTTTGGTTTGAGAAGTTCCTAAACTGTGTAACTGCGACAATTTATGTTTAAAGCTATTAAAGTAGTTGTTTAAAGTAACACAGTAAGCAGCAGTTGACGTACGAATTTTGATGGAGTTTCAGGGTTGCAAATGTGATCTGACAAGTGAGGGAGCGTCTTGTGTACTAACACGATGACCATACAGCAATTTAAACATAAAAACATTTAAAGCCAGGTTATTCATTTCATTTGCAGTTTGAAATATTATATTCAAAGAATGACCATATAATATAATCACACGTGAGCTCAATTTGCAGGCACAAAATGGGTGTTGTGTCTTCCTTTTTCAAACTTTCTGTTACATTATTGCTTGTAAAAAACTTTTAGTGATGAACTTCGTCATTGTACGTCTCAACAAATGGCACAACTGATTCGTCTGAATAACTAGATCAGCTGACGAAATAACTAGGTCGTTATTTCGTCAGTTGGTCTAGTTATTCAGACGAATCAGTTAGGACTGTTATTGTAATTAAAATAAATAAATAAATAAAAATAATCACGTGACAGTTTTTTAAATTAATTTAGTCGTTTTGAAATTTTTTCCATGACAATAACAAGAAAAGTAAGCTCCTGTACTAGTTATATTATTTATCTGCTTTGTTGAAATATTTGCACAGCACATGTACAATATTCTCTTATTGTTGAGTCAAATAAAAGTGAATTAAGCTGGAAGTCTGTTTTGCCAAGCACTGATTTTGTCCACCTTATTGTTTTCAGCCACGTGGTTACTGTAGCTTGCAGTGAAAGTTTGATATTGGAGTGAATAATTCTATGGTGAAGTGTTTCAAAACTATGAGTATACACTATGCACATATCTAATTTTGTATTTATTTATTTTAATTTTCTGCAAATGATTTGCAAAAATTGCGTAGTTTGCTTTTTCCTTCTGGCCCCTAATATGTTCACTGGGACTAAGTTGTTGCACTATGGCTTTAATTCAGCACCACAGTCGTGGACAGCAGCCTGATATGAACCTTTCATTATATTCGTTTGCTTTAGAAATTTTAGAAATTTCTTTATTTATCATGTTCCTGTGTAATTTGTTTTCCTTTCTATTATGGCGTGACTTAGAACAGCGATAAGATACTGTGTAGATAATGAGTGTTTTTGTAGTGTAGTTTCATGAACACAGCACACTGCGTCGCTGTTCACCAGCCTAGAATGGAGGAATGATCTGTCCTCCCACTGTTTTAATATGCAGCGAGAGGAGTGGTGGAAACTGGTGCAGGAGGCAGCGCCATTGAACCTTTGTGAGGTTTTTATCTGAGCTATGTAGGATATTTGACCCTTTGGTTATTTCCATATATTTGTGTCGGATTGGTTAATTAGCAAAATTGGATTTAATCGCTGGCTGTACTGGGAGCTCCTAGTTTGGAAAGCTTAATATGGAATACAGTGGATTTACTGCTCGGTCTTTTTTGTTTGGCGTGACGTCCATTCTCCTCTTGCTGTCGAAGGTAAGTGGAGATGTGAGCTATTCTACTCCAGAGGAGAGGAAGATTGGGTCTGTGATTGGGAATCTGGCAAAAGATCTTGGAATAAATGCAAAAACGTTGTCGCTGCGTAAAGCGCGTCTGGATGTGGATGATGGCAGCAAACGTTACTGTGACATAGACATGAACACTGGAGATCTGATTGTAGCCGAGAGAATCGACAGAGAGCAACTGTGTGGATTCATGACTGACTGTGCGTTGAAATTCGAAGTGATCCTCGAAAATCCTCTGGAATTACATCGCATTGTGGTAGAAATCACAGATATTAATGACAACTCTCCGGCTTTTGCCAAGGACATTGTCAAACTGGAGATCAGAGAATCAGCCGTTAAAGGCGCTCGCTATGCTCTAAGTCAAGCCCGTGACGCAGATATTGGAGTGAATGCAGTGCAGAGCTACAAATTACAGGATAATCGATACTTTTCTTTCCTTTTCCATACCAATCCCGGTCAGGAAAAATATGGCGAGCTGGTTTTAGAAAAGGAGCTGGACCGTGAACAGGAGCAGGAGGTGAGGTTAATGCTCACCGCTATCGATGGAGGTAATCCGCCTCGATCTGCCTCTTTAGTTATACATGTTACTGTACTCGATGCTAATGATAATTCTCCAGTCTTCAGTCAGCCAGTTTATAAAGTTAGTCTGCGTGAAGATTCACCAGTTGGTACCACAGTAACTACAGTGAGCGCCACTGACGCTGATGAAGGCGCTAATGGTCAGGTGACATATGAATTCGGACGTCTCTCTGGTGACGTGCTTAAATTGTTTACCCTTGACTCGGAAACAGGAAATTTAATTTTGAGTGGAGACCTGGATTACGAAAAGCAAACATCATATGAATTAAAGATTGAAGCTAAAGATGGATCAGGATTGGCTTCTTTCGCTAAAGTTGTTATTGATGTAGTAGATGTTAACGACAATGCACCCACCATACACCTAAAATCACTCAGCAATCCGATTCCAGAAAACACGTCACCTGGAACTGAGGTCGGCATTATTAATGTACAAGACAAAGACTCTGAGAAAAACCGTCAGATTCGCTGCAGCATTCAGGGAAACGTTCCTTTTAAATTGATACCGTCTATTAAAAATTATTTCTCGATTTCTACATCTGGTCCACTTGACCGAGAACTCACCTCAGAGTACAACATTACAGTTATCGCAGTGGATGAGGGCAGCCCACCTTTATCCTCCTCTAAAACCTTTCAGTTATCTGTGGCAGATGTGAATGACAACTCACCTGTGTTTGAAGAGCAGTTCTACAAAGCTTATGTAGCTGAGAACAACAAACCAGGCACCTCTATCTGCTCTGTTACTGCGAGAGACCCAGACTGGAGGCAGAACGGCACAGTGCTGTATTCTCTGGTGTCCAGTGAGGTCAACGGTGTTCCAGTGTCCTCATTTTTGTCCATCAATGCAGACACGGGGGTGATCCATGCTGTGAGGTCATTTGACTACGAGCAGTTCAGAAACTTCAAAGTCCAGGTTGTGGCCAGAGACAATGGCTCTCCTCCCCTCAGCAGCAACGCGACTGTGAGTGTGTTCATAACAGATGAGAATGATAACTCTCCACAGATATTATACCCTGCTCCAGAGGGGAAGTCTTTAATGACTGAGATGGTCCCTAAAGCTGCTCTGTCCGGCTCTCTGGTCTCCAAGGTGATCGCTGTGGATGCTGACTCTGGACAGAACGCGTGGCTGTCCTATCACATTGTAAAGTCCACCGATCCGGGACTTTTCAGCATCGGTCTCCATAGTGGAGAGATCAGGGCGCAGCGGGACATCAGTGAATCTGACAGCATGAAGCAGAACCTTGTTATCTCAGTGAAAGATAACGGACAGCCCCCTCTCTCTACAAGCTGCTCTGTCTATCTGCTTATTTCTGATAACCTGGCTGAAGTTCCAGAACTTAAAGACATGACTTATGAGGAGAGCAGCTCCAAACTGACCTCATATTTGATCATCGCGCTTGTGTCCGTGTCCACCTTCTTTCTGACTTTCATTATCCTGATCCTGGCTGTGAGGTTTTGCCGCAGGAGGAAGCCCAGACTGTTGTTTGATGGAGCAGTGGCCATTCCCAGCGCGTACCTCCCTCCCAACTATGCAGAGGTTGAGGGAGCTGGAACTCTCCGCAGTTCTTATAATTATGACGCGTATCTGACAACAGGATCCCACACCAGTGACTTCAAGTTCATCAGATCCTACAACGACAACACACTTCCTGCTGGTGGTTCTCTGAGAAAGAGCCCGGATGATTGTAACATCATCAGTTTCTCCGAGGCAGGTGAAACACTCGAGGTAAGACTTTAATGTCACAGATGTCTCTTTCCGGGTTTTGCGGTGTGTGCTTCTTTTGTAAAATTGGTATTCATTCTTGGCATTATTCTTATTCTTCTTATTATTTTTGATCAAATGAGAGACCCATCAGCTCTTCGATATATATATATATATATATATATATATATATATATATATATATATATATATATATATATATATGTGTATATATATATATATATATATATATATGTGTGTGTGTGTGTGTGTGTGTGTGTGTGTGTGTGTATGTGTGTGAAAACTGCTTTTAAAAGAATGTATATTCAAATACCATGAACACTCCTGAAGCGTGAATCTACGGAGACGATACACTATCCCCTGTTAGATACACATTGTCATTGATATTCAGAGATTTAACATAACTTATGTTATCTTGTTATAAAGACAACATTTTATTCTTATCTTAAAAAAAACATTGTCTACGTAACGGTTTTTTCTTTCTTGCGTCTTCTTGCTTTTTTCATATATGAGTTTGTTTTTCTTTCTTTCTTTCTGTATTTCTTTCTTTCTTTCTTTCTTTCTATCTTGCTTTTGTTATTCTATTTTTTAAACTTTTTTATTTGTATATATATTTTTTATGTTTTTGCTTCTTTGTATTATCTGTTATTAATGTCAGCACGTGCTTATTCTCTTCATCACTAGCTAAGATGTTTATTCTAAGAAAAACAACAACAAAAAAAATACTTTAAAGGGACATTTTTGTTTTTTAAGGTACAAACAAGGTAAACGTACCTTCAAAGATCGATGTGTGGCCTTAAGGTCCAACGATCTACCATTAATAACGTTTAAATTTACACTACATTAATTTTACGAGAGTGTATGTAAATTATTTTTTTCATATATATATATATATATATATATATATATATTTTCCAATAGCAACATAACATGAAACATTTGCAGTTACGATAGGACGTATGGAGTCAACGCAATGTAAAAAAAAATATAAAAAAAAATAATTCTAATTGTAGTGGAATATTGTGCAATTGTATTCCCTAACTAAATGTACTTCGGACGTTTTCTTGGCTTCTATCCCAGTGACGGTTTAGTTCCTTTTATTCTGAGTGCTAATAATCCAAGTGCAGCTACATGTCGTTTGTTTTCGTGCTTCTTCATTTACTTGTGATTCATTGCTACATTCTCAAAAAAGATTGTTTTTCAGGGGTTTTCAGTAAGTGCAATGTTTTTGTTATAGCAACATGAGTTCTATATAGAACCATTTGCATACTTAATTCTTCGTGTTATGAAATGATTCTTCTGAATGATAGATAATGTGTTGTATATAATTCTTTATAACACCAAAAAAGGGTTTTTTCTGTTGTCACAAGCTTTACATCATCACAATAGCAGGATCATTTCTTGTACTATGTAGAACAATTTTGGAAAAGTTTCTATATAGAACCATGTATAACATATTCTGCATCAATCTGAAGAGCTATTTCACCATGCAAAGAACCATTTAAGGATGCAAATTTTTCTTTTAGTGTTCATGGTTATATATAGGACCATTGACCTTACGAAAGAACACTTGAAGAACTACCTTTTTAAGAAAGTAGCACTTTGAAATGGCAGCTGTTTTCAGCTCTTGACTATTTCAGCACCACAATGCTGGACAGCGCGCCGCTGTTTTCAAATCTGTTCATATCATGAGAAAATGTTCGTTTTAGTAGTTAGAATATGTTTCACTGCTTCAATGATCAGTGCTTAATAAATAATAATAATAATAATAAAAAGTTTAGTATTGTTCATTTATTTGCGCTTTTGTGATGCATTTAGCAAGACAAGCAAACATAAAGTACGTTCCTTTTCACGTCGTCACATTTCTTGCATATGAGTGTAGTTTTAAAATGACACACATGGTGTCGCTGTGCACCAGCTTACCAAGCTGGACCACATTTCTCCGCCTGCTGATTTAATATGAGCAGGGAGGAGAATGTCGAGGACGCCATTAAATCGTTCTTGTTTGGGCTTGTATGTTGTGTCTGACGTTCACGGATTCTATGTGGATTGTATGTTCTTGAAGACCAAAGTATTTTTCATCTGGGTGATCCTATAGAAAATTTTCTGGACTGTGCAAAATGGAGCCCGCAGGATTATGTGCGCGGATCCTATTGTTTGCTGTGGCATCCATTATTATCTCAGTGCAGGGGTCTCATGGCGAGATCAGCTATTCTATCCCCGAGGAGACGAAGGTGGGCACTGTGATTGGAAACCTAGCAAAGGATCTTGGTATAAATAAAAAGGAGCTCTCTACACGGAAAGCGCGTTTGGATGTTGATGGTGGCAGCAAACGTTACTGCGATATAGACGTGAATGCGGGGAATCTGATCGTGGCTGATAGGATAGACAGGGAGCAACTGTGTGGACCGAAGACCGTGTGCGTGCTGACGTATGAAATCATTCTTGAAAACCCTTTAGAACTGCACCGCACGTCTGTTCAAATTCTGGACATCAACGATAATGCGCCTATATTCGCAAATGATGTAATTAAGCTGGAAATTAGAGAATCTGCACTCAAGGGGGCTCGCTTTTTTGTTAATGAAGCTCACGATGCGGACATAGGATTGAATGCTGTGCAGAGATACACACTGCAGACTGTTGTTTGACGGAGCAGTGGCCATTCCCAGCGCGTACCTCCCTCCCAACTATGCAGAGGTTGAGGGAGCTGGAACTCTCCGCAGTTCTTACAATTATGACGCGTATCTGACAACAGGATCCCACACCAGTGACTTCAAGTTCATCAGATCCTACAACGACAACACACTTCCTGCTGGTGGTACTCTGAGGAAGAGCCCGGATGATTGTAACATCATCAGTTTCTCCGAGGCAGGTGAAACACTCGAGGTAAGGTGGAAACTTCTGTTTCATACAGCTTTTCTGCCTTTTGTCTTCATGGATTTCATTCTCGGTGCTTTTTTCATGATTATTATTGATATCCACTGGCACTACTGCTGTCACTTTGACGTCCGCTTTTTAATAATAATAATAATAATAATAATAATAATAATATGTTCGATCGTACTGATCGTACGATTATACTGATTCCAGACGGATAAAATACACTATAAATAAAACGTGTAATTTAAATGTATCTGGACTGTTTTAAAATTGAACTTGATCTTGAGCAACTTGAACTTCTCATAGGAGATAAATGTCTTTCACTCTTTTAACTTGTTATTTGAATTAACTTAAAGTTTTAAGGAAGCCTAGTTGCTACAGCGTTTTTTAAACACCATTTTGCAGTAAATGTGTTGATGTAATATTATTTGTTTGAAGTAGCACCTGCCTGCACATTTGAATTAAGAACATTTTCAGCCCTGTTTCTGTTGAGTAGCATTAGTTTTAGACTTTTGCTTCTTCCTCTTTTTTTTACCATCTCCTTTATTATTTTTATACTTGGATTGTTTTCTCGTGGCTTTGGAACTTCGGAGAAATTGGTTTGATATGTAAAACATCAATGTAGTTCATTGTGTTGTGTTTCACTCTAATGTTAAGCAAGCTAAGGTGCTGTTTGTCGCTCGTCTTCAAATCCCAACTTTAAACAATACTACGCTCTTTTCGCTTGTCAGTAAAATATCTGTTGTGAGACCTGGCAACTTCATATTTAAGTAAGATACGTTCTTCAAGATCCTCTTATCTTACATAGTAGTCTTTTGTCGACTATTTCCTCCACCATGGCTTCTAGTACTTGTTTGCTTCTTGATTTTTATCGTTTAGAACCATTTTTTTAAATTTACATTTCCTCAATTTTGTTGTCACTTGGCTCTGAGTCGATTAAATGCATAGGTTATTGCAAATACGGCTCATTGTGTCCCAATGGACCAATGCTAATTCCGGCGCCGCTGTGAGTGGCAGCCTTTCCAGTAGCTCTGTCTTTTGTGTACTGTTTTTGCACTTTTTCCTTACTTTTTCTTTTTTTTTGTTTTTTTTGTGTACGCTTGTATTACTATTTAATGACTGTTTTTGGTTTTGTATGTATGAAGGACATGGAGCCTGTTTTCATGCGTAGGGGCAGGAAAAATGCTAAATTTCCTTCGAGATCAATAAAGTATCTATCTATCTATCTATCTATCTATCTATCTATCTATCTATCTATCTATCTGTCTGTCTATCTGTTTATCTAAATGACGTTTCATTCATGTTCAAACTGTGTCTCTTCTCGTTTGTCTTAAGCTATGAACTAATATGGTAATGTTAGGCTACGTGACAAGTTATCTGGAGCAAACTTCAAGAAACAATTGAGATTTTCTTAATAACCTCTTAAGAAACTAATTTTACCTGAGTATTTAACAACTTCTTTGGCATTAAAGACAATACTTATGAACCTGTTAGTATTTGCCCTGAAAGCCTTCTTAAGTTTTTGTTTTTAAGAAAGCTTTCGTGAGTCTGACCTTAGACGCCCGAGTCATTGATATTTAAACGGAATGTTGCATTATATTTTTGTGCCTTGATCGTTTCTTCTCTTTTATATACCCTTTCTACACTTTCAAATGCACCAGCAATAGAACATGTGTATTGGTTTGTGCTTTAGCTGATTTAGAAAAGAATGACAGTTTTTCACATCATAATAGTTTTTACTTAGACATCAAACGGAAGTAAGTGTGTCTTAAACGCGTATTTTTGCAATAGTATACAACTTTTGGTAAATATAGAGACATGCAGTTCCAATAATAACCTCAGAGTGTCGCTATCAGTCAACACTACGAGCCATACTGAGGGCTCCTCCCAGGATCATTCGCTTTCATGAGGGATAAATACTCATTTAGCGCGTACACAAAGGCAGTCGTTGCAGTGGACCAGGATATCTTTCGGTGTTCTTCTTGTCTTTAGACAGAGACAGTTTGTGTTTCTGGACAGCTACATATACAAACATTAACATGCAGCAAAAAGGATTAAGCAGCCTATTGTTTTTCTTTGTCGTCCTCTCGCTGCTGCGAGGCGGCCATGGCGATTTAAGCTACTCCACACCAGAGGAGATGAGGCGAGGATCGGTCGTGGGAAACATTGCAGGAGATCTCGGTTTGGATTCTAAAAGACTTTCGGACAGAAAGGCGCGTTTGAATGTGGATGGCAGCGGGAAGCGTTTCATGGATATTGATTACAGCACTGGTAAGATGATTGTGGCGGAGGTTGTTGATCGAGAGGAGCTTTGTGGTTCGAGGCCGTCATGCATATTAAAATACGGTCTCGTGCTGGAGAAACCCTTGGAGCTGCATGCAGTCACGGTGCAGATTGAGGACATTAATGATAATGCGCCGCAGTTTTCCACCGATGCAATTAAACATGAGATACGAGAATCGAATCTTTTGGGTGAAGCTCACGATGCGGATGTTGGACTTAACTCAGTTCAAGGATACTCGCTGGAGCGGAATAATCACTTTTCTTTGCGCATTGGAACCAACGCTGATGGTGGTAAATACAGCGAACTGGTACTGGATAAAGAGCTTGATCGTGAGAATGAGAAATATATGACATTACTGCTTACTGCTACTGACGGCGGTAGGCCACAGAGATCTGGTTCTGTGGTTATAAACATCATTATATTAGATGCTAATGATAATGTACCAGTGTTTAGTCAGTCTACTTACAGGGTTAGTCTACCTGAAAACTCTGGAATGGGCACCTCCGTAGTTACTGTGAGTGCACATGATGCAGATGAGGGGATAAATGGAGAGGTAGTATATGAGTTCAGTCGGTTGTCTGATAAGGCAGCAAGAATGTTCTCTTTGGATAAGGTTAGTGGTGAAATTAAAGTGATAGGTCAAATTGACTATGAGGAAGAATCGCTTTATGAGTTGCGGATACAAGCAAAAGATGGCCTAGGACTGGCATCTAATGCTAAAGTTATTGTTGAAGTCACAGATATAAATGATAATGAGCCTGTCATTGTTGTTCAGTCCATTTCCAACCCAATTCCTGAAAGTACAGAATCTGGCATGGAGGTTGGCATTATTAATATACAAGATAAGGACTCTGGGGGAAACCAACAGACTCGTTGCATCATCCAGGGAAATGTTCCATTCAAATTGAACCCATCTATTAAAAATTTCTATTCAATAGTCACCACTGGTCCACTGGATCGTGAGCTAGTGTCAGAATATAACCTCACAATTGTTGCCACAGATGAAGGCAGTCCTCCGCTGTCATCATACAAAATAATTAACTTATCTATTTCAGATGTCAATGACAATCCTCCTGTATTTGAAGAGCATTCATACACTGCATATCTAGCTGAGAACAACAAACCAGGCACCTCTATTTGCTCTGTTACTGCCAGAGACCCAGACTGGAGGCAGAACGGTACAGTGCTGTACGCTCTGGTGTCAAGTGAGGTCAACGGTGTTCCAGTATCCTCATTTTTATCCATCAATGCCGACACGGGGGTGATCCATGCTGTGAGGTCATTTGACTATGAGCAGTTCAGAAACTTCAAAGTCCAGGTTGTGGCCAGAGACAATGGCTCTCCTCCCCTCAGCAGCAACGCGACTGTGAGTGTGTTCATAACAGATGAGAATGATAACTCTCCACAGATATTATACCCTGCTCCAGAGGGGAAGTCTTTAATGACTGAGATGGTCCCTAAAGCTGCTCTGTCCGGCTCTCTGGTCTCCAAGGTGATCGCTGTGGATGCTGACTCTGGACAGAACGCGTGGCTGTCCTATCACATTGTAAAGTCCACCGATCCGGGACTTTTCAGCATCGGTCTCCATAGTGGAGAGATCAGGGCGCAGCGGGACATCAGTGAATCTGACAGCATGAAGCAGAACCTTGTTATCTCAGTGAAAGATAACGGACAGCCCCCTCTCTCTACAAGCTGCTCTGTCTATCTGCTTATTTCTGATAACCTGGCTGAAGTTCCAGAGCTTAAAGACATGACTTATGAGGAGAGCAGCTCCAAACTGACCTCATATTTGATCATCGCGCTTGTGTCCGTGTCCACCTTCTTTCTGACTTTCATTATCCTGATCCTGGCTGTGAGGTTTTGCCGCAGGAGGAAGCCCAGACTGTTGTTTGATGGAGCAGTGGCCATTCCCAGCGCGTACCTCCCTCCCAACTATGCAGAGGTTGAGGGAGCTGGAACTCTCCGCAGTTCTTACAATTATGACGCATATCTGACAACAGGATCCCACACCAGTGACTTCAAGTTCATCAGATCCTACAATGACAACACACTTCCTTCAAACCATACACTAAAGAAGATCTCAGACGATCATTTAGAAGAAAACTTTATAAAGTTAAACGTCTCAGCAGATATTGATGAGGTAAGCTTGCTTCTTTTGGATTTGGACTAAGATCGCGTTTAATGCGCTCCTTGTGGTGTACTTTGGTGTCATCAGCAATGATGCAGAGTGACAAGTGAGATATTTTATCATGATGTATATTTATTTATTTATTTAATCTTCTGGCATTGCTTTTTGTCATGCACACTTGTGGTTACTTTCATCGTTAAAGGATATTTTAGAACTATGTAATGGATTGTAAAGGTGCGATAGAGGTAAATTGAGGTTGAGATGGAATATGTGTGTATATATGTATATGTATATATGTATACACACACACACACACACACACACACACACATATGATCCATCCCAACCTCAATCTACCTCTATCACACCTTTACAACCCATATAATATATAAACATAGATAGATAGATAGATAGATAGATAGATAGATAAATAAATAAATAAATAAATATCAGCTGACACTCAGTGTAGCTCTTGGAAATATTTTTACATTTGATCCTTCCTTCGTCTTCTGTGGTGTTTTAATTTGGCTAAAGGCTAAATGCATAGTCATTTGCAGTCGTTTGTTACCACTGGTTACCACTGGCATGTTATTCTCTATAATAAGTCCAAAAACGCTGCGTCTTTTATTAATTACTGGTATAAACAAATGTCTTTTACGGTGGACAGTTTCGGTTTGACTGTGGCAATTCCCTGAAAATACACAGAGGGTCGCTATTTACCAGCTGTTTGCTTTAAAATGCCCTCCCGCCCATTGATTTTCTTTTCTTTTTTTCTCCAAACTGGAAGAAAGAGGCACGTCACTGGAAGCGTTTAAAGCAGATACTCGTGCACAGCAAACACATAAAATCTGCGTCTTTAAAACAAAATCATCGGACTTTTCTGCTTTTCGTTGGACTGTATAGAGGAGCTGAAGATGAGGGGATCGCTTTTCTGGTCTCTTTTCTTTCTTTTAGAGCTCTATCCCTGCAATGGCGACTTGAGCTATTCTATGTCTGAAGAGATGAAACGCGGACATGTTGTCGGAAATCTGGCTAAGGACCTCGGGCTGGATGCTAAAACCCTTGCGGCTAGGAATGCGCGTTTGGATGCAGACGGTGTCAGTAAACGTTTTTGTGAGCTAGACAGGAGGACGGGAGCCCTTATTGTCTCGGAGCCCGCAGACAGAGAGGAGCTTTGCGGCTCGCAGCCGACGTGTCTTTTGAAATACGAGCTCGTGCTTGAGAGACCATTAGAGCTGCACGGCGTTGTTGTGCAAATCCAGGATATAAACGACAATGCACCACAGTTTTCTTCTGATAGAATTAAACTTGAAATTCGCGAGTCGGCAGATAAAGGAATCTCGTTTTTCTTGGGAGAAGCGCACGATGCCGATTTAGGACAGAATGCAGTTCAAGGATATTCGCTTGAAAGAAACGAGCATTTTTCATTACACGTCCGTACCAATTCAGACGGAGGAAAGTATGCTGAGTTAGTGCTGGATAAGGAACTCGACCGTGAGAGAGAACAAGAGGTTACTTTGTTCCTTTCCGCCTATGATGGTGGGGATCCACGAAGGTCAGGCACTGCGGTTATACATGTGACTGTGCTTGATGCTAATGATAATTCTCCAGTGTTTAGTCAGCCTGTCTATAGGGTCAGTCTACCTGAAAATGCACCTGTTTGCACTGTGGTGGTAGCAGTCAATGCCACAGATGCAGACGAAGGTCCAAACGGAGAAGTAACATACGAGTTTAGCCGACTGTCTGATAAAGCTGTTAAGCTCTTTTCGCTGGACAAGAATAGTGGAGAAATTAAGGTGATTGGACCTGTGGACTTTGAAGAGAAGACCTACTATGAAATGCGTGTGCAGGCTAAAGATGGATTGGGGTCAGCCTCTGATGCAAAAGTAGTTGTGGAGATCACTGATATGAATGATAACAGTCCTAAGATAGTCATTAAGTCTCTCACCAGCCCTTTCCCTGAGAATGTTATTCCAGGGACAGAGGTGGGCATCATCAATGTGCAAGATGAAGACTCTGGACAAAATCGTCAGGTCAGTTGTTTCATTCAAGAAAATGTACCCTTTAAGTTAAATCCATCAATTAAGAACTATTATTCCATAGTAACAACAAGTGAGGTGGACCGGGAAGTTGTTTCAGATTTTAATATAACAATAACTGCAACAGATGAGGGAACCCCAGCACTCTCCTCATCCATGACTATTCATTTATCAGTTTCTGATGTCAATGACAACCAACCTGTATTTGAAAAGCAGTCATATAGTGCTTATGTAGCTGAGAACAACAAACCAGGCACCTCTATTTGCTCTGTTACTGCGAGAGACCCAGACTGGAGGCAGAACGGCACAGTGCTGTATTCTCTGGTGTCCAGTGAGGTCAACGGTGTTCCAGCGTCCTCATTTTTATCCATCAATGCAGACACGGGGGTGATCCATGCTGTGAGGTCATTTGACTACGAGCAGTTCAGAAACTTCAAAGTCCAGGTTGTGGCCAGAGACAATGGCTCTCCTCCCCTCAGCAGCAACGCGACTGTGAGTGTGTTCATAACAGATGAGAATGATAACTCTCCACAGATATTATACCCTGCTCCAGAGGGGAAGTCTTTAATGACTGAGATGGTCCCTAAAGCTGCTCTGTCCGGCTCTCTGGTCTCCAAGGTGATCGCTGTGGATGCTGACTCTGGACAGAACGCGTGGCTGTCCTATCACATTGTAAAGTCAACCGATCCGGGACTTTTCAGTATCGGTCTCCATAGTGGAGAGATCAGGGCGCAGCGGGACATCAGTGAATCTGACAGCATGAAGCAGAACCTTGTTATCTCAGTGAAAGATAACGGACAGCCCCCTCTCTCTACAAGCTGCTCTGTCTATCTGCTTATTTCTGATAACCTCGCTGAAGTTCCAGAACTTAAAGACATGACTTATGAGGAGAGCAGCTCCAAACTGACCTCATATTTGATCATCGCGCTTGTGTCCGTGTCCACCTTCTTTCTGACTTTCATTATCCTGATCCTGGCTGTGAGGTTTTGCCGCAGGAGGAAGCCCAGACTGTTGTTTGATGGAGCAGTGGCCATTCCCAGCACGTACCTCCCTCCCAACTATGCAGAGGTTGAGGGAGCTGGAACTCTCCGCAGTTCTTACAATTATGACGCGTATCTGACAACAGGATCCCACACCAGTGACTTCAAGTTCATCAGATCCTACAATGACAACACACTTCCCTCAACTCTTACTCTTACGAGGAATCTAAATGATAAAGATGAACTTGAAGAGAATTCACTTATTGTCGCTTCAAGAGATGCAGAGGTAAGCTAATATAATATATAACATAATCTTGAAGATTCTCAATTTATTTGATCCTTCATTTTAAGCCAGACAGTTTGGTTTGCAATCATCACCTGTCTCAAAGCGTTTTCTAGGAACTGTTGTGGTGTTTGTATATTGCTTGCATGTATAACTGAGTAATTCTTCATTTTATTCTTGGGTGCTGAACAATGGTGGCTTTAATTCCCTTTGCAGCCTCTTGCAGTCTCATTTCATTTGAAGTTCTTTTACTTCTTTTAAATGATGTCATGTTTTTTCTGTGTAATTTCAAAAATGTGGCAATTGGTCATTGAATTTTAACTGTAGTCCATGTAGTCCACTCTTCTCAGCATTCAGTTACATGCACATTTGGATTTATAGATGCATTGAAAATAGTTTGTCAGTTTTTAATTGATACATTTTAAGAGAAAGTTCAGTTCAGTTTTAGCCTAGATTTTGAGTGGATAACCCTTTTATGATAAAATGCAATGAACTGTGGTCTTTCTATTCACAGGACAAAACACGTGAAATGCGTAGTCTTTGTTCTTTCGTCATGGCTATTGATGATAATAGTGATGTCTTCAAAAATGTTTCATATCATGACTGCCAATTGTTTTATCTTTGTTGTATCCTATTTGTATGATTTACCAGCAGTTTAATCTCATCACTAAATCTCTTTACTAATTATTTCAGATTACTTGTCTCAAGAGGTAGTGTGTTTGATCTCAGTTGTGGGTTGCTGTGCTTACAGTGCATATGTAATTTATCTAAAGTTGATTGTCTAGTTTGGAGAAGAGAAATGACAACAGAGTTGGTGTTGTAGTTGTTTTGTCACCCTTTTTTATCACAAATGCTTCAGCTAATTAAGTGAAAACAAAATTGTAGTCCTGAGTCTGTCATAGAAAGCCACGCCTCTATTTTATTATTTTTTTTTTAAACAAAGGCAACAGTTATATATTGAATATAATGACAGTTATATATTAAATTTTGACATCCCATTTGAATGCACAGTAGTTCATTGCATGGTTAAATTGTTCTTCTCTGTGATGATAAACTTCTTGATTCTTTAAAAAACCTTAAAAAAATGTTTCTCTATAGCACTTAACAGGGTTTTGCTATTGTCAAGGGTTATAGAACCCTTTTGCTAACAGTGCACTGAAAAGAACCTCTCTTTATTTCATCACCAAAGCATGACAACTTCATTTCCACTTCTGTGTTATGAATCATGTCACATATGAAGATGTGTTAATAATTACATTGCATTTTGAGAATAGACTGTGGACAGTTTTGGCAAAGAGGCAGTGAAAACTCCCAATTATAGTGTTGATGTGTGCAGTGTAATGCTTTCTTCAGCAAATCTGATATGTTTTAGTAATCACTGTACTTTTCACATAACCATTCAAATATCTCGAGTTTGTTTCATGCTTTGTTTAATTATTTGACAAAATTACTTTTACCACTCCTTATTTGTTGTGTTTTGAAGGCTTTTCTTTATATATTCCTTAGAAACCATCTGAATACATGTAGCTTTAGTGAATATTTTAGATCCAGAGAGTTTTTCACGCAAGCAAAACAAATTAAAACATTCGAATTTAGTCGTATTGATCAAATGCTAGACGATCTTGTCTCAGTGGTGGTGCAGTGATAACTGATCCAGTGATTTCAAGTGTCTTCATTTTGTGTAAGCTGGTGAATTGTATTCATTAATTGGCATCACGGAATTTTGTGATGGTATGTCAACTCTAACGCAAATTAATGGCAGTCTTTTTTGTAGTGGTGATTATACGCTATTAATAACTGAAAATGATGTTTGTTCTTGTCACGTGCTGATCAGCAAGTATATTATGTGTTCCATGTTTTTCGCCAAACAAATCTTGAGAAAAAACAATTATAGTTAACGTATGCTCTCAGGGTACGGCCGACTTGGAGCTCTCCTTGGTGCTGAAATAAAAGGTTCCCCTCTGTTTACTCTGATGGTAGGCAAACGTCAGGAGAGTTTCCTAGGAATCATCATATTTTCTCCAAGAAAAATATGAATTGACTCCAACACAGTGTATATATCAGTGGTTTCAGACAGGTCTCATTTTGATCTCACATTTTACTCCTACAGTCCAATTATACCAGTATGCATTAAAGTAGACTGCGCTCTGAGAGCTTTGCGGCTGTATTTTCTACGTCACTTGACGCTCTAACCAGTGCTAACTGATGCTGTGAATCGACAACAAATGCTTACATGTAACTAGTTTATTGTTTGAATGGAACTATTATATTTACTAAAACTATGTAATCTGAGTCTATATTACATCATCAGAAAAGTTTTCTCAAATACAGTCCGCGTGCTTGCTTTTCCAAAGCCCTTTGCCCAACTTGCAGTAAACATAAAATGCTCTGGGCGTCGCTGTTTACCGTCACTTAAAACTACACTGAACCTCTCCACCCATCTCCTAAATATTCAGTCGCAGATCTCCATGAAAGCAAGAACAGTCGACACAAAATGGAGTAGTCTAGTCTTTCTTTGACGCGGATGCAGTGAAATATTTGAAAATACTGATAAACTGTATTAGAATAGTAACGTTAAACGGAATCATCGGTGATAGCGGCGTTTAAACCTGTAAACATGGGATTGTGGATGATTTCAGTGTCGTCATCTGCTCTGCGGTTAGTGTTGTTTGTCTTCTTTTGGAGCTCCGTTTGCGGAGATCTCAGCTACACAGTTCCAGAGGAAACGAAGCGTCAGTTTGTGATTGGAAATGTTGCTAAAGATCTCGGAATTGCTGCTCAACGGTTATCAGCACGGAATGCTCGGATTAACACGGAGGACAGCAGCAAACGGTACGCTGACCTTAACCTGAATACTGGAGATCTGATCGTGGCGGAGACAATGGACAGAGAGATGCTTTGTGGCTCACGAATGAACTGTATCCTGAATTATGAGATCGTTTTGGAAAATCCACTTGAGGTTCACCGCATTTCTCTGAAAATTGATGATATTAATGACAATGCGCCGAAATTTCTCAACGAACGAATTCCCTTTGAAATTCACGAATCAGCTTCAAAAGGCCAGCGTTTCCGTTTGGATGAAGCTCGTGACTCTGATATCGGTCAAAACGCAGTTAATGGTTATTCACTTCAAAGGAATGATAATTTTGCTTTGTTTGTTCATGATAATAAGAACGGAAGGAAATATGCTGAGCTCGTATTGGAAAAAGAGCTCGATCGTGAACAACAAAAGGACATTGCCTTGATACTGACCGCAGTTGATGGTGGGAATCCTCAGAGATCGGGAACTGCCACTATACACATCACTGTGCTGGATGCTAATGATAATGTTCCAGTGTTTAGTCAGTCTGTATATAAAGTGTCTTTGGCTGAAAACGCACCGCTGGGAACTGACGTAGTGACAGTGAGCGCAACAGATGCTGATGAAGGAGCGAATGGAGCAGTTTCATATGAATTCAGTAGTATTGCTGATGATGCAGCACAATTATTTACAATTGATAAACTGACTGGGCAAATCGAGGTAAGCGGAGACATAGATTATGAGAAGGAAACATTCTATGAAATTGGCGTCCAAGCAAAAGATGGTTCTGGATTAGCATCTACTGCAAATGTCATTATAGATATCACAGATATCAATGATAACGCTCCAAAGATCATTCTTACTTCTCTTAAAAATCCTATACCTGAGAACGCTGTTGTAGGCACTGAAGTGGCCATTATTAATGTTCAGGATAAAGACTCAGGAGATAATCAAAAGATACGTTGCTCCATTCAAGAAAATGTCCCTTTCAAACTGAATCCATCCATTAAGAACTATTTCTCTTTGGTAACAACAAGCCCCCTGGATCGAGAGAAAGAAGCTGATTACAATATAACCATCACTGCTACTGATGGAGGCTCTCCACCATTATCCTCCTTTAAGACTATTCAAATATCTATTTCAGATGTCAATGACAATCCACCAGTATTTGATGAACCACCTTATAGTGCTTACATAGCTGAGAACAACAAACCAGGCACCTCTATCTGCTCTGTTACTGCCAGAGACCCAGACTGGAGGCAGAACGGCACAGTGCTGTATTCTCTGGTGTCCAGTGAGGTCAACGGTGTTCCAGTGTCCTCATTTTTATCCATCAATGCCGACACGGGGGTGATCCATGCTGTGAGGTCATTTGACTACGAGCAGTTCAGAAACTTCAAAGTCCAGGTTGTGGCCAGAGACAATGGCTCTCCTCCCCTCAGCAGCAACGCGACTGTGAGTGTGTTCATAACAGATGAGAATGATAACTCTCCACAGATATTATACCCTGCTCCAGAGGGGAAGTCTTTAATGACTGAGATGGTCCCTAAAGCTGCTCTGTCCGGCTCTCTGGTCTCCAAGGTGATCGCTGTGGATGCTGACTCTGGACAGAACGCGTGGCTGTCCTATCACATTGTAAAGTCCACCGATCCGGGACTTTTCAGCATCGGTCTCCATAGTGGAGAGATCAGGGCGCAGCGGGACATCAGTGAATCTGACAGCATGAAGCAGAACCTTGTTATCTCAGTGAAAGATAACGGACAGCCCCCTCTCTCTACAAGCTGCTCTGTCTATCTGCTTATTTCTGATAACCTCGCTGAAGTTCCAGAACTTAAAGACATGACTTATGAGGAGAGCAGCTCCAAACTGACCTCATATTTGATCATCGCGCTTGTGTCCGTGTCCACCTTCTTTCTGACTTTCATTATCCTGATCCTGGCTGTGAGGTTTTGCCGCAGGAGGAAGCCCAGACTGTTGTTTGATGGAGCAGTGGCCATTCCCAGCGCGTACCTCCCTCCCAACTATGCAGAGGTTGAGGGAGCTGGAACTCTCCGCAGTTCTTACAATTATGACGCATATCTGACAACAGGATCCCACACCAGTGACTTCAAGTTCATCAGATCCTACAATGACAACACTCTTCCTGCTGGTGGTACTCTGAGGAAGAGCCTGGATGATTGTAATATCATCAGTTTCTCTGAGGCAGGTGAAACACTTGAGGTAAGGTGGGAACTTCTGTTTTATACAGCTTTTGTGCCTTTGTCTTCATGGATTGACTTCATGGTCTTCCCTCAACTCTTACTCTTAAGACGAATCAAAATGATGACTTTGAGGAGAATTCTCTCATTGTTGATTCATGTTGTTCAGAGGTAAGGTCTTGCAACCATATATAATGAAAATTAATGTTAGAGTAAAATGCAGATTCTCAATTTATTTTGAATTGAACATCATTTATAAATTTCAGTTTTGTTCTACGTTTGATTGAATTTAATAATCTTCATAATCCTCACCTTTTTCTTCAATATTTTTTAAGGATTTAAATCTGTATCCAAGACCACTCTACATACTGTTGCAGTGTTGCTATTCATATAGCTTGCTTATGTAGCTGGGACAGTATTTAGTATAGCCTTCTGTGGTAATTTGTTATAATCTTTCTCAATGAGAGATGTAACTTTTTACGATTTACATTTTTTTTCTGTTTTAATATATCTTGGTTTTTAACAGCGTTTAGCCATCTTTCGTAACTGTAGTAGTAGACTCTAACTGCAATTTACAAACCCCTCTCCCACCACTAGTACATGTTTGGATTCTTACTTTCATCGAAAACAATTTCTGCCAGCACTTATGACTGATTTTCTGGAGAGTATGTAGCTTAAGTTGTATATTCCTTTACACATTTAATGCTGGAAACTGGAGGTTTTCTATTAGGCACTTGACATGCATTTTGTTTTCCATTTTTTTGTATATTTTACAAATGTTTTGTTCAGTTGTTTGGGTAAGACAGAGAGAAGAAAAATGATTTGTAGATGATGATGTTCCCTTGCCTGCCATGGCTACCAATCATTGCTTTTCTTACTTGAATTAGCATTTTAAATTTTACAATTAATTGGATAACAGTCTTTCACTTTGTTTGAAATGTGTTGAGTTTGATCTGTGCTGTTCACCTGATATGCAACTGTTCTAAATATAATATCCATTTCTGAACTCATTCAGCAAGCCCAGCTGAAATCAATCTTACATCATAAAGGCAATTTAACTCAGTTGTTCATTTTGAAACTTCATTCTCACTGCTGAATGTTTGTGTTGGAAGTCTCATGTATGAAGAAGTGCTTCTGATTATATAACTGTGTGACAGTAAGCTGAAAATGTGGATATTAATAGAGGAATTTAAAGGTCATGGTTGCAGTGTTTCTCAAGTTACTTAAAGCTGTTTTGAGTGAGGCTGCAGTTTTTATTACTCTTCACCTTGAACTTATTATCATTTTATCTGGACATGCTTTGTAATCTTAACATTATCATAATCTCTCGTTCTTTGTGTGCAGAGAATTATCACTTACATGTATTAATAGTTTATCAATCAAACAGAAAACACACAATTATGTGCAGTGCTGGTTGTGTGGCTTATAGGACTGAAAAGGCACTGAACCACTAATTAGCAGTGCTTGTTCTGTCTTTGTTGCCAGATACAAAGGCAAGAAACTTTAGAAAAGCTTTTTGCATAATGTAAAAGTCAGTCTCTAAAACCACTGATGCCTTAAACAGTCTATGTCCCCAGGGTTTGTTTGACTAGGAGCTCTCCGTGGTGCTGAATGGAAGCGTTTCCCTCTGTTTAATCTGCTGGCAGGCACACTTCAGGACAGTCTAATGTGAATTGTCATGTATTGCTTAAATACCAACAACTGTGAATCGACATTCTTACACCCTTACAATTCAATTTCACAAACGTACTTTTTTCATAGAAAGGGCTCTGAGAGTTTTGCAGCTGTTCTTTCCACATCACTTCATGTTGTCACTGCTGGTTTCGATTGACAGTGGATGCTTACATTTAATTAGTTAATTGCTTTGAATGGAGCTATGACACTGACTAAGATATACGCACTTACCACAGGGGTTAATCACCACATTAAAGTCGATATAGTCCCTACTGTGTCTTCATATATATATATTTTTGGCAAAGCCGTCCGTTGTTTATCCTAATGACGTATTCACTGCAACGCAAACGTCATTTCACGCCCTGATTCCCGCTAAATAAACACTTCAGTAATATGGATTTACAGTAGCACAAAGTGCATTTCCTCATGCTTTATATTTTCTTTCTTTTTTTCATTTAATTTGACATGAGTAAATGGCCATTGTATTCCTACATTATATTAGTGGACTTCAACTGCAGTTCATACAGCACTCTCACACTAGGTTAAATACGCGTTTGCATGTATGAGTCCATTGGAAATAGTTTGCGTCAGTGTACTGGCTGAATGATAGAATTCAATTCTGTTTTGGCCTAGATTGTAAGTGCAAAGCCCTTGAAATGCATGGCCTTTTGTGTCCATCTTCTGTCATCTTGTTTAGAGAAGAGCGAGAGAAAGTGAGTTGGTGTGGTCTGTAAATTGAACTTGCGTGTAATGGCAACCGATGATTTGTTTTCTCTTATTATCATTTAATGATTTATTGCTTAGCAATTTTTTTTGGGACAATGAATTAAATAGTAGTTGATAACTTATATCAACTCATTGCCATGGGACTCAGCTCACTTGGCTCAAGAGGTGCTGGATTTGATCTCTGTCTCTGCTTACAGTGGATATGAAATTTATCTCAAACGGATCGCACATTTTTTGCATTGCTTCACTCATTTTACCAGCTAATTTATACTTGCAGTGAACACAAAAATACTCTGAGCGTCGCTGTTCACCATCACATAAAACTCCAGCTGAACTATTCCACCCACCTCTTAAATATTCAGTCTCTGATGTTCATGACGGGGAGAAGGAGCTCTACACAAAATGGAGTAGTCTAGTCTTTGTTTTTCGCAGATACAGGATTTTTAAGACATATTGAGAGCGAATATTATTATTATAACGAATTATCCAGTATAGTGGCGATTAAAACTGTAAACATGGGATTGTGGATGATTTCAGTGTCGTCATCTGCTCTGCGGTTAGTGCTGTTTGTCTTCTTTTGGAGCGCCGTCTGCGGAGATCTCAGCTACACAGTTCCAGAGGAAACGAAGCGTCAGTACGTGATTGGAAATATTGCTAAAGATCTCGGAATCGCTGCTCAACGGTTATCAGCACGTAACGCTCGGATTAACACGGAGGACAGCAGCAAACGGTACGCTGACCTTAACCTGAATACTGGAGATCTGATCGTGGCGGAGACAATGGACAGAGAGATGCTTTGTGGCTCACGGATTAGTTGTGTCTTGAATTATGAGCTTGTTTTAGCAAATCCCCTTGAGGTTCACCGCATTTCTCTCAGTATTGAGGATGTTAATGACAACGCGCCAAAATTTCTCAACGAACGAATTACATTCGAAATCCGCGAGTCCGCTATTAAAGGGCGGCGCTTCCAATTGGATGAAGCTCATGACTCCGATATCGGGCAAAACGGAGTTAGTGGATATTCGCTCGAGAAAAACGATCATTTTGCTTTGTCTGTGCTCGATAACAGAAATGGGAGGAAATATGCTGAGCTTGTCTTGGAAAAAGAGCTCGATCGTGAACAACAGAAGGAGATTGACTTGATTCTGACTGCAGTTGATGGTGGGAATCCTCAGAGATCAGGAACTGCCACTATACACATCACTGTGCTGGATGCTAATGATAATGTTCCAGTGTTTAGTCAGTCTGTATATAAAGTGTCTTTGGCTGAAAACGCACCGTTGGGAGCTGAAGTAGTTACAGTGAGTGCAACAGATGCTGATGAGGGAGCGAATGGAGCAGTTTCATATGAATTTAGTCGCATTGCTGATAATGCAGCACAATTATTTACGATCGATAAAGTCACTGGACAGATAAAGGTGAGTGGAGATATTGATTATGAAGTGGAAAAATATTATGAGATTAAAGTGCAGGCCAAAGATGGTTCTGGCTTAGCATCCACGGCGAGTGTGATTGTCGATATCACTGATGTGAATGATAACGCTCCAAAGATCATTCTTACCTCTTTGAGCAATCCTATACCTGAGAATGCTGTTGTAGGCACTGAAGTGGCCATTATTAATGTTCAGGATAAAGACTCAGGAGATAATCGACAGATACGTTGCTCTATTCAGGAAAACTTTCCTTTCAAATTAAATCCATCCATTAAGAACTATTTCTCTTTGGTAACAACAAGCCCCCTGGATCGAGAGAAAGAAGCTGATTACAATATAACCATCACTGCTACTGATGGAGGCTCTCCACCATTATCCTCCTTTAAGACTATTCAAATATCTGTGTCAGATGTCAATGACAATCCACCAGTATTTGATGAACCATCTTATAGTGCTTATGTAGCTGAGAATAACAAACCCGGCACCTCTATCTGCTCTGTTACTGCCAGAGACCCAGACTGGAGGCAGAACGGCACAGTGCTGTATTCTCTGGTGTCCAGTGAGGTCAACGGTGTTCCAGTGTCCTCATTTTTATCCATCAATGCAGACACGGGGGTGATCCATGCTGTGAGGTCATTTGACTACGAGCAGTTCAGAAACTTCAAAGTCCAGGTTGTGGCCAGAGACAATGGCTCTCCTCCCCTCAGCAGCAACGCGACTGTGAGTGTGTTCATAACAGATGAGAATGATAACTCTCCACAGATATTATACCCTGCTCCAGAGGGGAAGTCTTTAATGACTGAGATGGTCCCTAAAGCTGCTCTGTCCGGCTCTCTGGTCTCCAAGGTGATCGCTGTGGATGCTGACTCTGGACAGAACGCGTGGCTGTCCTATCACATTGTAAAGTCCACCGATCCGGGACTTTTCAGCATCGGTCTCCATAGTGGAGAGATCAGGGCGCAGCGGGACATCAGAGAATCTGACAGCATGAAGCAGAACCTTGTTATCTCAGTGAAAGATAACGGACAGCCCCCTCTCTCTACAAGCTGCTCTGTCTATCTGCTTATTTCTGATAACCTGGCTGAAGTTCCAGAACTTAAAGACATGACTTATGAGGAGAGCAGCTCCAAACTGACCTCCTATTTGATCATCGCGCTTGTGTCCGTGTCCACCTTCTTTCTGACTTTCATTATCCTGATCCTGGCTGTGAGGTTTTGCCGCAGGAGGAAGCCCAGACTGTTGTTTGATGGAGCAGTGGCCATTCCCAGCGCGTACCTCCCTCCCAACTATGCAGAGGTTGAGGGAGCTGGAACTCTCCGCAGTTCTTACAATTATGACGCATATCTGACAACAGGATCCCACACCAGTGACTTCAAGTTCATCAGATCCTACAATGATAACACGCTTCCCTCAACTCATACACTTAAGAAGGGTCTAAATGATCCTTTTGACTGCGGTTCTCTCATTGGTAGTCCTTCAGGAGATTCAGAGGTAAGCATTTGCCTCTTATATGTATGCATTACTTATGTCTTAGAACCGTCAACAACGTTATTCTTTTTTACAGCTTTTCCTGTTTTTCAAATGGTTTGTAGTTTTTTTTTTCTTTTCACATATTGTTGCCTTGAATGGTTTTCTCTACCAAGGAGTAAGCGCGGCAAGTAATCCTTTTGCTCTTTTTGTAATACGTTATTTTTTTGCGCAGTATAATTTTTCTTCATATTTAACCTAAAATCATTTGTGTTTTAAGTATTTTTGATTCTATGTTTCAAATCCCATTTCTTTTATGACATATGAAGTCATGTCTAGTGTATTACCCTGCTGAGAACCATATCAAAATGGAAAATAATGCCCTGATATTGTGTGTGATATTGACCCTTTCGGATGGTGGGAGTTCATGATGATGCCTTTCATATGCATTTGTGCATACTGGTCAATTTCTTTCCATCATTTACCATGTAGTTTCAGTATTTGCAGCAGTTCATTTGTCTTTGGTTTGTTGGTTCATTGCTGAATAATGGGAGTGGTCTAATGTTAGCCTTTTTTTTCTAATTACATCTTCTATCTATTACTTCTTTTACCTAATTACTAAAAAAAAGGAATCTCTGTTTGAAAGTGTGATGGTATTTTTTTTTGGACTGTCTTGTTTTGTTAGGCCTACACAAGGAATGTTGCTGAGCAGTTTTTTGCAGTTTGCTTTTTTCTAGTTACAATGCCCTTATTTTTACTTATCATTATTTTTGTGTTTGAAGTATGCCACACTCTAATAGATACTGTCACAGTGTTTAATAGTAAAGGGGTGCCATGCTCCTTATTTTATAGTGAAAGGTTGGTCATCTTTTCTCTTCAGGTTCATCTGTATTGTGTAATCTGTGGTTGTATATAATTATATATATGTGTATATATATATATATATATATATATATATATATATATATATATATATATATATAATTAGGTAATTAGGTTACTCTTGAGAATATTAGGTCCTTCATCAACTGCATCAACTCTCTGTGGTGGCACATTGCATAAAGTGTGTGTGTGTGTGTGTGTGTGTGTGTGTGTGTGTGTGTGTGTGTGTGTTTGATGTATATACAAGGAACTGAATGCATTTGACCAAGTAATGTATGTCTTTACAAGTTTAGCTGCTCCTTGCATCAGGAATCTTATCCAGTAAATGGCTATCTGGGTGTTGACTCTCCTATAAGTTGTTTTGTTGGCTCTCTGCAGTCAGTTATACAGAATGATAGTTGGCCCAGACTAATGATGAATGAATAGCATTCATAATTGGTGCAAAACTACTGTTGATTTACTGCTATTTGTAATTGTTTCCAAGATTCAAATTATCAATACACTTTCTGCTATCAAAAAATGGGCTGTACATATTTCAGAGGACTGCTGCAAAGGCATATTTTATCAGTCTTACAGCATCTTGCAAGTTCTTGTTCTGTTCTAAACCATGTTGTTAATTTATTGCGGCATTTGTTACGCTATGCAATAATAATAATAATAATAATAATAATAATAATAATAATACTATTGCTACTAATAATAACAAACTTTATTTATATGGCATACAATGAAACTCAATGTGCTTCACAGAATGTTATAAAAAGTGATAAGAAATATATAAAATCCCACAAGAACACTAAAGCAACAAGAACATGATAGAATGAAAAATGAAAAACATAAGAGATAAACACCAATAGAAACAGCAACAACAGTACTACTACTACTACTACTACTAATAATAATAATAATAATAATAATAATAATAACATGTATAAGCTGCCTCACTACATATTTATTATTTATTTATAGACTTTTGGTACGTTTATCTAATCTGCAGTGCTAGATTTCAGAGAACAACCTGAGGCATATACAGACAACCTGTGTTATATATTGGTGCTGATCCATTTAATGTTGTAAAAATCAACAGCAGTACTTTAAAATCTATTCTAGATGAAGCTGGAAGCCAGTGTACAGACGCCATAATTGCTGGGACACATCATGTCTTGTGTGTTGCTTTTAATATTCTGGCTGCAGCATTCTGGAAAAGCTGTAGCTGATCAATCACATTTTGGCAAACCAGTAAACAGCAACTTACAATAGTTATATCATGCAAACTAACATATGTTTCTCAGATGAACGAGGGCAGATCAAGTAAAATTGTCAACATTTGCTTTAGAACTTCCTCTTTGCCAGTTTGTGGTTTGATCTCTGATTTTCTCATTATTTCATTTTCATTACTATTGATCCCAACAAGATGTATTTCTGTTATTTCTCTGTTAAGTATAAGGCGAGTTTCATTTGCCTGGCGTTGATGGTGAACATGCAGCCTGTCAGAGGGTTTAGGGTTTAAATTATGTTTCATTTTATCGTTCTTAAATTTTAAACCAAATTACGGTTGCTACACTCTCAGAAATAAAGGTAATAAACTTTCACTGGGTCAGGACCCCTCTTGTCACTGGGGTGGAACCCTCAAGGGTACATCTCAGTACCTTTAGTCAGGGAACATAACTGAACCATAATCCACTGAAATGATATGTTCTAAGTTGTACTGACTCCACACACCCCGTCTCGTCTCCAGGCTTTTTATTTTATTGTTCTGTTTAAAAACATTCGGTTATGAAAAGATTCAAATACACACAATTGGACCTTAAAACCACTGTTGTACCTTTGAGGGAACATTTACACTGTTTGTACTTGATGAACTAAAAATGTACCTGAACAAAACCTTTATTCCTAACGGTGAAGTTTGGTTAACATCTTGAGTAAAACTGAAATCACTGTGCAGCTTGATGACTGCAGTTAACCTAAAATACTCTGGGCGTCGCTGTTCACCATCACTTGAATCTACAGATGGACCTTTCCGCCCATCTCTTAAATATTCAGGGCTTTTTTTCTCCCTCCAGTCGTGTAGACAGCGTCTGCTTGGATGGAATAGTCACGTCTTTTTTTCGTGTGTATTGATTTTGAACGTGGTGAATTTTGAAAGTAATATTTCTGTCGAATCTTCGGACTCGCACTGACCCCGTCGAACTGCTATTTACTACAAATATGGATTGGAGGATGTTTGTATCCGCGCTTCTTTTGTTACCCCTTCTTTCCCTCTTTCGCACCGTCTGCGGAGATTTGAGCTATTCAGTTCCAGAAGAAACCAAACGCCAGTACGTGATTGGAAATATAGCCAAAGACCTTGGACTGGATGCTAAGAGATTATCTCTTCGCAAGACTCGTATAGATACAGAAGACAGCAGCAAACGCTACTGTGACGTTGATCTGACGACAGGTAATCTGGTTGTGACAGAAACAATAGACCGAGAGGAGATATGTGGCCCGAGGACGTCCTGCTCTTTAAAATACGAGCTCGTCTTACAGAACCCGCTGGAGGTGCATCGAATATCTCTGCAAATCCAGGACATAAACGACAACCCACCTCGATTTCCAAATGAGCGCATAAGCTTTGAGATCAGAGAGTCGGCTCACAAAGGCGAGCGCTTTCCTTTGGACGAAGCTCATGATTTGGATATAGGACGCAATGCTGTTCAAGGATATTCACTCGAGAAAAACGGTAATTTTGTATTGTCTGTTCACGAGAACGCCGACGGAGGAAAATACGCAGAGCTGGTGCTGGATAAAGAGCTGGACCGTGAACAACAGACAGACATTGATTTGATTCTTACCGCTACTGATGGAGGAAATCCACAGAGATCAGGAACTGCAGTTATCCATGTTACTGTTCTGGATGCGAATGATAATATTCCAGTGTTCAGTCAACCTGTATATAGAGTGAGTCTGGCTGAAAACACGCCTTTGGGCACTGAGGTGATTACAGTAAGCGCGACAGATGCAGACGAGGGAGCCAATGGTGACGTCACTTATGAGCTCAGTCGTGTATCTGAAAAGGCAGCGAAGTTATTTTCCATTGATAAGACAAATGGACAAATTAAGGTTAGTGGCGATATTGACTATGAAGAGGAAACCTACTATGAAATGAGAGTGCAGGCCAAAGACGGACCGGGCTTAGCATCCACTGCAAAAATTATCGTAGACATCACTGATGTAAATGATAACGCACCGAAAATCGTTCTGAAGTCTCTGAACGATCCTATTCCTGAGAACACAGTAGAAGGCACTGAGGTGGCCATTATTAATGTTCAGGATAAAGATTCAGGAGATAATCGACAGATTCGTTGCTCCATTCAGCAACACCTTCCTTTCAAGTTGACTTCATCAGTTAAGAACTATTTCTCTCTGATAACTACAAGTACACTGGATAGAGAAAAAGAAGCAGATTATAACATCACAATCACTGCAACTGATGGAGGATCTCCACCATTATCATCCTCCATGACTGTTCATCTGTCCGTGTCAGACGTAAATGATAACCCACCTGTATTTGAAGAGAAACTATACAGTGCATATCTAACTGAGAATAACAAACCAGGCACCTCTATCTGCTCTGTTACTGCCAGAGACCCAGACTGGAGGCAGAACGGCACAGTGCTGTATTCTCTGGTGTCCAGTGAGGTCAACGGTGTTCCAGTGTCCTCATTTTTATCCATCAATGCAGACACGGGGGTGATCCATGCTGTGAGGTCATTTGACTATGAGCAGTTCAGGAACTTCAAAGTCCAGGTTGTGGCCAGAGACAATGGCTCTCCTCCCCTCAGCAGCAACGCGACTGTGAGTGTGTTCATAACAGATGAGAATGATAACTCTCCACAGATATTATACCCTGCTCCAGAGGGGAAGTCTTTAATGACTGAGATGGTCCCTAAAGCTGCTCTGTCCGGCTCTCTGGTCTCCAAGGTGATCGCTGTGGATGCTGACTCTGGACAGAACGCGTGGCTGTCCTATCACATTGTAAAGTCCACCGATCCGGGACTTTTCAGCATCGGTCTCCATAGTGGAGAGATCAGGGCGCAGCGGGACATCAGTGAATCTGACAGCATGAAGCAGAACCTTGTTATCTCAGTGAAAGATAACGGACAGCCCCCTCTCTCTACAAGCTGCTCTGTCTATCTGCTTATTTCTGATAACCTGGCTGAAGTTCCAGAACTTAAAGACATGACTTATGAGGAGAGCAGCTCCAAACTGACCTCATATTTGATCATCGCGCTTGTGTCCGTGTCCACCTTCTTTCTGACTTTCATTATCCTGATCCTGGCTGTGAGGTTTTGCCGCAGGAGGAAGCCCAGACTGTTGTTTGATGGAGCAGTGGCCATTCCCAGCGCGTACCTCCCTCCCAACTATGCAGAGGTTGAGGGAGCTGGAACTCTCCGCAGTTCTTACAATTATGACGCATATCTGACAACAGGATCCCACACCAGTGACTTCAAGTTCATCAGATCCTACACTGACAACACTCTTCCTGCTGGTGGTACTCTGAAACTGAGCCAAAACAATCCTTTTGGGGAGAGTATGAGCGCGCTAAACAGTGCAGTAGATGACGAGGTAAGAAATTACGGATTTATATCTCCTACGTCATCGGTTATAAAGTTATTCATGGGCCAAAAGTTTAAAATAGAATGATAAAATTCGCAAGCAAAATATTACCAGTTGAACTGTCCAAAATATTGTTGCTAATACAAATAGAGTTAAAACGTTTTATATTATTTCTCATTTTGTTCATTCTAATATAAATTTATTACTCATTTTGTCAATTTAGATTTGAATCTTCTTGCTGATTTTTGCTAATATATATATATATATATATATATAATATATATATATATATATATATATATAATATATTTTCTCCTGATTTTTATTATTATTATTATTATTATTATTATTATTAACAGGGGGTGGGTCTGCACTTTTTATCGGTCAGCTGATGAGGAATGACTGGTCTTGATCAGCAAAGTCAGCAAATGGAAAGAAAGAAAGAAAGAAAGAAAGAAAGAAAGAAAGAAAGAAAGAAAGAAAGAATAGACTGGCAAAATGGGTTTATATCAAATTTTTACATCTCATTTATATCAAATTGTGAAAATGAGCATTAATCTTATATAAAACTGATTTAACTCTCTAACGCTTATTATATGTATTTGCCCCTATATTTCGGACATTTTGATAAATAGTATTTAACTTGAGGAGAGAATTTTGCTTTTGCTACAAATTTAACTCCACTTTATGAGCACATCAAACACGGGCGATGTCATCCGTTTTAAAAAGTTGACAAGTTACTTTTAATCGGTTCTTTTCAAACGTTTCTCCTTTTATTTATGAATTTATTTAGAAGTCGTGCAACAGTTGAGAAATATGCTCTCTCTCTCTCTCTCTCTCTCTCTCTCTCTCTCTTCTGTCACATAATTTACATTTTCAACTACAATTTTGCGTCATTATGAATTTTAATCGAAAAGTGGCTCATGTTTCTTCCCCCTCATGCTATGTTTTTATATTTAACAAAATTACATTGGCATTTTAATTGTGGTCTTTTGTGTCACTGCTATCTACCTGGTGCAGTTGATGCGTTTATTCTACGTATTTTAATCATGTTCTTATTTTCCACCGTAAATAACGTCTATGGAATTTTGTGTTTTTGTCAACAGTTTTTGGCAATACATGTGAAAATGTCAAGCAAACATAATGCATCACTTTTCAGTGATGAGAGTAGTTGTTTTGAAGGCTCTTATTTTGATTGTTTTGGTATCTCTTTATATATATATATATATATATATATATATAATATATATATATATATATATATATATATGTGTGTATATATATATATATATATATATATATATGGAGTAGTTAGAAGTGTGTATTTTTCAGCTTTGATATTTTTCAGCACCACGTGTGTGGACAGCGCTCAGTAGCCCATTGCTAGTCTGGTGATTTTAAGGCCATAGAAACTATTCATTTGCATTAGTCTCTGTTGTTGTTGGGTGAACATTTATCATTTCCAGAGCTATGATGCATAACATCTATAAGCAGTAAGATAAAGGACAGCCTTCTTGCTCTACACTACCCTTGAAAACACGCTTCTGAAATGGTTCTTTAATAAATGAAATGGTTAAAACCATGACAACTTCTATATACAACCATTTGCACGCTTAAATGTTTCTTTGCATGGTGAAATAGTTTTTCAAATTGATGGTGAATGTATTGTATATAGAGGCGGCACGGTGGCGCAGTGGGTAGTGCTGTTGCCTCACAGCGAGAATGGCTTGGGTTCGATTCCCAGCTGGGCGACCAGGGTCGTTTCTGTGTGGAGTTTGTATGTTCTCCCCGTGTCTGCGTGGGTTGCCTTCGGGTTCTCCGGTTTCCTCCCACAGTCCAAAAACATGCCGTTAAGCTAGTTGGACACGCTAAATTGCCCCTAGGTGTGAATGTGTATGTATGACCTGTCCAGGGTGTATCCTGCCTTCTGCCCAATGACAGTTGGGATAGGCTGCAGCACCCCACCGCGACCCAGAAGGATAAGCGGTTTAGATGATGTATGTATCTACATAGAACATTTTTGGAAATGGTTCTATTTAGCACCAAAAAGGTTCTGCTGTTTTTACAAGCTTGACATCGTAATGATAGATGAAACTTTTTGATGTTATATGGAACCATATACAACACATTCTCCATCAATCCAAAGATCCATGAAAAAAAAAAAATAAATAAATAAAAAAAAAAAATAAATAAATAAATCAGCATACGTGGTTCTGAATGCAACCATTGCTTTTACTAAAGAACCTGTGAAGAACCATCTTTTTAAATTCTGTACTTGTTCTTTGTATCTATTTCTGATTGGTTTCCTTATATCCCAAAGCTCACAGGCACCGCTTATAATAAGGTTTGCAAAATAACATAGTATTTAACTACTGTGTTTTAAGACGTTTCTCCTTCTCACTTCGTATACAAGATAATACGCCGTGTTTACTAAGTTAAAGACATATTACTGAAACTGCAGTACTCGCAACTGACTCAGGGTGTCGCTCTTCACCAGCAGGTGAATATTTCGAAAGCCCTCCCCGCCTTTCTTTTAATATTACATCAGATTGCTCTGCCAGCAAAACAGTGACGGCCACAGAATCCACATTATCGGACATATCTTCTCAGTATCTCACATTTGGACATTGGTTGGTTAAATAAGCGGCGACAATGAGGATTAACTGCGCTCGTATTGAATATGGAGCCTTTTCATGTGTATCAGCGATGTTCTTCGCCCTCCTCCTCTGTCTGCGCACCGCCTGCGGGGATTTGAGCTACACAGTCGAAGAGGAAAAGAAGGATCGGTATGTGATTGGAAACATAGCTAAAGATCTCGGGCTTACTCCTCAAATGCTGTCAACACGAAAGGCTCGGATTGATACAGAGGAAAGCAGCAAACGCTATGTTGATGTTGATTTACGTGGTGGAGATTTGGTTGTAGCAAAGACAATAGACAGAGAGAAGCTTTGTGGCTCGAGGCTGAACTGCATCCTGAATTATGAGCTCGTCTTAGAAAATCCCCTCGAAATGCATCGCATATCTCTGAAAATTGAGGATGTTAATGACAACGCGCCAAAGTTTCTTAATGACCGTATTACCTTCGAAATTCGCGAGTCCGCTATTAAAGGGCAACGTTTCCGTTTGGATGAAGCTCATGACTCTGATATCGGGCAAAATGGAGTTAATGACTACTCGCTCGAGAAGAACGACCATTTCATTTTATCTGTACAGGGAAGCACAGAGAAAGGGAAATATGCTGAACTTGTATTGGATGAAGAGCTCGATCGTGAACAACAGAAGGAGATTGACTTGATTCTGACTGCAGTTGATGGTGGGAATCCTCAGAGATCAGGAACTGCCACTATACACATCACTGTGCTGGATGCTAATGATAATGTTCCAGTGTTTAGTCAGTCTGTATATAAAGTCTCTTTGGCTGAGAACGCACCGCTGGGAGCTGAAGTAGTGACAGTGAGTGCAACAGATGCTGATGAAGGAGCGAATGGAGCAGTTTCATATGAATGTAGTCGCATTGCTGATAATGCAGCACAATTATTTACAATTGATAAGGTCACTGGACGGATCAAGGTAAGCGGAGATATTGATTATGAAGAGGAAAAATATTATGAGATTAAAGTGCAGGCCAAAGATGGTTCTGGCTTGGCATCCACTGCAAGTGTGATTATAGATGTCACTGATGTAAATGATAACGCTCCTAAAATCATCCTCAAATCTCTAACCAATCCTATACCTGAGAATGCTGTTGTAGGCACTGAAGTGGCCATTATTAATGTTCAGGATAAAGACTCAGGAGATAATCGACAGATACGTTGCTCCATTCAGCAACATACCCCTTTCCAACTGAAGCCATCCATTAAGAACTATTTCTCTGTTGTAACTACAAGCTCCCTTGATAGAGAAAAAGAAACTGATTACAATATAACCATCACTGCTACTGATGGAGGCTCCCCACCATTATCCTCCTTTAAGACTATTCATATATTTATTTCCGACGTCAATGACAATTCCCCTGTATTTGAAGAGCAACAATACAGTGCATATCTAACTGAGAATAACAAACCAGGCACCTCTATCTGCTGTGTTACTGCGAGAGACCCAGACTGGAGGCAGAACGGCACAGTGCTGTATTCTCTGGTGTCCAGTGAGGTCAACGGTGTTCCAGTGTCCTCATTCTTATCCATCAATGCAGACACGGGGGTGATCCATGCTGTGAGGTCATTTGACTATGAGCAGTTCAGAAACTTCAAAGTCCAGGTTGTGGCCAGAGACAATGGCTCTCCTCCCCTCAGCAGCAACGCGACTGTGAGTGTGTTCATAACAGATGAGAATGATAACTCTCCACAGATATTATACCCTGCTCCAGAGGGGAAGTCTTTAATGACTGAGATGGTCCCTAAAGCTGCTCTGTCCGGCTCTCTGGTCTCCAAGGTGATCGCTGTGGATGCTGACTCTGGACAGAACGCGTGGCTGTCCTACCACATTGTAAAGTCCACTGATCCGGGACTTTTCAGCATCGGTCTCCATAGTGGAGAGATCAGGGCGCAGCGGGACATCAGTGAATCTGACAGCATGAAGCAGAACCTTGTTATCTCAGTGAAAGATAACGGACAGCCCCCTCTCTCTACAAGCTGCTCTGTCTATCTGCTTATTTCTGATAACCTGGCTGAAGTTCCAGAACTTAAAGACATGACTTATGAGGAGAGCAGCTCCAAACTGACCTCATATTTGATCATCGCGCTTGTGTCCGTGTCCACCTTCTTTCTGACTTTCATTATCCTGATCCTGGCTGTGAGGTTTTGCCGCAGGAGGAAGCCCAGACTGTTGTTTGATGGAGCAGTGGCCATTCCCAGCGCGTACCTCCCTCCCAACTATGCAGAGGTTGAGGGAGCTGGAACTCTCCGCAGTTCTTACAATTATGACGCATATCTGACAACAGGATCCCACACCAGTGACTTCAAGTTCATCAGATCCTACACTGACAACACACTTCCTGCTGGTGGTTCTCTGAAACTGAGCCAAAATGACCCTTTTGGGCCAAGTGAGATAATGCTTAATGATAACGGAGATAGAGATGAGGTAAGCAGGGCTCTGTTTATCCCCTATTATAGTTAATATTGTGTTTTGTCGCTTCATAACGATATAATGAGCTAAGTTTTGAGGTTTTCTGTTACTGCAAGTTGTTTCTTGTTTCCTATTTTATTAGGTTTTAGTGCATTCTAATGCTTTCACTAGCTTATATTGATATGGGCTAACAGAGTTGTTGGGTTGACAAGGAGTTGACAGTGACATTTGTTCAAACTTTCATCTTGGCTGGTCCTGTTTACCAAGTATTCCTGAGTTATATCATATTGTAATTGCATCATTTGGCATTTAAGTGTCTTTTTTCGCATAGTGTTCTATGAGAAAATTATGCTATAAAATGATCCATGAACCACTTAACAGGCACAGTTACAGTGGAATTCCAATGATTTTTACAAAACATAATTAAAATTTGAAGGAGTACACAAAGTAATTTAGAATGGTGAGATGGGAAAATGATCTGCACTAGAGACATCTTGCAAGTCAGAATTATTCACAGTGGTAGTTGTGGGAACTAGAGGAGTTGAATGCCTCTAAATTCTCTCTAACACACATATGCTGCCTGATGCCTGGAACACTGTTTAATGATAATTTTGGAATAAGGAATTTTTTCTTTTTTCAGATTTAACTTTTTTTTTCTATTATTAACATTGCATATACAAAACACAAATACATCCCCTAGTGATTTTAGATAGTACATAAAATGCCTATGTTTTTGAATTATAGATATTGCTACCCTTGGTTCCCCTCACAACTACTGGAAAGAAATTAAAATCAAGAAGTTTCTCTACAATTAACCATTTCACATCAAACCACTCTGAATGATTTTTATTGATTTTTAGTCATTGAACTATGCAGATATTTTGGAACACTGTTGGAATACCCTTTTAGGTAGATTTCTGTACTGGACAGCGATAACTGTTTTGGAAAACTCAGCGGAGATGTGGCTTTGAATAATAATAGTCATAATCTCATTAGAAATTCACCAATGACAGCGCTTTAATAGTGACGTTTTAATACTAGTGCGTGGTAGTACTATCAGTTAAACTGAAGTTAAAGCATGATAGAGAAAGAGTACATATTTTTACCTTTTCATAACCTAATGTTTTAAAAGAGAGCAATAAAATAAAACGATGATGACAAGACAGAGTGTGCGGAGTCAATACAACATAAAATTTAAGTACAGTGGATTATGGTACAGTCATATTCCCTGAGTAAAGGTACTGAATATGTAGCCTTGAGGGGTCCATCCCAGTGACAGGAGGGGAACCACCTTAGTAACTTCAGTTATTATTATTATTATTATTATTATTATTATATTTTTTATTTATTTATTTATTTATTTATTTATTTATTTAATTATTTATGAGAGAGAGAGTACAGAACCTTTTTGAAATTGGTTTATACGGCACCAGAAATAGTTCTTCTATTGTTACAAGCCTACCATTTTCACAACAGCAAAATCCTTTGCGGTGCTATATAGAAACATTTTCAACACATTCTCCATCAATCTGAAGAACCATTTCACGATGTAAATACAAATTTAAGTATGCATTTTGTGTGTGTGTGTGTGTGTGTGAGTGTGTGTGTGTGTGTGTGTGTTCATAGTTTTATACCACTGTATTTACAAAAGAATATTTGAAGAATCGTCCTTTTTGAGAGTGTAGGCTTCTAAATACGCAGTCAGAAGCCGTAAAAGAACATTCTTCTCAAATCATTAATAAATATGAGATAAACTGCAGTTAACAGAAAATACGCAGAGTGTCGCTCTTCACCAACGGACGCTGCACATGCGTACCTCTCCGCCCAAATATTTAATATTAATGCGCAGCTCCATGTAACAACGGCGCATTTGAAGAAAAACCGCGTCGATGTGCGTCCAATTTTACCAAAGCCTGTGTTGAGCATCGTTTTTGTTTGATTTATTTTGACACGTGCGTTAATTATGGGGCGTGGATCATGGTCTCGTTTCATAATCCTCTTGGTTTTATCCTTTTCTCCGCTGGGGATTGTGCGCGGCGATCTGACCTACACCTTTCCAGAGGAAGCGAAGCGTCAGTATGTGATTGGAAATATAGCGAAGGATCTCGGAATAGATGCAAAACGATTATCAACTCGAAAAGCTCGGATTGACACGGAGGATAACGGTAAACGGTACTGTGACATTAACATGAGAACCGGGGAATTGATTGTGGCGGAGACAATAGACCGAGAAGAGCTTTGTGGTTCCACATCTCCATGCATCCTCAATTATGAGCTCGTTCTAGAAAACCCTCTTGAAGTCCATCGTGTATCTCTTCAAATTGAGGACATAAATGACAACGCACCGCGATTCCCTAATGACGGCATCACTTTAGAAATCAGTGAGTCGGCTGATAAAGGGCATCGTTTTCGTTTGGATGAAGCTTATGACTCTGACGTTGGCAATAATGGAGTTAATGGTTATTCCCTAGAGAGGAATGACTACTTTATTTTGTCCGTTCACGGAAACGCGGACGGTGGAAAACACGCTGAATTAGTGTTGGAGAAAGAGCTGGATCGTGAACAGCAGAAGGAAATGCATTTAATCCTCACTGCTACTGATGGTGGCAGACCACAGAGGTCTGGTACTGTAGTCATCCACATCAATGTGCTTGATGCTAATGACAACACCCCAGTCTTTAGTCAGCCTGTTTACAGAGTAACTATCGCTGAAAATGCACCTTTAGACACTGCAGTAGTTACAGTGAGCGCTACTGATGCTGACGAAGGAGCAAATGGTGAGATTACATATGAATTTAGTCGGGCTTCAGACAAAACTGTTAAATTATTCTCCATCGATAAGACAACAGGACAGGTTAGAGTAAAAGGAGATATAGATTATGAAAAAGAAAAATATCATGAAATAGGAGTCCAAGCCAAAGATGGCTCTGGATTTAGCATCTACAGCAAAGATTATCATAGATATCACTGACATAAATGATAATGTTCCTCGAATTATCCTGAAGTCATTAAACAACCCCATAGCTGAGAACGCTGTTGTAGGCACTGAGGTAGCAATAATTAATGTTCAGGATAAAGATTCAGGAGATAATAGAAAGATTCGTTGCTCCATTCAGCAAAATGCTCCTTTTAAATTAAACCCATCTATCAAAAACTATTTTTCTTTAGTAACCACAAGCATACTGGACAGAGAAAAAGAAGCAGATTATAATATAACCATCACTGCAACTGATGGAGGCTCCCCACCATTATCCTCCTCATTGACTGTTCATTTATCTGTGTCGGATATCAATGACAATCCACCTGTATTTGATGAACCATCTTATAGTGCTTATGTAGCTGAGAATAACAAACCAGGCACCTCTATCTGCTCTGTTACTGCGAGAGACCCAGACTGGAGGCAGAACGGCACAGTGCTGTATTCTCTGGTGTCCAGTGAGGTCAACGGTGTTCCAGTGTCCTCATTTTTATCCATCAATGCCGACACGGGGGTGATCCATGCTGTGAGGTCATTTGACTATGAGCAGTTCAGAAACTTCAAAGTCCAGGTTGTGGCCAGAGACAATGGCTCTCCTCCACTCAGCAGCAACGCGACTGTGAGTGTGTTCATAACAGATGAGAATGATAACTCTCCACAGATATTATACCCTGCTCCAGAGGGGAAGTCTTTAATGACTGAGATGGTCCCTAAAGCTGCTCTGTCCGGCTCTCTGGTCTCCAAGGTGATCGCTGTGGATGCTGACTCTGGACAGAACGCGTGGCTGTCCTACCACATTGTAAAGTCCACCGATCCAGGACTTTTCAGCATCGGTCTCCATAGTGGAGAGATCAGGGCGCAGCGGGACATCAGTGAATCTGACAGCATGAAGCAGAACCTTGTTATCTCAGTGAAAGATAACGGACAGCCCCCTCTCTCTACAAGCTGCTCTGTCTATCTGCTTATTTCTGATAACCTGGCTGAAGTTCCAGAACTGAAAGACATGGCTTATGAGGAGAGCAGCTCCAAACTGACCTCATATTTGATCATCGCGCTTGTGTCCGTGTCCACCTTCTTTCTGACTTTCATTATCCTGATCCTGGCTGTGAGGTTTTGCCGCAGGAGGAAGCCCAGACTGTTGTTTGATGGAGCAGTGGCCATTCCCAGCGCGTACCTCCCTCCCAACTATGCAGAGGTTGAGGGAGCTGGAACTCTCCGCAGTTCTTACAATTATGACGCGTATCTGACAACAGGATCCCACACCAGTGACTTCAAGTTCATCAGATCCTACAATGATAACACACTTCCTGCTGGTGGTACTCTGAAACTGAGCCAAAATGACCCTTTTGGGCCAAGTGAGATAATGCTTAAAGATAACGGAGATAGAGATGAGGTAAGCAGGGCTCTGTTTATCCACTATTATAGTTAATATTGTGTTTTGTCGCTCCATAACAATATAATGAACTAAGTTTTGAGGTTTCCATTTTTTCTGTTACTGAAAGTTGTTTGTTGTGCCTATTTTATTAGGTTTTAGTGTCTTCTTATTCTTTGACTAGCTTGTATTAATATAGGCTAACAGAGTTATTGCATTGACAAGGAGTTGACAGTGACATCTTTTCACCTGTCTTCAAATTGTCATCTTGGCTGGTCCTGTTTACCAAGTATTCCTGAAGTAGATCAAATTGTAATTACATCATTTGACATTTAAGTGACTTTTTCCTCAGAGTGTTCAGTTGTAATTATGATATAAACTTGGAAAGTAGGTCAAACTGGCAGTTTAGACGCGAGCATGATTTCACTTAACCACACAGAAGATGCAGATGCGCTAAGAAAAGCCCAGTTTACCTCAGTCGTAGGTTCATATGTTTCATTTAATGAGGTTTTTGTGACTAATTTTGCAGGATTAGTTGAATGTGATTCCTTCTCCAGAGTTTGTTTAGTCTTCTTTTCACAATAAATTGTGAATAGCATTTTATTTATGATATTCTTTTTATATGATGTATGTCACAGTAACTTGGACTCACGCAACGTCTAGGAAGTCTACTTTGTTTAGCTTGTTTTAGAATTTTGAAAAATCTAAAAGAAATTAAATAAAATTAATGTGGAAGTGAGGAAAATATATTTGAGATTCTGCATTATTTTTACATCAGGGTTAAAATGTAAGCAAATCAATGACATTGTCCAGTTTAAGCCTTTGTTATAGTTTTGTTGTAATCTTACTCCTTCCACTAAATCATGTTTTCAAATGAATGTCAAGTTGAGTAGATTTACTCATCAGAAACTTCAAACATTCTACTTATCACTAAAATTATTATGCTGATAGTATAAGTTGTACTGAAAACATTTCTATTAACTAAAAAAAAATAAAATAATGCGACATGAAAGCATTTCCCCCAATTATATAAAACGTGGTGTTAAATAGGTTGTACACTTTTGTTGTTGCTGTTGTTGCTGTTTTCATATATATTCATATATCATCATATATTCAGGAGTCAGGGGTGCAAAGCAGTATTTTCTCTGTAACTGGGACTTGTAACTCTTTGTGAGATACAAATTTCAGTTCTGCCACATAATGGTATTTGAATATTTCAATTGCTTCCTCACAAAACTAATTGTATCATGTGGACATTGATAAGTAATGTACTTTCCAGTGGAGCTAAACCTTCACTGAGTACCATTTGATCTGCTTGGTTGACTGAACTTCTGATGTGTTCGTAGGTTGGAGAAATGTTTCATGTTAGGTGCTCCTTTGCTTTATATAAACTGACTGTGTTCCTTTGACTGATTTTGTAGGGTTATTTAGTGATTTTTGAGGGGTCATTTAAATTTGATTGGTTTACAGTTCCAGTTTAAATAAGCACAATCCTATCTTATCTTTTTATGTACTGTGTGAAATCACTGTGTAAAAAATTATTTGATGTTTTAACTTAACAAAGTAAGTTACCTAGTTACCTGAAAAAGAATAAATTCATTGAACTTCAAATAGTAAGTGAACAGAGTGTAAAAAACAAATTAGTCTTCTAATAATTTACCATTGCAGGTTCAATATACTCAATATTATGAGGCAAATAGTTTATTTTTAAGTTAAAATGCCAAATCGGTTTTACATACAGTTTCTTTCTGGTCATGATTTGAACCCACTTTTGTCTTTTTAACACACGAGCTTACCTTTTAATCCATATTATATACAAGTGGTTTGTACAGCTTTCACTGTAGTTGTGACACACACTGTATGTGAAATCCTCATTTCAGTCCTGCTAAGCCTGCAGTTAAAATGCATTTAACACTTGTACCTGTTGCTGTTTCAGTTAAAATTACAAAACGTAAAACAATTTCAATTCGACAAAGGCAAACTTTCATCTACCAGTATTTTCGTTTGATCTACTCCGGCGACTGTGAGTGAGTCTGTGATATTTCAGTGCTGAGATAAATGATCTCACATCGTCTGAAAGCTTGTTTTGCTGACGGTTCAGCACCACGGACAGCGCCTGTTATTAACAATGAACATTCATTGATTGAACGTCGAACATTGACTTAGTCCTGCACAAATATTTTAATAGTCTAAGAGATTGTATACACTCTTAAGAAGACGGTTCTTCATGAGTTCTTTAACAATGGCCATGGTTCTCTTTAGAACCATGAGTTCTGCATAGGACCATTTAATGCTTACATGGTTCTTTACATGGTGAAATAGTTCTTCAGGTTCATGGAAAATGTGTTGTGGATGGTTCTATATAGCACTAAAAAAGAGTTCTGCTATTGTTACAAGCTTGACATCTTAACAAGAGCAAAACCGTTTTTGGTGCTATATAGAACCCTTTTTCAAAAAGGTTCTAAATAGAACCACAGGCAACACGTTCATCTATCTGAATGACAATTTCACCATGCAAAGAACCATTTAGTTATACAAATCGCTCTTTGAGTGTCCATGGTTCTATTTAGAACCTCTGACTTGGAGAACTATTTTTTTTTCATAGTGTATTCGAAGAATGACAAGGCTGTGAAGTTGGTAATCACTTCATACAAAAATGGAATAATGATACATGAGGTCCTACATTGTAATACACTAAAAATGCTCAGAGTGTCGCTGTTCACCAACAGAACGAGGAAGAATAAACCTCTCCACCCATCTCATGTGAAATTCTACCTCCTCTCCGACACCCAGAACCATCGCTGCATTAGGCTGTGTTTATTGAAGACGGCATTTTGTTGCATTGGCTGACATTTCTGTAACGAATTAGTTCTTCTGAACGTTGCGAGAATGGAACGGGGGATATATTGTTTTCCCACACTGCTTCTCTTGGCTTGCATTTGCGCTTTCGTTTCCGTGGCTCGTGCAGATTTGAGCTACACAATTCAAGAGGAAACGAAGCGTCAGTTTGTGATTGGAAACATAGCAAAGGATCTTGGGCTGGACGTTAAACGGTTATCTGCACGGAAGGCTCGGATAGATACAGAAGACAGCGCGAGACGATACTGCGACATTAATCTGGGCAGTGGGAATTTGATCGTGGCGGAGACAATAGACCGAGAGGAGCTCTGCGGATCTAGAACCTCCTGCGTTCTAAATTACGAGCTCGTCTTGGAAAACCCGCTTGAAGTGCATCGCGTATCGCTGCAGATTGAGGATATAAACGACAACGCCCCTCGCTTTCCTAATGATCGGATTACGTTTGAGATCAGGGAATCTGCTATTAAAGGGCAACGCTTTCCCTTAGACGAAGCTCATGATTCGGATATTGGACAAAACTCGGTTCAAGGATATTCGCTTGAAAGAAACGAGCATTTTGCTCTATCAGTGCGTGAAAACGCGGAGAGGGGCAAATATGCTGAATTGGTGTTGGAGAAAGAGCTGGATCGAGAACAGCAGAAGGAAATGAATGTAATACTCACTGCGACTGACGGTGGCAGCCCACAGAAATCTGGTACTGTAGTCATCCACATCGATGTGCTTGATGCTAATGACAACGCTCCTGCTTTCAGTCAGTCCGTTTACAGAGTTACTCTGGCTGAAAATGCACCTTTAGATGCAGGTGTAGTTACAGTGAGCGCTACTGACGCTGATGAAGGAGCAAACGGTGACGTCACTTATGAGTTCAGTCGTATATCTGATAGAGCAGCAAAACTGTTTTCCATAGACAAGATATCTGGTGAGATTAAGGTAGCTGGAAACATTGATTATGAAGAGGAAACCTACTATGAAATGAGAGTTCAGGCCAAGGACGGACCTGGATTAGCATCCACTGCAAAAGTTGTCATAGATATCACTGATGTAAATGACAACGCACCTAAAATTATTCTTAAATCACTTAATGATCCCATAGCTGAGAACGCTGTTGTAGGCACTGAGGTGGCCATTATTAATGTTCAGGATAAAGATTCAGGAGATAATAGAAGGATTCGTTGCTCCATTCAGCAAAATGCTCCGTTTAAATTAAACCCATCTATCAAAAACTATTTTTCTTTGGTAACAACAAGCGTACTAGATAGAGAAAAAGAAGCAGATTATAACATAACCATCACTGCTACTGATGGAGGCTCCCCACCATTATCCTCCTCCTTGGCTATTCATTTATCTGTGTCAGATGTCAATGACAATCCACCTGTATTTGATGAACCATCTTATAGTGCTTATGTAGCTGAGAATAACAAACCAGGCACCTCTATCTGCTGTGTTACTGCCAGAGACCCAGACTGGAGGCAGAACGGCACAGTGCTGTATTCTCTGGTGTCCAGTGAGGTCAACGGTGTTCCAGTATCCTCATTTTTATCCATAAATGCCGACACGGGGGTGATCCATGCTGTGAGGTCATTTGACTATGAGCAGTTCAGAAACTTCAAAGTCCAGGTTGTGGCCAGAGACAATGGCTCTCCTCCCCTCAGCAGCAACGCGACTGTGAGTGTGTTCATAACAGATGAGAATGATAACTCTCCACAGATATTATACCCTGCTCCAGAGGGGAAGTCTTTAATGACTGAGATGGTCCCTAAAGCTGCTCTGTCCGGCTCTCTGGTCTCCAAGGTGATCGCTGTGGATGCTGACTCTGGACAGAACGCGTGGCTGTCCTATCACATTGTAAAGTCCACTGATCCGGGACTTTTCAGCATCGGTCTCCATAGTGGAGAGATCAGGGCTCAGCGGGACATCAGTGAATCTGACAACATGCAGCAGAACCTTGTTATCTCAGTGAAAGATAACGGACAGCCCCCTCTCTCTACAAGCTGCTCTGTCTATCTGCTTATTTCTGATAACCTGGCTGAAGTTCCAGAACTGAAAGACATGACTTATGAGGAGAGCAGCTCCAAACTGACCTCATATTTGATCATCGCGCTTGTGTCCGTGTCCACCTTCTTTCTGACTTTCATTATCCTGATCCTGGCCTTGAGGTTTTGCCGCAGGAGGAAGCCCAGACTGTTGTTTGATGGAGCAGTGGCCATTCCCAGCGCGTACCTCCCTCCCAACTATGCAGAGGTTGAGGGAGCTGGAACTCTCCGTAGTTCTTACAATTATGACGCGTATCTGACAACAGGATCCCACACCAGTGACTTCAAGTTCATCAGATCCTACAATGATAACACACTTCCTGCTGGTGGTACTCTGAAACTGAGCCAAAATGACCCTTTTGGGCCAAGTGAGATAATGCTTAAAGATAACGGAGATAGAGATGAGGTAAGCAGGGCTCTGTTTATCCCCTATTATAGTTAATATTGTGTTATGTCGCTCCATAACAATATAATGAACTAAGTTTTGGGGTTTCCATTTTTTCAGTTACTGAAAGTTGTTTGTTGTGCCTATTTTATTAGGTTTTAGTGTCTTCTTATTCTTTGACTAGCTTGTATTAATATAGGCTAACAGAGTTATTGCATTGACAAGGAGTTGACAGTGACATCTTTTCACCTGTCTTCAAACTTTCATCTTGGCTGGTTCTGTTTACCAAGTATTCCTGAAGTAGATCAAATTGTAATTACATCATTTGGCATTTAAGTGTCTTTTTCCTCAGAGTGTTCAATTGTAATTATAATATAAACTTGGAAAGTAGGTCAAACTGGCAGTTTAGACGAGAGCATGATTTCACTTAACCATACAGAAGATGCAGTCGCGCTAAGAAAAGCCCAGTTTACCTCAGTCGTAGGTTCATATGTCTAATTTAATGAGGTATTTGTGACTAGTTTTGCAGGATTAGTTAAATGTGATTCCTTCTCCAGAGTTTGCTTAGTATTTTTTTCATAATAAATTGTGAACAGCATTTTATTTATGATATTCTATTTTAGACGATGCATTTCACAGTAACTTGGACTCACACAACGTCTAGGAAGTCTACTGTTTTTTGCTTGTTTTAGGATTTTGAAAAATCTGAAAGAAATAAAATGAAATAAAAATGCAAGTCAGGAAAAAGTAATTGAGATTCTGCATTATTTTATGTCAGTGTTAAAATGTAAGCATTCATGACATTCTCCAGTTTAAGCCTTTGTTTTAGTTTTGTTGTAGTGTTACTCCTTCTACTAAATCATGTTTTCAGATGAATGTCAGGTTGAGTAGATCTACTCATCAGAAAGTTCAAACATTCTACTTATCACTAAAATTGTTATGCCGATAATATAAGTTGTACTGAAAACATTGATATTAATTTTAAAAAAAATAATAATTCGACATGAAAGCATTTCCCCTAGTTATATAAAACTTGGTTTTACACAGTTTGTACACTTTTGTGGTTTCTGTTGTTGTTGTTATATATATATATGTATATATATATATATATATATATATATATATATATATATATATATATATCCATATATTATCATATATTCAGGAGTCAGGGGTGCAAAGCGGTATTTTCTCTGTAGCTGTGAGTTGTCACTCTTTGTGAGATATAAATTTCAGTTCTGCCATGAAAATGTATTTGAATGTTTCACTTGGTTCCTCACAAAACTAATTGTTTTGACATTGATAAGTAATGTACTTTCCAGTGAAACTAAACTTTCACTGAGTACCATTTGATCTGCTTGGTCAAATGAACTTCTGATGTGTTAGTAGATTGGAGAAAAGTTTCATGTTATGTGCTCCTTTGCTTTATATAATCTTCAATTCCAGTTTAAATAAGCCCAATTCTATGCAGTTGTGACAAGCACTATATATGATTTTTTCATTTCAGTCCTGCTAAGCCTGCAGTTAAAATGAATTAAAAAATTGTACCTGTTGCTGCATCAGCTGACATTACGAAACGTAAAATAATTTCAACTCGACAAAGAACAGCTTTCATCTACTAACATTCACATTTGATCTACTCTGGCGACTGTGAGTGAGCCTGTGATAATTCAGTGCTGAGATAAATGATCTCACATTATCTGAAAGCTTGTTTTGCTGACGGTTCAGCACCATGGACAGCGGCTGCAATTAACAGTGAACATCCATTGATTGAACATTGAACATTGACTTAGTCCTCCACAATTAGTTTAAAAGTCTAAGTAATTGTATACACTCTTAAAAAGAAGGTTCTTCATGGGTTCTTTAACAATGGCCATGGTTCTCTTTAGAACCATGAGTTCGGCATAGGACCATTTAATGCTTAAATTGTTCTTTACATGGTGAAACAGTTCTTCAGGTTCATGGAAAATGTGCTCTAAATGGTTCTATACAGCACTGAAAAACGAGTTCTGCTATTGTTACAAGCTTGACATCTTAACAAGAGCAAAACCATTTTTGGTGCTATATAGAACCCTTTTTCAAAAAGGTTCTAAATAGAACCACAGGCAACACGTTCTCCATTTAGCTGAATGAACTATTTCACCAAGCAAAGAACCATTTAGTTATACAAATCGCTCTTTGAGTGTCCATGGTTCTATTTAGAACCTCTGACTTGGAGAACTATTTTTTTTTCATAGTGTATTGGAAGAATGACAAGGCTGTGAAGTTGGTAATCACTTCATACAAAGATGGAATAATGATACATGAGGTCCTACATTGTAATACACTAAAAATGCTCAGAGTGTCGCTGTTCACCAACAGAACGAGGAAGAATAAACCTCTCCACCCATCTCATGTGAAATTCTACCTCCTCTCCGACACCCAGAACCATCGCTGCATTAGGCTGTGTTTATTGAAGACGGCATTTTGTTGCATTGACTGACATTTCTGTAACGAATTTGTTCTTCTGAACGTTGCGAGAATGGAACGGGGGATACTTTGTTTTCCCACATTGCTTCTCTTGGCTTGCATTTGCGCTTTCGTTTCCGTGGCTCGTGCAGATTTGAGCTACACAGTTCAAGAGGAAACGAAGCGTCAGTTTGTGATTGGAAACCTAGCGAAGGATCTTGGGCTGGACGTTAAACGGTTATCTGCACGGAAGGCTCGGATAGATACAGAAGACAGCGGGAGACGATACTGCGACATTAATCTGGGCAGTGGGAATTTGATCGTGGCGGAGACAATAGACCGAGAGGAGCTCTGCGGATCTAGAACCTCCTGCGTTCTAAATTACGAGCTCGTCTTGGAAAACCCGCTTGAAGTGCATCGCGTATCGCTGCAGATTGAGGATATAAACGACAACGCCCCTCGCTTTCCTAATGATCGGATTACGTTTGAGATCAGGGAATCTGCCGATAAAGGGGAACGTTTTCCTTTGGACGAAGCTCATGATTCGGATACTGGACAAAACTCGGTTCAAGGATATTCGCTTGAAAGAAACGAGCATTTTGCTCTATCGGTGCGTGAAAACGCGGAGAGGGGCAAATATGCTGAATTGGTGTTGGAGAAAGAGCTGGATCGAGAACAGCAGAAGGAAATGAATGTAATACTCACTGCGACTGACGGTGGCAGCCCACAGAAATCTGGTACTGTAGTCATCCACATCGATGTGCTTGATGCTAATGACAACGCTCCTGCTTTCAGTCAGTCCGTTTACAGAGTTACTCTGGCTGAAAATGCACCTTTAGATGCAGGTGTAGTTACAGTGAGCGCTACTGACGCTGATGAAGGAGCAAACGGTGACGTCACTTATGAGTTCAGTCGTATGTCTGATAGAGCAGCAAAACTGTTTTCCATAGACAAGATATCTGGTGAGATTAAGGTAGCTGGAAACATTGATTATGAAGAGGAAACCTACTATGAAATGAGAGTTCAGGCCAAGGACGGACCTGGATTAGCATCCACTGCAAAGGTTGTCATAGATATCACTGATGTAAATGACAACGCACCTAAAATTATTCTTAAATCACTTAATGATCCCATACCTGAGAATGCTGTTGTAGGCACTGAGGTGGCCATTATTAATGTTCAGGATAAAGATTCAGGAGATAATAGAAGGATCCGTTGCTCCATTCAGCAAAATGCTCCTTTTAAATTAAACCCATCTATCAAAAACTATTTTTCTTTGGTAACAACAAGCATACTAGATAGAGAAAAAGAAGCAGATTATAACATAACCATCACTGCTACTGATGGAGGCTCCCCACCATTATCCTCCTCCTTGACTATTCATTTATCTGTGTCAGATGTCAATGACAATCCACCTGTATTTGCTGAACTATCTTATAGTGCTTATGTAGCTGAGAATAACAAACCAGGCACCTCTATCTGCTGTGTTACTGCGAGAGACCCAGACTGGAGGCAGAACGGCACAGTGCTGTATTCTCTGGTGTCCAGTGAGGTCAACGGTGTTCCAGTGTCCTCATTTTTATCCATCAATGCAGACACGGGGGTGATCCATGCTGTGAGGTCATTTGACTATGAGCAGTTCAGAAACTTCAAAGTCCAGGTTGTGGCCAGAGACAATGGCTCTCCTCCCCTCAGCAGCAACGCGACTGTGAGTGTGTTCATAACAGATGAGAATGATAACTCTCCACAGATATTATACCCTGCTCCAGAGGGGAAGTCTTTAATGACTGAGATGGTCCCTAAAGCTGCTCTGTCCGGCTCTCTGGTCTCCAAGGTGATCGCTGTGGATGCTGACTCTGGCCAGAACGCGTGGCTGTCCTATCACATTGTAAAGTCCACTGATCCGGGACTTTTCAGTATCGGTCTCCATAGTGGAGAGATCAGGGCGCAGCGGGACATCAGTGAATCTGACAACATGCAGCAGAACCTTGTTATCTCAGTGAAAGATAACGGACAGCCCCCTCTATCTACAAGCTGCTCTGTCTATCTGCTTATTTCTGATAACCTGGCTGAAGTTCCAGAACTTAAAGACATGGCTTATGAGGAGAGCAGCTCCAAACTGACCTCATATTTGATCATCGCGCTTGTGTCCGTGTCCACCTTCTTTCTGACTTTCATCATCCTGATCCTGGCTGTGAGGTTTTGCCGCAGGAGGAAGCCCAGACTGTTGTTTGATGGAGCAGTGGCCATTCCCAGCGCGTATCTCCCTCCCAACTATGCAGAGGTTGAGGGAGCTGGAACTCTCCGCAGTTCTTACAATTATGACGCATATCTGACAACAGGATCCCACACCAGTGACTTCAAGTTCATCAGATCCTACAATGACAACACACTTCCTGCTGGTGGTACTCTGAAAATGTGCCAGGATGACCCCTTTGGTTCAAGTATGAATAATGCAGATAGTGATGAGGTGAGGGAAGTCATTCATCTTTGATTCCTTTGTCATAGTAGTTGCTATGGTGTAGTTTTTATAGTTGGGCTGATGAGCATTGGTTCAGAAAAACTAAAGTGAAGTGATCTGTTTTTCCAATACATTTTGGTGATAATGAACTGAGAGCATTTAAGTCATGAAAATACATTGTTTTAATTTAAAAAGTATTATCATTTTGATTTTACCTATAAGATCAATGGAAATTAGAGGAAGGTGCATGGTAAATATGAATTTGATACTACTAGTTCTTGAGTTGGTGAGTAAAATCTAAAGAAAGTTCAGGTGTTGTTTCTGCAGGGTTTTCCCTGCTGGATCCTTGATCACTGAAATGATGTTTTTAATTCATTTTCTTTTATCAGATTTGCTAAAAACACCTGACTTAGTATTTTACTGTCATACTTAGTGTTCATTATCATACTTAGCATTTTCACATTGTTTTATTCTCCGTAATAATATTTGAGGTTTTTTGTTTGTTTGTTTGTTTAGAAATTTGTATTTTCTAGCACATATTTTTATGTTTTTGTTCAGTTGAATTGTTTTTACCCATATAATTGTTAATTTTTCCTTTATAAATTATTTATTATTCATTCATTATATCATCATTCTTATATGCAGAGTGCATTTTTTTTCTCTTAGTACTGTGTTCCATGTGTCTCATCGTAATGTTTTTGAAGTTTTTTGACAATAATTTAGTTTGAGTGTGGATACCAGTTCTCTTTTAATGTAAGTGTCAGTCTCAGGATTTTTTGTGTAGAGCTATTTTAAAGCACCATTGACTGATTTATGCAGGTGATTTTTTTGTTACAGATAATAAACATGATGACAAAATCACAGATAATCATACGGTGAAACTATGTGTCTGAGATGTTTGGTAGAAGATAATGAATGATTATGAGGGATGAATCAATAAGTAGAATCAAAATTCCTTTGTCAGTCACCAAATGTTGCCAAGGCCAACAACTAGTAGGTAGGCCAAAAAAAGTAGGAGCCATACATGAAATAATTGTGAAAAGAGAATGGATCTAAATAATCTCATGGTCTTGTCTCAATCTGTGTTTTTCATTTGTGTGTTTAGTTTAGACAGTTACATTTTCTAAGTATTTTAAAATATTTTTGTTCTTTATTTGTTCAGTGGGATTGTTTATCCCCATTGTGTTTTGTTTTATTGTGATGTGGTGAGCTTTACACCCCATCACCAGCCCTGATACATTTTAGTGACTTGTAGTATAACCATCGCGAGTACAGACATTTGAACGATAAAAAATGTTACTGTATTCCTTTGATGTGCGTCCTTTAGGGGATGTCAGTGAGAGCTGGGGCTCCTCTTATCCTACTTGGACGGATCCTCTGACATAGGGAGGAGGGGTCCACTCTCATGTGGGTCCTGTAAAGAAAAGGAAACATTGTTAGGGTGATCATGATCTTTATGTGTCATATTTATATATACTTACCGGTAAGGCTGTCATGGGTTGCAACCAGGTGTACGTTGTTACTGTACAATAAGCGTTGTGTGTGTGTGTGTGTGTGTTAGTTATGTACCCTGGGGTTGGGATTTGGTGTAGGCCGGAGCGGAGTTTAGGGTACAAGAGCTTCGGCTCAGCCATTCAGAAAAATCGCTTACTTGTACTCAGTACTAGTCGCCTGTGTAGCTCGAGTCAGCGTGTGTTAGATGTGTGTGTGTGGAGTTCCAGCCTCGTGGCTGTCAATCAAATTTACTTGTAAATATTGTGTATATATTATTGCGTTTTCTTTCCGTTGTGCTCAGTGTTTTGTTGGTTTGTTTGTGTCCTATTTGTTTAATAAAGTCACTTCTTGCACCTATTCGGAGTCGTTAGTAAGCACCGGCCCACCCACACAGACCTTAACCACAAAGTCCCATATAAAACCGAAATCCTCCATCCGGGGGTATCAAAATCTAACAGTTATATTCAGAGTGCATTTTTTTTCTCTTTATAACACTTTCACTATTTCTCACAGTTTAGTTCTAGTATGGATACCCATACTAGATACTCAGGATCTTTGCGTAGAGCTATGTTAGAGCACCGTTAATTGATTTTATTACAGATAATAAACGATATGGCATAATTACTGATAGTGGCAATGTGAAATTGTGTGTTTGAGATGTTTGGTATGAATCCGTGTATGAGTATGAAGGATGAATCAATAAGTAGAATGAAAATTGCTTTGCTAATTGCCAAATATTACCAAAACCAAAATCGTTTCTCCTGTACATTGCCAGTTACATGTAGTACCAGCATTGCTTAATCTATAGATTGAAAACTGTGTTAAAGTCACCATCAACTATGAATGGGGAATATGAGATGTTAGAACAATGTACTTGTGAAGACTGTTGCATTGTTATTGATTGTGGTCTTACACAAACTCAAAAATGTAGTATTATGGAATTGTGATGGACTAAAATGACATTTAAATTGGACTGATATTAGTTTTTACAAGTATTATCATTTTGATTATACTATAGGATCAATGGAAAATAGAGGAAGGTGCATGGTAAATATGCATTTGATGAAAAAATAGACTTCTATGTCTTGATATGGTGTTTTTAACAGATGAGGCAGTTCAAAATTTTTAATTTTCTTTTGAACTGAGAGCTAACTCCACTGATGTTCCAGGTTTACAATGTGAGTTGTGACATATCACTTGTATTTAACATGATAAACTGATTAATACGTTTGGTAACAATAAAGGTTAAAAGACACAGCAGCATGCTATTTAAGGTGCATTAGCGACTACTCACATTCTTAACACAAATGAATCTAAGCTCTGCTGTAGGCTAAAACTAATCTGATTATCTACTTGTAGAGAAACGTTCTATGATAGCTGCTAGAATGTGATACTGTCAAAGGCCTGATGAGATGGTTTCCTTTTTGCTCTGACACCTGTTTCAGTTGCTGATGTTAAGAGTAACTATTAAAATATTTCCACTCTTGATTGGTCAAGCAACCTTTGTTCAAGCAAGAATGATAGTAATGATGGAGATCTTCATGCTTCATTGTGGGGTTGTAACTAAATCAAAGCTGTGCACTCTGTTGTGTTACATTTCACTGCTTTCTTCGATGGCCTGCTTTTGGTGTGTGTTGTATTCTAAAGTTGACTTGTGTGGGAGACAGTTCTGTTTTGTGAGAAGTCAACTAGTATTAGTATTAGTATAATAGATTGACATGTATTATCAAATATTGTGTTTATTGAGAATGTAAAAGTGGCTAATAAATATCAATTAAAGGTTCATATGAGAAAACTTAGATTTTGATTTGAAATATGAAACTTGTTTATAATTTAAAAGCTTTTTGAAATAATATATTTGATGTTTTTACACTGCAATGACCATTTAGTCTTCAAGTGCATGTTTTGTCATAGTAGCTATAATAGATAAACATTTATATTTGCAATTAGAAATGGTAAGTAATAAAATGTCATATTTCTGGTATGTTAACTGTATGTAACAAAAATAAGATACCACTTTTTTTTGTGAAGGTTACCTACATAGAGACTTCATAGCACATGCATAAGCTTTGAATAACTCATTTTTAGGACAATATTGGAATATTTATGAACAGCTTACTCCACTAATCCCAAGATGGCATAAGATGTTTAATGATGTATATGATGATGTAGGTAGGTTGGGGACCTAATTAAGAGGTCCATTTATCAGTTACCCCTTTATGTCAATACAATTAGTCATACAATATGCCATTTTGGAATTGTGATTAAGCTGTTCAAAAATACATATTTAACACTTACAAACATTTGATGTTTGTGAGAAATTATCTTTCAAGTGTTTTGCTGTTTTAAACTGCCATGTTTTGAACACTTGTTCTTATCACATATATATATCACTGTTCTCGGAAGAAAACCTCATATCTCAATTTTTTCATTTTTAACATAATTTGAAAATGCCTGTTGCCCTGTACATTGTGTGTATATTTCATGATGAATGGACCAAAAGAAACGGCCCAAAATGACTTGGAAAAAATTCTGGTTCCATTGACTTACATTAAAAGTAAAGTAGGTTTTTTTCCTTCTCCTGTAAAGTTACCATTTTGGAGATACGAAGTTTTCTTCGGACAACAGCGATATATCTGATACATTATCGTATACGATTATGACACTGACTATTTTTTTTTCCTTTCATGCTCTGTTTCTTGGATCACACGTTGTTGTCCTTCAAAAGGTAAGAAATATTCTTTGTTCACTTTAACTGATTGTTCTGTAGAAAAAGTGGTAATGTTCTCACACTCTCTTATTGATTGTAACTTTCCACTTGTGATAGAAATAGCTTCTGACTTTAGGTGTCCACACCCACACTCAGATGACACATATTATATATTTAGAAACCAATTTTAGAACACACTTAATGTTGCTTTACTCCTTTATCCAGCTTTATTCCTAGATTATCATCAGATTTACACTTCTGTTTGGGAGTGATGACATATGTCATAAAGGTCTTATTTGAATGGAATCACACCACTAGTTGTTTGTGTAAACAGTCTATTTTTACTTTTATAAACAGCTTATGCCACTAAAACATAAGATGGCATAAGATGTTTTATGAAGTAATGGCAATGTGTTGTCATATGGGACCACAAACTAAGTGATGGACATTTGTTCCATTATTAGGCCATTAGGCAAATATGATGAATGATTGATGAATTAAATACTGGTGTCAACGTTGGCCAAGATACCTGTTTTTAAAATTGCAGAGGAGTCACATAAATACATGAACCTTTTGTGTTCCTGATCAAAACAGACAAATAGAATGATTTTTCTACCATGAATGCACTCAATCAAACCTTCAAATTTATTTTCAAATGAACTTTTGCTTGGCAAACATCACAAATTCTGTCTGGTTGCAACAGTCACATTTACACAGCCACACCCATATGTATATAGTCATTCATTCATAAGCCTATTCACTAATAACCAGCAATAAAACAAGCAACCAATCCATACAACATTGAAAATGTAGAAGCGACTTTTCACAATAAAATATTTAGTGTTTCTTTTTAATATCACTTTCATTAACTGGTTCACTGGTGTACACCTGCATGTTCTAGGCATAGCTTGTGTGGTTACTGCATTGCATCCTCTGAAAGAACCCTTTCACACAATCACAGTTACATCTTGGATTGTTGCAAGTACTCTTCGCACTTGTTCCAGGCTTGTCTAATTGTGGTAAGTGTATCATCAATCATCAAAGCAGACGACTTTTGAAAGGATATGAAAGATTCTGAATGATACAGCAGCATAAAAAAATCACCCTTGAAGACTTAACATGCTATAAGCTGGTGATGGCCTCATTTCTTGATCTGCATTCTCCTGACAGAACCAACATGCCCATTTATGCTTGTTAGACTGTCCTGTCTGCCTCCAGCTATTGGTCTACACAAATCTCTTCTCCATGTATCTTATATCTGGCACTAGCCTTACAACCTCTGTTGGTGAAATGCTGGTTCAAAGCTGGACTTTCTTTCTTCAACCCAATATGTTGGCTCAATAGTCATCTTGATAATATTCTCACCTTACTCTCTGAAATGTGTCTTTATGGGGGAAGAAGATCACAGTAAATTCTAATTAATCAACAAGGATGTAACTTTGACTTCAGTGCTACCCTCTTGTTCAACGGCGGATATATTGTGATCATTTGAGTCTGGGTCTTACTTTCTGTTGACTTCTGTTTCTTACTTCTTCTTTAACTCTTTTAGTGTCTTCCAGGCCTCTTTCTTCCCCACTATGATCAAATGCCTGAATAAGAACCTCATACTGAATACTCATACTCTGTCTGTATCTAATGCTAAAAATACCAGAATCTGTATTTGAACTTGAAGCAGAAGGCAAGTTCATGAGTCGAAAAAGAAAGTAAGTTGCAAGTTGTTACTTACAGATCAAAGTTTTTCAGATGGATGTGGATGGATAGGATGAAAAAAACAATTCTGTGCTGCATGTTTTTATGTGTATACATAGCTGTTTAAAAAGCCTTTTTCTGATCATGCTGCATTATGCATTTATATTCAGCTACTATTAATCATGTTGCTTTTTTGCTCAAATTGCTGATGCATAATTAAGTGTGAACAAGGTTCCATAAGCATATTGATAGTTCAAAGCTATGAGGGGAAAAAATGGAATCATGTACCTGTATGTGAAACAAACACACAAACAAATACCCACATCAACTAAAAATACAAAGCCCATGTTGGAGGGTGATATGTCAAGACAGAACTGGCAATCAGTTTGAAGAAATCATGTTAGCATATATCAAGAGAGCATAATGGTCACAATTGTCTTTAACTAGCAATGTTAAGATTAGATAAAACACATATGTGCTGCAGAAACAAACATTAACACCTACTTGGCTAGAAAACCGAGAACAAAGCAAAATCAGTTGACAGCAACTATGTGATATTGTTAAGTCAACATATAATGCAGCACACTTGGTTTTGAAGAGACACATGAGAGCATTTATCAGGCTGTGTAGAACATCACAGAGTCTTGTGTTCTGCACATCTGCAGAGAAATGTGCAGTCTGAGACTAGAGTATTTATTTTTTTATATACTGTGAAAATGTAGGTCAGGACCAGTGCTGCTGCTGCCTGTACCAGATTATACCACACAGATCAGAAATGTATTGCTCACATGAAATTTCTTTAACTGTTTTAACTTAAACATTTTTTTTTTAATCTCCTGAGCTGTGTGACATCCTTAACTCTTAAATGGCCAGTGCCCACCAGTGGGCTAAAGTTTTATTAAATACTTCTTTAAACTAAGAATAGCTCAATCAGTTTGCATTGAGGTCCCTGTACTTAGTAAATAATCAGCCATGCTATGTAAGAAGCCTGAGATTTTTAGCGGTTGAATGAGAATTTTCATCCATTCGCAGTAAAATAGTTATTGTCATGCATCATTAACAGTTTATTAATGTGTTTAATTTGTTGTCATTCTTGGTCTTCTATGTTCTATTGAATCATGTTTCAAGTGATAATTGTTTGATGAATAATTTATTGTACTGATATCCATAAAAGAAATACTTTTTTCCCCCTGTTGCTGTTCTTTTCAGTGGTGCTGAACTGTGATCATACTAAGCGTCAGCTCAGTGTTTCCCAGTTATATGCTTCATAATGCCTCTGGGTAACACACGGACTTTACAGGGTAGCAAAAAAGTGAATATTCTTACTCGTCTCAAATATGTACATTGGCTCCATATTTATGGAATATGTTAAATCAGCATTATTGCTAAGTGGAAATAATTAAATAAGTGTTGTTGTTTTCTTCTGTCAGTGTGGTAATTTTGCTTGTTTATACGTGTATCATGTTCTAGCCTCTGAGCTCTGAGCTTTTAAGCTTTTACTGTTGCATTTTCACTGTTTCAACTCTAAGTGCCGCTGTTGTCTAAGAACTGATTGGTGTGGGCCGGTTTAGAGAGATATTCCTCCCAGAGGAGGCTACAAATAGAGCTCTCTGTTGTTCGATGTAGAAGGGTTGGTCTCTAAGACTAGCTGGATTTAACGAAGGATTTTATTTTTTTTCCAAAGTCGTTTCCATTGTAACGTTACATGCGCCTGGGAACTCTGGATTTTCAAGATGGATTGTTTGCGCTCGCGGTATGATAGACACGTTCGTCGAAAGACGGCTCAGTTAAAATGGCAGAGCGTGTTTTTTCTTCTCTGTCTTCACGGGATGGACGTCGTCGTTTGCCAAGCGCGGTATTCCATCCCGGAGGAGATGCCAGAGGGATCCTTTGTGGGAAACATCGCCAAGGATTTGGGAATCGAGATAAGTAGACTGATTTCAGGAAAAGCTCGAGTTGTAACAAAGGGCGGTCGCCAGTATGTGGAACTGAGCAGAGACAAAGGCGCTCTGGTAGTGAAGGAGAGGATAGATCGAGAGGAGCTCTGTAAGCAAACAACGCCCTGCAGCTTCAGCTTTGATCTGATCATTGAGAACCCGATTCAGCTTCATCGAATCACAGTTGAGGTTCAAGATATAAATGACAATGCGCCCATATTTCCTAAAGGTGCCGTGAACATAGAAATTAGCGAAAATACAGCATCTGGAGCTCGCTTCCCCTTAGATAGCGCTGTAGATATGGACGTTGGTATCAATGGAATTCAAAGCTATGCGCTTTCCCCCACCGATAACTTCAAATTGGAAATAAATAGCCAGTCGGATGGAAGCAAACATGTAGAAATGGTTTTGCAGCGTGAGTTGGACCGAGAGGATCGTGATGAGCTACAATTAGTTCTAATTGCGTCTGATGGAGGATCGCCTAAAAAATCTGGCACAGTTCGAATCCATGTTACTGTACTGGATATTAATGATAATGCTCCGGTATGTAAGCAGGCTGTGTATAAAATTGATGTTATGGAGAATTCTCCAGTTGGTACTGTTTTAACGACTGTAAACGCTGTTGATGCTGATGAAGGAATAAATGGTGAAATATCATATTCTATTGCACAGGCTAGCAAAGAGGCAAGAGAATTATTTGAAATAAATCCAGCCACAGGAGACATTACAATATTAGATAGTTTAGATTATGAAAACGAAAGAAGTTATATACTAAATATAAAGGCAAAGGACAAAGGAGGTCTTGCAAATACGTGTAAAGTGATCATAGACGTTGTTGATGTAAACGATAATCCTCCCACCATTCAGCTCATGTCATTTTCTAACACCATCGCTGAGAATTCTCCAGTAGAAACCACCGTAGCTGTTATTAATGTAGAGGACGAAGATTCTGGTCAAAACGGAGTCGTGCAGTGCAAAATAAATGGACACATTCCGTTTAAAATAGAGTCATCACTCACTGATTATTATGCACTGATTACTGATGACATTCTCGATCGGGAAAATATAGCTGAATATAACATAACCATATTGGTCAGCGATCAAGGAAGTCCAGCTCTACACAGTAATAAAACACTCACTGTTAAGATTTCAGATGTGAATGATAACGCACCCGTTTTCGACTCTGATCAATACAGAACCTTTATTATTGAAAACAATTCACCAGGTGTGGCTGTGCTGACCGTTAAAGCACGCGATGCTGACTGGGGCCCAAATGCGAGAGTGTCCTATTTTTTGGAGGACAGTGACGTAATGGGCAACCCAGTAAGTTCTTTGGTGTCCATTAATTCAGATAGCGGAGTTATACATGCTGTGAGGTCATTTGATTATGAGCAGATGAAGAGTTTGACATTTAACGTGACAGCGCGAGACGGTGGATCCCCTCCACTAAGTTCTGAAGTTATAGTGACGATCATTGTTCAAGACCAGAACGACAACGCTCCTCAGGTTCTGTACCCAGTACAGACTGGCGGCTCTGTGGTGGCTGAGATTGTACCTCGTTCAGCAGATGTTGGCTATCTGGTGACTAAAGTGGTGGCTGTTGATGTGGACTCTGGACAGAATGCCTGGCTCTCCTACAAACTCCAGAAAGCCGCAGACAGGGCGCTGTTTGAAGTGGGCCCACAGAATGGAGAGATACGGACTGTGCGCCAGGTGACTGATAAAGATGCAGTGAAACAGAAGCTCACTGTTGTTGTGGAGGATAACGGACAGCCGTCTCGCTCAGCTGTAGTGAACATCAATGTAGCTGTAGCGGACAGTTTCCCTGAAGTGGTCTCGGAGTTCTCGGACTTTACGCACAACAAAGAATACAACGATAACCTGACTTTTTACTTAGTTTTAGCTCTGGCTGCTGTTTCTTTCCTTTTCATTACTACTGTAGTAGTTATAATATCAGTGAAGATCTACAGATGGAGACAGTCTCGTATTTTCTATCAGTCCAGTCTCCCAGTTATTCCGTACTATCCACCCGGTTACGCAGACACAGGAGTTACTGGAACTCTGCCGCACATGTATAATTATGACGTCTGTATGACGACAAACTCGAGGAAAAGCGACTGTAAATATTCTACACTTGGTGGACAGAGTGTTTTAGTGGTGGACCAAAGTTTCTCAGAGACTCTGCAGCGCGCGATGAAGGAGAAGGAATTACTGGAAAATGCAGAATCTCCGGAAATGGTAGGACATTCCTTTGTTTTTATTCTGCTATTTGAGAGTTGTGCTGGGTGTTTGCTCATAAAATAATTATGTTTTTGTAATCGTAAACTTTTTTTTTTAAGTATTATTATTTCTATGAACTTATATTTTCTGCTCTTTTATGATTTCTTAAGAACAATTCCTAATCCAGTGTCATCCATATGCATGTAAACATATTCGTTAAATAGAGTTTGAAGTAGTTGATTATTAGACAGCGCTTATTTGTACATGATTTCCATATTTTCTTTCTGGTACTTTGTCATAATTTGCGCCTAAGTCATAATATTTCATTTTTAAAGCACTGTTTAAGATTGATGTGCACACAAATTAATGACTTGAACGCAAAATGAATCTAAGCATGATATTGTCACTATATTATGGCAGTGAATGAAATGGTGCAAAACACTTTTTTTGTTTTCCATCATCCACAGACGTGCTTAATAACAGTTTCTCTATTTTACGCGCTCTGTCATCGGAGCTGTTCATCTCTTTAGTGCTGAAATGCTGAACGCTACTTGTTACAGTAGTTTCAACTGGTTAACCTTTTAGTGGTCATGTCTATAAATAGTCGTTGCTGAGCTTGAGTAAACTTTTGATTTAGCATATTTTATATCATATATTCAAAATAAAGCGAAACGTAACGTACCACCTGTTGTTTGTACATATAAATGAATAGCAATTGGAGTTTGAAATGTTATTTTTCTATTTCATTGAGAGATTCTGAAGTAAACATTTGCCACTGCAGCAGAATATGGTGAGATATTCCGTGACCAGTTCTAATGTACACGGACAATGTGTTTTTCTTAGACCAGTGCATTTCCAGTGTTCATACTCTAAGGGCCGCTATTGGACTAGAAATGTAAGATTAAAGTACAACACCGCCATAGTCCCACCTACAGTCTCATACTGACGCTTTTTTATGCAGGAGGTATTTGCCTTTCTTTTCTCTGCTATGAACAGTGTGTAACTGGTTTGATTCTTGATTCATTTTTTCATAATCACTTTTAATTTTATCGTTACTGTCGCTGGAGGATAACATGGCTCGCATTATGGCTCATTTGCTCTCGCGTGTCGTTTCTCATCATCGTCGGAGATCTACAATGCAGTTAAAATGGCAGACCGTGTTTTTCTTTCTCTGTCTTTACGGGATGGACGTCGTCGTTTGCCAAGCGCGGTATTCCATCCCGGAGGAGATGCCAGAGGGATCCTTTGTGGGCAACATCGCCAAGGATTTGGGAATCGAGATAAGTAGACTTATTTCAGGAAAAGCTCGAGTTGTGACAAAGGGCGGTCGCCAGTATGTGGAACTGAGCAGAGACAAAGGCGCTCTGGTAGTGAAGGAGAGGATAGACCGAGAGGAGCTCTGTAAGCAAACAACGCCCTGCAGCTTCAGCTTTGATCTGATCATTGAAAACCCGATTCAGCTTCACCGAATCACAGTTGAGGTTCAAGATATAAATGATAATGCACCGATATTTCCCAAAGATATGGTCAAATTGCAAATTAGCGAAAGCACAGCTAAAGGGACTCGCTTTCCTTTAGACAGCGCTGTAGATATGGACGTAGATTTAAATGGAATTCAAAGCTATGCGCTTAGCCCTACTGATAATTTTAAACTGGAAATAAACAACCAGGGTTGGGAGAACAACTACGTCGAAATGGTATTGCAGCATGAGCTGGACCGAGAGGAGCGCGATGAGCTAAAATTAGTTCTCATTGCCTACGACGGAGGATCACCAAAGAAATCGAGCACAGTTCAAATTCATATTTTCGTTTTAGATGTTAACGATAATATTCCGGTTTGTAAACCATCTATTTATAAAGCCGAAGTGAAGGAGAATTCTCCAGTTGGTACAGTGTTAGCTACAGTAAGCGCTCTCGACGCTGATGAAGGTGTAAATGGAGAAGTCTCATATTCTTTTGCTCAGGCCAGTAAAGAAGCCAGGAATCTTTTTGAAATAAACGCAGAAACGGGAGAAATTACAACACTAAACCGTTTGGATTTTGAAACAGAGAAGAGCTATCAATTAAATATCAAGGCAATGGATAAAGGAGGTCTTGCAGACACGTGTAAAGTGATTATAGACGTTGTTGATGTAAACGATAATCCTCCCACCATTCAGCTCATGTCATTTTCTAACACCATTGCTGAGAATTCTCCAGTAGGAACCACCGTAGCTGTTATTAATGTAGAGGACGCAGATTCTGGTCAAAACGGAGTCGTGCAGTGCAAAATAAATGAAAATATACCGTTTAAAATAGAATCATCACTCACTGATTACTATGCACTGATTACTGATGAAACTCTCGACCGAGAAAATATAGCTGAATATAACATAACTGTGTTGGTCAGCGATCAAGGAAGTCCAGCTCTACACAGTGATAAAACACTAACTGTTAAGATTTCAGATGTGAATGATAACGCACCCGTTTTCGGTTCTGATCAGTACAGAACCTTTATTACTGAAAACAATTCACCAGGTGTGGCTGTGGTGACCGTTAAAGCACGCGATGCTGACTGGGGCCCAAATGCGCGAGTGTCGTATTTTTTGGAGGACAGTGACGTAATTGGCAACCCAGTAAGTTCTTTGGTGTCCATTAATTCAGATAGCGGAGTTATACATGCTGTGAGGTCATTTGATTATGAGCAGATGAAGAGTTTGACCTTTAACGTGACAGCGCGAGACGGTGGATCCCCTCCACTAAGTTCTGAAGTTATAGTGACGATCATTGTTCAAGACCAGAACGACAACGCTCCTCAGGTTCTGTACCCAGTACAGACTGGTGGCTCTGTGGTGGCTGAGATTGTGCCTCCTTCAGCAGATGTTGGCTATCTGGTGACTAAAGTGGTGGCTGTTGATGTGGACTCTGGACAGAATGCCTGGCTCTCCTACAGACTCCAGAAAGCCACAGACAGGGCGCTGTTTGAAGTGGGCCCACAGAATGGAGAGATACGGACTGTGCGCCAGGTCACTGATAAAGATGCAGTGAAACAGAAGCTCACTGTTGTTGTGGAGGATAACGGACAGCCGTCTCGCTCAGCTGTAGTGAACATCAATGTAGCTGTAGCGGACAGTTTCCCTGAAGTGGTCTCGGAGTTCTCGGACTTTACGCACAGCAAAGAATACAACGATAACCTGACTTTTTACTTAGTTTTAGCTCTGGCTGCTGTTTCTTTCCTTTTCATTACTACTGTAGTAGTTATAATATCAGTGAAGATCTACAGATGGAGACAGTCTCGTATTTTCTATCAGTCCAGTCTCCCAGTTATTCCGTACTATCCACCCGGTTACGCAGACACAGGAGTTACTGGAACTCTGCCGCACATGTACAATTATGACGTCTGTATGACGACAAACTCGAGGAAAAGTGACTGTAAATATTCTACACTTGGTGGACAGAGTGTTTTAGTGGTGGACCAAAGTTTCTCAGAGACTCTGCAGCGCGCAATGAAGGAGAAGGAATTCCTGGAAAATGCAGAATCTCCAGAAATGGTAGGACGTTTGTTCATATACTTTAATTTTGCAGTGTCGTTCGATATTTTCTCGTTTTCTGTTTGTTTTATTGTTGTCTTGTGTTGTTTTTTGTTATGGACTTTTTTCATGAATGTTGTTTTAATCACTTTTGGAATTCATAAGAATAATTCGTAATGGATCGTCTTGAAAATACACATATCCATTTTCCATTTTCGTTAAAAAAAAAAAAAAAAACAAAAAAAAACAAAAAAAAAAAAAAACACTATTTTTATCATTGAAATGTGATTGGGCTTAGCACTGCATGATTTACATACTTTAGTTTTGATACATTGTATTTGATTGTTAATCATAATATTTTATTTTAAGACAACTTTTGAGTATTGTGAACAAGAGATACATGTTTTAAGATCAAACTTTTCAAATGCGAAATTCTCACTTTGTTTAGGGCGCTGAACACTTCACGTTTCCGTCTTCCTCAGATATGCTTATCTACATGCTTCTCTTTTCGCACTCTTAGTGGCGCTGTCCAACTCTTTAGTGCTGAAATGCTGAATGCACCCAGTTTTAGTCCTTTCAGCTCTTGCACCAAGTGTCGTAGATTTCTTTACTTGTCCTTGCTGAGTTTTTTCACATCTTTTCATTTTACACATTTGCCACTATTATGACGAAAATAAAACCATAATTAACTAAGAATGTGATTGATTGCACTTATAAGTATACTGCAGTTAAGATGTGGAATGATATATGCTGTATGTTGCTCTGTTTCACTGAGAGGTTCTGGAGAAAACATTGCGACACTGCAACATTTAATGTCATTTTACAAGGCTAGTTGTCGTGTACAAAGAGCATATGGATTTTCTAAAGCAGTGCACTTTCCATGTTCATACACTGAGTGCCGCTATTGGATAACAGTTGTGTGATTACAGTGGAAAATCGCTGTAGTCCCTCCCACAGTCTCATACTGAGGATTTTTTTTCTGTATGACATTAGCGTTTCTTATCTCTGCTATGAACAGCCTGTATCTGGCGCAAATCTTGATTCATTTTTAAGAAAAAAATCACTTGTAGTTTTTCTTGTAACTGTCACTGGAGGGTAATATGGCTTTCTGTGTGGATTATTTGCGCTCGTGTTTCTCTGCTCAGCATCGTCGGAGATCTACAATGCAGTTAAAATGGCAGACCGTGTTTTTCTTTCTCTGTCTTTACGGGATGGACGTCGTCTTTTGCCAAGCGCGGTATTCCATCCCGGAGGAGATGCCAGAGGGATCCTTTGTGGGAAACATTGCCAAGGATTTGGGAATCGAGATAAGTAGACTGATTTCAGGAAAAGCTCGAGTTGTAACAAAGGGCGGTCGCCAATATGTGGAACTGAGCAGAGACAAAGGCGCTCTGGTAGTGAAGGAGAGGATAGACCGAGAGGAGCTCTGTAAGCAAACAACGCCCTGCAGCTTCAGCTTTGATCTGATCATTGAGAACCCGATTCAGCTTCATCGAATCACAGTTGAGGTTCAAGATATAAATGATAACCTTCCAAAATTTCCGAAAGCTGTAGTTAATATGAAAATTAGCGAAAACACTGCATCTGGGACACGCTTTCCTTTAGATAGTGCTGTAGACATGGACGTTGGTATTAATGGAATACAAAACTATGCTCTTAGCCCTACTGATAATTTCAAATTGGAAATAAATAACCAGCCCGATGGCCAGAAGAACGTAGAAATGGTTTTGCAGCGTGAGTTGGACCGAGAGGAGCGCGATCAGCTGAAATTAGTTCTCACTGCCTACGACGGAGGATCACCTAAAAAATCTAGCGCAGTTCAAATTCATATATCTGTATTAGATAACAATGACAATGCTCCAGTTTGTAAACAGGTACTTTATAAAGCCGAAGTGAAGGAGAATTCTCCAGTTGGTACAGTCGTAAGTACAATAAGCGCTGCTGATGCTGATGAAGGTGTAAATGGAGAAGTTTCATATTCTTTTGCTCAGGCTAGTGAAAAAGCCAGAAATCTTTTCGAGATAAACTCAGAAACAGGAGAAATTAAAACTTTAGACCACTTAGATTATGAAATAGAGAAAAATTTTCAATTAAATGTCAAAGCAATGGATAAAGGTACCCTGGCAGACACATGTAAAGTGATCATAGACGTTGTTGATGTAAACGATAATCCTCCCACCATTCAGCTCATGTCATTTTCTAACACCATTGCTGAGAATTCTCCAGTAGGAACCACCGTAGCTGTTATTAATGTAGAGGACGCAGATTTTGGTGAAAACGGAGTCGTGCAGTGCAAAATAAATGAAAATATACCGTTTAAAATAGAGTCATCACTCACTGATTACTATGCACTGATTACTGATGAAATTCTTGATCGAGAAAATATAGCCGAATATAACATAACTATATTGGTCAGCGATCAAGGAAGTCCAGCTCTACACAGTAATAAAACACTCACTGTTAAGATTTCAGATGTGAATGATAACGCACCCGTTTTCGACTCTGATCAGTACAGAACCTTTATTACTGAAAACAATTCACCAGGTGTGGCTGTGCTGACCGTTAAAGCACGCGATACTGACTGGGGCCCAAATGCGCGATTGTCCTATTTTTTGGAGGACAGTGATGTAATGGGCAACCCAGTAAGTTCTTTGGTGTCCATTAATTCAGATAGCGGAGTTATACATGCTGTGAGGTCATTTGATTATGAGCAGATGAAGAGTTTGCCCTTTAACGTGACAGCGCGAGACGGTGGATCCCCTCCATTAAGTTCTGAAGTTATGGTGACAATCATTGTTCAAGACCAGAACGACAACGCTCCTCAGGTTCTGTACCCAGTACAGACTGGTGGCTCTGTGGTGGCTGAGATTGTGCCTCGTTCAGCAGATGTTGGCTATCTGGTGACTAAAGTGGTGGCTGTTGATGTGGACTCTGGACAGAATGCCTGGCTCTCCTACAAACTCCAGAAAGCCACAGACAGGGCGCTGTTTGAAGTGGGCCCACAGAATGGAGAGATACGGACTGTGCGCCAGGTCTCTGATAAAGATGCAGTGAAACAGAAGCTCACTGTTGTTGTGGAGGATAACGGACATCCGTCTCGCTCAGCTGTAGTGAACATCAATGTAGCTGTAGCGGACAGTTTCCCTGAAGTGGTCTCGGAGTTCTCGGACTTTACGCACAGCAAAGAATACAACGATAACCTGACTTTTTACTTAGTTTTAGCTCTGGCTGCTGTTTCTTTCCTTTTCATTACTACTGTAGTAGTTATAATATCAGTGAAGATCTACAGATGGAGACAGTCTCGTATTTTCTATCAGTCCAGTCTCCCAGTTATTCCGTACTATCCACCCGGTTACGCAGACACAGGAGTTACTGGAACTCTGCCGCACATGTACAATTATGACGTTTGTATGACGACAAACTCGAGGAAAAGCGACTGTAAATATTCTACACTTGGTGGACAGAGTGTTTTAGTGGTGGACCAAAGTTTCTCAGAGACTCTGCAGCGCGCGATGAAGGAGAAGGAATTACTGGAAAATGCAGAATCTCCCGAAATGGTAGGTTGTTGCTTATTTTGTTCATGGAAATTAATCGCTTTTGAAACATTTGTCTTGTAGTACATATTTTATTCTTTATTTATTGTGTCTGTTAAACTTTCGTAATGAGCTCTTGACCACAGTGTTTGTAATAGTTGGCATTCAATATTTCATCGACGTTGGGGGTGTGTCATACCTTTAGGGCAGCATGGTATGTTGAATAATATTTTGGTATTAATATATTTTTAAGTTCTAGTTCAAAGTCCTAAAATCCTGGAAAATGGCGACCACAGGTAAAAATCAAGTTTTCAAAATTCTGGTGAAGTAGAAAGTCAAACTTTTATCTAAGCTATAGCAAGAATGGACAATCATAAGAGGTGCTCTTTTTAGTAGAGTATTGTAAATGATTGTGATAACTACAAAGTCAATGTCCTGGAAACACAGCGAAGTATAAAAAAAAATATTGTGTAGAAATGTACTGCTCACTGACAAAACGAGCAAGCTTGTTTTAAATACATATTGTTCTGTTATTACAACTTTCCCCATCGTGGCGAAATAAGTAACATTAATGAATTATCAAATAATTGGTAAAACTTTACTGTAGGGTTCTCTTCACGAGGCTGTATGCCACCTACATGAGCAGTTGTCATGATGACTGACATAAACCTACATAAAAATTATGAATGATCATTCAAATGAGCGTCATTCGCTATAAATGTCAAATTTTCCAATTTTGACCAAAGTTAGCTAAGGTAGCCCTTACAAACGAGGAGGCCTATTGGACGAAATATTTATAAATATGTATGTAGTATGTATGCTTTGTCAGTTGTAATGACAAACTTTTGTAGGTGTCATATACACTCATTAGCAGTGCGCTATAAGAAAATTATACCAAAAATTTATTGAGGTACATATATAAAGGACATCATTCTTTTATTCTTAAATGCCAAACAGGAAAACAACAGGCTACACTCTCACATCAAACTCATTACATCAAAATATTTTAAGCACATAACAATAAGTGTGTATTAGTTTGAAACAAAGAAAGGCTTCATATGATTTAGAACTAAATCAAATTTTCACTGACTGTTCAATTTCAAGTAAGAAATGTGAATGGGTCAGTTGTTCTCTGGTCAGTTCCCCTAAATTATTTTCTGCATTACTACCAGCCCCGTCCGGGTCCGTCACAATACAACTAGATTGTTAGCATGTATATCTGAAAACAACACATATTTAACACTTCTAATTAAACTAGATAACTTACTGATATAAAACAGATCAGCTGGAGCATTTAACATCCATTAGTGTGAGTGCCAAGAAAAATATGTAACTTTCTTATATCAAAATCAGCTGATGTTATTTAAACTCTTTAGTGTCTCACGGAAAATCTCCAAACTTCTCTTGTATGCTCAGGTGGGAGTGGGTGTGCAAAGTGTACAGCGAATCAGCCGTATAACATATTCATCACTGGTGAAACTGGGAGTTTACATCTTACGCCGTTTCACAACACTTTCCTGTTTCCCCTACTTTTGAACCATATTTTGAGGGAAAGTGACGTTGCTGAATTAGCGACTGTGTTCAATACGACATTATTTTCATGTTGTTTCAAGCTGATCTTTAAAATAATTTGCTTGTAGGGCATACAGTTCTTGAATATTGCTGTGCACAGAAATGCATGTCTTACGGTTGACCTGTGATCTAAAGTGTTACATAGAGAGCCGCCTCCCCACTGTAGTTGCTGGCGCTGTTCTTCTCCTTAGTGCTGAAATGTGTCGAATTTCATTCATTTCAGCATTTGTGCGCCGTTTCGTTGTATATAACCTCTAAAACGTCCTGTTTAATGCATGCGAAGGTTTTATTACGCATAACTGATGATAATAAACGCAATACATACAGTGAAAAATTAGATTCTGAATTAGAGAGTGGACAATTGAACACTGCGGAGGAATTGTTGGATGCGTTATGGTTCATTTTCTTTCAGTTAGAGACTTTGGAGTGCACAGGTTAACACTACAGAAAGCACAAAGAGACAATACCGGTGCACTGTCAGAATTCATACTCTAGGTGCCGCTATTGGACAACAGTTTTCAAGATCACAGTGTTAATCCGCCATAGTCCCTCCTACAGACTCATACTGATGAATTTATGTAGGAGGTATCAGCGTTTATGCTTTTCGTCTTTGAAAAGCCTGAATCTTTGGAGATTATTAGTTCATTCAAAAAAAGCACGTTTACTTTTCTTGTAACTGTCGCTGGATGATAACATGGCTTTCTGTGTGGATTATTTGCGCTCGTTTGTCGTTTCTCATCATCGTCGGAGATCTACAATGCAGTTAAAATGGCAGACCGTGTTTTTCTTTCTCTGTCTTTACGGGATGGACGTCGTCTTTTGCCAAGCGCGGTATTCCATCCCGGAGGAGATGCCAGAGGGATCCTTTGTGGGAAGCATTGCCAAGGATTTGGGAATCGAGATAAGTAGACTGATTTCAGGAAAAGCTCGAGTTGTAACAAAGGGCGGTCGCCAATATGTGGAACTGAGCAGAGACAAAGGCGCTCTGGTAGTGAAGGAGAGGATAGACCGAGAGGAGCTCTGTAAGCAAACAACGCCCTGCAGCTTCAGCTTTGATCTGATTATTGAGAACCCGATTCAGCTTCATCGCATCACAGTTGAGGTTCAAGATATAAATGATAATTCACCAAAATTTCCGAAAACTACAGTTGATTTGAAAATAAGCGAAAATACAGCTTCTGGGACACGCTTTCCTTTAGATAGCGCTGTAGATATGGACGTAGGTATTAATGGAATACAAAATTACGCTCTTAGTCCTACCAGTAATTTTAAATTAGAAATTCATAACCGGGCTGATGGCAAAAAATATGTAGATATGGTTTTGCAGCGTGAGTTGGATCGAGAAGAGCGTGACGAGCTAAATTTAGTTCTCACTGCATACGACGGAGGATCACCGAAACAATCCAGCATAGTTCAAATTCACATTTCTGTCTTAGATGTTAATGATAATACACCAGTTTGTAAACAGGCTTTATATAAAGCCGAAGTGAAGGAAAATTCCCCGGTAGGTACTGTTTTAACTACAGTAAGCGCTGCTGATGCGGATGAAGGTGTAAATGGTGAAGTCTCATATTCTTTTGCTCAGGCTAGTGAAGACGCAAGGCATGTTTTCGACATAAATTCTGAAACAGGAGAAATTACATTATTGAATCGTTTAGATTACGAGACAGAAAAGAGCTATCAAATAGATATTAAGGCAATGGATAAAGGTACCCTGGCTGACACGTGTAAAGTGATCATAGACGTTGTTGATGTAAACGATAATCCTCCTACCATTCAGCTCATGTCATTTTCTAAGATCATTGCTGAGAATTCTCCAGTAGGAACCACCGTAGCTGTTATTAATGTAGAGGACGCAGATTCTGGTCAAAACGGAGTCGTGCAGTGCAAAATAAATGAAAATATACCGTTTAAAATAGAGTCATCACTCACTGATTATTATGCATTGATTACTGATGAAATTCTTGATCGGGAAAATATAGCTGAATATAACATAACCATATTGGTCAGCGATCAAGGAAGTCCAGCTCTACACAGTGATAAAACACTAACTGTTAAGATTTCAGATGTGAATGATAACGCACCCGTTTTCGACTCTGATCAGTACAGAACCTTTATTACTGAAAACAATTCACCAGGTGTGGCTGTGCTGACCGTTAAAGCACGCGATGCTGACTGGGGCCCAAATGCGCGATTGTCCTATTTTTTGGAGGACAGTGACGTAATGGGCAACCCAGTCATCTCTTTATTGTCCATTGATTCAGATAGCGGAGTTATACATGCTGTGAGGTCATTTGATTATGAGCAGATGAAGAGTTTGACCTTGAACGTGACAGCGCGAGACGGTGGATCCCCTCCATTAAGTTCTGAAGTTATGGTGAGAATCATTGTTCAAGACCAGAACGACAACGCTCCTCAGGTTCTGTACCCAGTACAGACTGGTGGCTCTGTGGTGGCTGAGATTGTGCCTCGTTCAGCAGATGTTGGCTATCTGGTGACTAAAGTGGTGGCTGTTGATGTGGACTCTGGACAGAATGCCTGGCTCTCCTACAAACTCCAGAAAGCCACAGACAGGGCGCTGTTTGAAGTGGGCCCACAGAATGGAGAGATACGGACTGTGCGCCAGGTCACTGATAAAGATGCAGTGAAACAGAAGCTCACTGTTGTTGTGGAGGATAACGGACAGCCGTCTCGCTCAGCTGTAGTGAACATCAATGTAGCTGTAGCGGACAGTTTCCCTGAAATGGTCTCGGAGTTCTCGGACTTTACGCACAGCAAAGAATACAACGATAACCTGACTTTTTACTTAGTTTTAGCTCTGGCTGCTGTTTCTTTCCTTTTCATTACTACTGTAGTAGTTATAATATCAGTGAAGATCTACAGATGGAGACAGTCTCGTATTTTCTATCAGTCCAACCTTCCAGTTATTCCGTACTATCCACCCGGTTACGCAGACACAGGAGTTACTGGAACTCTGCCGCACATGTACAATTATGACGTTTGTATGACGACTAACTCTAGGAAAAGCGACTGTAAATATTCTACACTTGGTGGACAGAGTGTTTTAGTGGTGGACCAAAGTTTCTCAGAGACTCTGCAGCGCGCAATGAAGGAGAAGGAATTACTGGAAAATCCAGAATCTCCAGAAATGGTAGGTAGGTGCTTATTGTATTTATGGTCATTAATTGCTTTTGACTGATACACCTTGTGGTATAGGTTATCTCATATTATTTATTGTGTCTGTTTTTATTTTGTTTAAGTTTAATGATGAACTCTAGAACCAAAGAATTTGCTAATATTTAACATTCAAAATTTCATACATGTTGGAGGTTTGACATACCCTTAGGGCAGCATGATATGATGAGAAATATGTTGGTATTCATATATTAATAATTCCTTGGTCAAAGTCCTTAAACCTTAGAAAATAGCTACCACTTGTAAAAATCAAAATCTCAGAATTCTGGTGAAGGAGAAAGTCCAACATTTAATCTAAGCAATAGCACGACTGGACAATTAGAAAATGTGCTCATTTTAGCAGGATATTTAAAATAATTATGATAATAACTACAAAATTAGTCTCCCGTGAACCCAGAGAAGAAAATTTGAGAAATGTTTCGAAATCTACTGCATACTGACAAAAGGAGCAAGTGTTTTGTTTTTTTTAATACATTCTGTTATTAAAACTTGCCACCTGGCTAAGGTTTTAATGACAACTGAAATGACCCTACATAAGAATATATAAATGCTCATTCCGATTGTCGTCATTCGCTGTAAATGTCACATTTCCCAATTTTGACCAAAATTAACTAAAGTAGCCCTTATGACAGATAAGGTCTATTGGAAGAAATATTTACAAATATATATGAAGGGTTATGTCAGTTGTCATGACAAACGTATATAGGTGTCATGTAAACTCACTGGCAGTACTGTATAAGAAAATGATACCAAAAATGGGGTACCTATGTAAACGACATTTTTCTTCATTTTTTCTTAATTAAAAACAGGTAAACAAGCAGGCTAAACTCTCACCTTGCACCTATTACTTTACACCAAAACATTCCCAGCACATAACACTGTATAAGGGTTAATTAAAAATACAAGAAAGCTTCAGACGATTTAGGACTAAGTGAAGTTTATAGTTTATTAAGAAATCCTGTATTGCTAGATTTCATAGCATGAATGTCGGAGAATAGCATATAGTATTCTTTTCAAATTAAAATAGACAAATTGCTGATTTAAAGCACATCAGTTGAAATATGTAAACCCCGTAAATTTGAGTGGCAAGAAAATATAATACTAATGTGAGATTTTACTTTCTTACATCAACATCAGCTGTTCTCATATAAACACTTCACTGTTTCACGCAAAATCTTCAAACGTATCCTGTGTGATCAGGTGGGAGTGGATGTGCAAAGTGTACTGCGAAATCAGCCCTATGGCTTTTTCATCATTGGTGAAACTGGGAGTGTTACATCTTACTCCTTTCACAGTCTTTTCCTGTATCTACTGCTTTAGAACCATATTTTCAGGGAAAGTGACGTTGCTGAATCAACGACAGAGTTAAACACAACACTATTTTCATGCTGTTTCAAGCTGATCTTTGAAATAATTTGCTTGTAGGTCAGAAAATTCTTGCATATTGCTGTGCACAGAAATGCATGTCTTACGGTTGACCTGTGATCTAAAGTGTTACATAGAGAGCCGCCTCCCCACTGTAGTTGCTGGCGCTGTTCGTCTCCTTAGTGCTGAAATGTGTCGAATTTCATTCCTTTCAGCATTTGTGCGCCGTTTCGTTGTGTATAACCTCTAAAACGTCTTGTTGAATGCATGCGAACTTTTTATTACGCATCAGTGATGATATTAAACGCAAAACATACAGTGAAAAAATGAGATTTTGAATTAGTGGGTGGACAATTGAATATTGCGGAGGAATTGTTGGATGCGTTGTGGCTCATTCTGATTCACTTAGAGACTTTGAAGCGCACGGGTTAGCACTACAGAAAGCACAAAAGAATATGCCGGTGCACTGTCAGAATTCATACTCTAAGTGCCGCTATTGGACAGCAATTGTCAAGATCACAGTGTTAATCCGCCATAGTCCCTCCTACAGTCGCATTCTGACGAATTTATGAAGGAGGTATCAGCGTTTCTTCTTTTCGTCTTTGAAAAGCCTGAATCTCGGGAGAGTATTCGTTTATTAAAAAAAAAAAAAATCACGTTTACTTTTAACTATCGCTGGATGACAACATGGCTTCCTGTGTGGATTATTCGCGCTCGCGTGTCGTTTCCCAGCATCGTCGGAGATCTACAATGCCGTTAAAATGGCAGACCGTGTTTTTCTTTCTCTGTCTTTACGGGATGGACGTCGTCTTTTGCCAAGCGCGGTATTCCATCCCGGAGGAGATGCCAGAGGGATCCTTTGTGGGCAACATCGCCAAGGATTTGGGAATCGAGATAAGTAGACTGATTTCAGGAAAAGCTCGAGTTGTAACAAAGGGCGGTCGCCAATATGTGGAACTGAGCAGAGACAAAGGCGCTCTGGTAGTGAAGGAGAGGATAGACCGAGAGGAGCTCTGTAAGCAAACAACGCCCTGCAGCTTCAGCTTTGATCTGATCATTGAGAACCCGATTCAGCTTCACCGAATCACAGTTGAGGTACAGGATATAAATGATAATGCACCGAAATTTCCGAAAGCTGTAGTTAATATGAAAATTAGCGAAAATACAGCTTCTGGGACACGCTTTCCTTTAGACAGCGCTGTAGATATGGACGTAGGTATTAATGGAATTCAAAATTATGCTCTCACTCCCACCGGTAATTTCAAACTGGACGTTAATAACCGGGCTGATGGCAAGAAATATGTAGAAATGATTTTGCAGCACGAGCTGGACCGAGAAGAGCGTGACGAGCTAAAATTAGTTCTTACTGCCTACGACGGTGGATCACCCAAGAAATCCAGCACAGTTCAAATTCACATTTCTGTATTAGATGTTAATGATAATACACCAGTATGTAAACAGGCTCTATATAAAGCAGAAGTGAAGGAAAATTCCCCAGTAGGTACTGTTTTAACTACAGTAAGCGCTGCTGATGCGGATGAAGGTGTAAATGGAGAGGTCTCATATTCTTTTGCTCAGGCTAGTGAAGATGCAAGACATGTTTTCGATATTAATTCGGAAACAGGAGAAATTACATTGTTAAATATTTTAGATTACGAGACAGAAAAGGCCTTTCAACTAGACATTAAAGCAATGGACAAAGGAGGTCTTGCAGATACGTGTAAAGTAGTCATAGACGTTGTTGATGTAAACGATAATCCTCCCACCATTCAGCTCATGTCATTTTCTAACACCATCGCTGAGAATTCTCCAGTAGGAACCACCGTAGCTGTTATTAATGTAGAGGACGCAGATTCTGGTCAAAACGGAGTCGTGCAGTGCAAAATAAATGAACACATTCCGTTTAAAATAGAGTCATCACTCACTGATTATTATGCACTGATTACTGATGACATTCTTGATCGGGAAAATATAGCTGAATATAACATAACTATTTTGGTCAGCGATCAAGGAAGTCCAGCTCTACACAGTAATAAAACACTCACTGTTAAGATTTCAGATGTGAATGATAACGCACCCGTTTTCGACTCTGATCAGTACAGAACCTTTATTACTGAAAACAATTCACCAGGTGTGGCTGTGCTGACCGTTAAAGCACGCGATGCTGACTGGGGCCCAAATGCGAGAGTGTCCTATTTTTTGGAGGGCAGTGACGTAATGGGCAACCCAGTAAGTTCTTTGGTGTCCATTAATTCAGATAGCGGAGTTATACATGCTGTGAGGTCATTTGATTATGAGCAGATGAAGAGTTTGACCTTTAACGTGACAGCGCGAGACGGTGGATCCCCTCCACTAAGTTCTGAAGTTATGGTGACAATCATTGTTCAAGACCAGAACGACAACGCTCCTCAGGTTCTGTACCCAGTACAGACTGGTGGCTCTGTGGTGGCTGAGATTGTGCCTCGTTCAGCAGATGTTGGCTATCTGGTGACTAAAGTGGTGGCTGTTGATGTGGACTCTGGACAGAATGCCTGGCTCTCCTACAAACTCCAGAAAGCCACAGACAGGGCGCTGTTTGAAGTGGGCCCACAGAATGGAGAGATACGGACTGTGCGCCAGGTCACTGATAAAGATGCAGTGAAACAGAAGCTCACTGTTGTTGTGGAGGATAACGGACAGCCGTCTCGCTCAGCTGTAGTGAACATCAATGTAGCTGTAGCGGACAGTTTCCCTGAAATGGTCTCGGAGTTCTCGGACTTTACGCACAGCAAAGAATACAACGATAACCTGACTTTTTACTTAGTTTTAGCTCTGGCTGCTGTTTCTTTCCTTTTCATTACTACTGTAGTAGTTATAATATCAGTGAAGATCTACAGATGGAGACAGTCTCGTATTTTCTATCAGTCCAGTCTCCCAGTTATTCCGTACTATCCACCCGGTTACGCAGACACAGGAGTTACTGGAACTCTGCCGCACATGTATAATTATGACGTTTGTATGACGACAAACTCGAGGAAAAGTGACTGTAAATATTCTACACTTGGTGGACAGAGTGTTTTAGTGGTGGACCAAAGTTTCTCAGAGACTCTGCAGCGCGCAATGAAGGAGAAGGAATTACTGGAAAATCCAGAATCTCCTGAAATGGTAGGTAGTTGTTTAATTTATTTGTGGTAATTAATTGGTTTTGACTCATATATGTTGCTTTAGACGTCATCTCATATCATTTCTTGTGTCTGTTTTTATTTTGTTTAACTTCGATGATGAACTCTAGAACCAAAGTATTTGCTAATATTTGACGTTTAAAATTTCATAGAAATTGGCGGTGTGACATCCCCTTAGGGTACCATGATACAATGAGCAACATGTTGGTATTCATATATTATTAAGTCCTAGATCAGAGTCCTAAAACCCTGGAAAATGGCTACCATAAGTAAAAATCAAAATCTCAGAATACTGGTGAAGGAGAAAGTCCAAATTTTAATCTAAGCTTTGGACAATAATGGACAATTATTACATGTGCTAATTTTAGTAGGACATTATAAATAATCATGGTAGCTACAAAATCAGTCTCCTGGAAACACAGAGAAGAACAAATTTAGAATCGTGTAGAAATCTACTGCATACTGACAAAACGAGCAAGCTTGTTTTAAGTACATAGAGTTCTGTTATTACAACTTTCCCCACCGAGGCGAAGGAAGTAACAGTAAGTGGATTATAAAATAATTGGTAAAACTTCACTGTATGGTTCACTTCATGAGGTCATATGTCACCTACATAAGCTTGTCATGACAACTGACATAACCCTACATACGGACTTATAAATGCTCATTTCAAATGGCGTCTCCCGCTGTAAATGTCACATTTCCCAATTTTCACCAGTTAGCTAAAGTAGCCCTTTTGACACATGGTGCTTATTGGAAGAAACATTTATAAATATGTTAATAGGGGTTTTGTCAGCTGTCATGACAAACTTATGTAGTTATCATGTACACTCATTAACAGTACTCAATAGGAAAGTGAAATCAAATCATCAATTGAGGTACATATGTAAAGGACAGTTTACTTCCTTTTCTTAAATACAAAACAGTAAATAAACGGGCTAAACACTCTCATTGAACCTATTACTTTACACCAAAACATTCCAAGCACATAACACTGTATACGTGTGTTAGTTAGAAATAGAGGGAGGCTTCAGACGATTTAGAAACAAATCAAATTTATTATTAAATTATCTACTGCTAGACTTTTTAGCATGTATGTCTGAGAATAGCATATATATATTTTTTTCACTTCAAATCAAACTAGAGAAATTGCTGATTTAAAGCACATCAGTTCAAATATGTAACCTAAATCAGTGTGAGTGCCAAGAAAATTAGAAGTGTTACATCTTAAACTATTTCACAAAACCTTTCCTGTCTCCGCTACTTCCGAATTATATTTTATAAGAAGCTGACGTTGCTGAATTAAGGACGAGTTAAATATAACAATATTTTCATGCTGTTTCAAGCTGATCTTTATAATGATTTGCTTGTAGGTCATACAGTTCTTGAAGATTGTTATACTCAGAAATGCATGTCTTAAGGCTGACCTGTGATCTAAAGTGTTACATAGAGAACCCCCTCCTTATTGAAGTTGCTGGCGCTGTCCTTCTCCTTAGTGCTGAAATGTGTCCAATTTCATTCACTTCAGCATTTGTGCGCCGTTTCTTTGCATATAACCTTTAAAACGTCTTGTTGAATGCATGCAAAGTTGTTAATAACTTTAGCGGATTATATTATGCGCAAAATATCCAATGAAATTTTGAGATTGTGAATGAATGGGTGGACACTTTTATGTTGCGGAGGAATTGTTGGATGCGTTAAGGTTCTTTCTGTGTCACTTAGAGACTTTGGAGTGCACAGTTTAGCACTGCAGAAAACACAAGGAGAAAATGCCGGTGCAGTGTCAAAATCCATACTCTAAGTGCCGCTATTGGACAACAGTTCTGAAGATCATCGTGTAAATCCGCCATAGTCCCTCCTACAGTCTCATACTGACGAATTTATGAAGGAGGTATCAGCGTTTCTTCTTTTCGTCTTTGAAAAGCCTGAATCTCGGGAGATTATTAGTTTGTTTAAAAAAAATCACGTTTACTTTCTTTTATCTTTCGCTGGATGAAAACATGGCTTTCTGTGTGGATTATTCGCGCTCGTTTGTCGTTTCACATCATCGTCGGAGATCTACAATGCAGTTAAAATGGCAGACCGTGTTTTTCTTTCTCTGTCTTTACGGGATGGACGTCGTCTTTTGCCAAGCGCGGTATTCCATCCCGGAGGAGATGCCAGAGGGATCCTTTGTGGGCAACATCGCCAAGGATTTGGGAATCGAGATAAGTAGACTGATTTCAGGAAAAGCTCGAGTTGTAACAAAGGGCGGTCGCCAATATGTGGAACTGAGCAGAGACAAAGGCGCTCTGGTAGTGAAGGAGAGGATAGACCGAGAGGAGCTCTGTAAGCAAACAACGCCCTGCAGCTTCAGCTTTGATCTGATCATTGAGAACCCGATTCAGCTTCATCGAATCACAGTTGAGGTGCACGATATAAATGACAACGCTCCAATATTTCCTAAAGATACTGTAAATTTAGAAATTAGTGAAAGTACAGCATCAGGGAAACGCTTTCCTTTAGACAGCGCTGTAGATAGGGACGTAGGAATTAATGGAATACAAAGCTATGCGCTTAGCCGTACTGACCATTTCAAGCTGGACGTACATAACCAGCTCGATGGCCAGAAGAACATAGAAATGATTTTGCAGCGTGAACTGGATCGAGAGGAGCGCGATCAGCTAAAATTAGTTCTCACTGCTTACGACGGAGGATCACCTAAAAAAACGAGCACAGTTCGAATTCATATTAAAGTATTAGATGTTAATGATAATACACCAGTTTGTAAACAGTCTATTTATAAAGTCGAAGTGAAGGAGAATTCTCCAATTGGTACAATTCTAACTACAGTAAGCGTTGCTGATGCTGATGAAGGTGTAAATGGAGAGGTCTCATATTCTTTTGCTCAGGCTAGTAAAGAAGCCAGGAATCTTTTTGGGATAAACTGGGAAACAGGAGAAATTACAACATTAGATCTATTAGATTACGAGAGAGAAAAAAGCTATCAATTAAATGTCGAAGCAAAGGACAAAGGAGGTCTTGCAGATACGTGTAAAGTTGTCTTTGACCTTCTAGATGTAAACGATAATCCTCCCACCATTCAGCTCATGTCATTTTCTAACACCATTGCTGAGAATTCTCCAGTAGGAACCACCGTAGCTGTTATTAATGTAGAGGACGCAGATTCTGGTGAAAACGGAGTCGTGCAGTGCAAAATAAATGAAAATATACCGTTTAAAATAGAGTCATCACTCACTGACTATTATGCACTGATTAGTGATGAAATTCTTGATCGGGAAAATATAGCTGAATATAATATAACCATATTTGTCAGCGATCAAGGAAGTCCAGCTCTACACAGTAATAAAACACTCACTGTTAAGATTTCAGATGTGAATGATAACGCACCCGTTTTCGACTCTGATCAGTACAGAACCTTTATTACTGAAAACAATTCACCAGGTGTGGCTGTGCTGACCGTTAAAGCACGCGATGCTGACTGGGGCCCAAATGCGCGACTGTCCTATTTTTTGGAGGACAGTGACGTAATGGGCAACCCAGTAAGTTCTTTGGTGTCCATTAATTCAGATAGTGGAGTTATACATGCTGTGAGGTCATTTGATTATGAGCAGATGAAGAGTTTGACCTTTAACGTGACAGCGCGAGACGGTGGATCCCCTCCACTAAGTTCTGAAGTTATGGTGACAATCATTGTTCAAGACCAGAACGACAACGCTCCTCAGGTTCTGTACCCAGTACAGACTGGCGGCTCTGTGGTGGCTGAGATTGTGCCTCGTTCAGCAGATGTTGGCTATCTGGTCACTAAAGTGGTGGCTGTTGATGTGGACTCTGGACAGAATGCCTGGCTCTCCTACAAACTCCAGAAAGCCACAGACAGGGCGCTGTTTGAAGTGGGCCCACAGAATGGAGAGATACGGACTGTGCGCCAGGTCACTGATAAAGATGCAGTGAAACAGAAGCTCACTGTTGTTGTGGAGGATAACGGACAGCCGTCTCGCTCAGCTGTAGTGAACATCAATGTAGCTGTAGCAGACAGTTTCCCTGAAGTGGTCTCGGAGTTCTCGGACTTTACGCACAGCAAAGAATACAACGATAACCTGACTTTTTACTTAGTTTTAGCTCTGGCTGCTGTTTCTTTCCTTTTCATTACTACTGTAGTAGTTATAATATCAGTGAAGATCTACAGATGGAGACAGTCTCGTATTTTCTATCAGTCCAGTCTCCCAGTTATTCCGTACTATCCACCCGGTTACGCAGACACAGGAGTTACTGGAACTCTGCCGCACATGTACAATTATGACGTCTGTATGACGACAAACTCGAGGAAAAGTGACTGTAAATATTCTACACTTGGTGGACAGAGTGTTTTAGTGGTGGATCAAAGTTTCTCAGAGACTCTGCAGCGCGCGATGAAAGAGAAGGAATTACTGGAAAATCCAGAATCTCCTGAAACGGTAGGACATAACTTTGTTTATATTCTGTGATTTATTAAGTCTGCTGAACGTTTGCCACTTTAATATATATTTTTTTTTTTTACACTTCCAAATTATCCCGTGTTGCTAGTACAGTCATACGATATTCTAAGGCATACGTGAAGCATTATAGTGCATGACATAAGCCTGTGTAAGGTTTTAAGTAGTTTTACTTGCACATGTAGCTCTTTATAAAGCAGAATTTCTAAAGTCAGATTTCATGACACATTATATTTGTTTACAAGAACGTTGTAGACGTTAATGTTGTAATTCACTTTTACTATTCAAAGAGTTTTATTTTTGCCTGTTACAGGCTTTACTGAAGTGTTTATACCCAATAAATATTTACCCTGATGTACACCTGGTCATATACCATAACATCGTAATATTGTTTTGTACTGTTTTGGCATATAAGTATAAACATTTATAAACAATTATACAAGCTGCCTTTCTGAGGTATTATATATGCCATGTAGTGGCTTATAAATGCATTCATAAAATATTTTGAAGATATTGTTCCCCAGAACTTTGACCGTTATTTATTTTGTTTTATTTCACATTGTTAAGTTTTAAACCCTTAAAATCTCAGGCTTATTACGTGACTTCAAAGCAACCTGGGTGAGCTTGTTTTAGGTTGTAAAAGATTGTATTACAATTTGTGCTCGCCAGTGGGCCCTCATCATTTAAGGGAACAAGTTATTTTTTTTATTATTTTTTTTTTAATTATTTATTCCTTTATTTTAATACATGAATGTACGTTGTCTGCCTCTTTTTGGCATTCATAAAAAATAATTCCTAATCCAGCGGAAAGAATATGCATTTGGTTATTTCGTTGAATAGTTCGATGTAGTTAATTATATGATAGATTTTAGTGCTTCGTGATTAGCATATTTTCTTTCTGCTGATTTGTTATTATTTGCTTCTACATCATAATGTCACGCATCCCTCTGGATTAGACTCACACACGAACTCCATTTCCAGAATCCCTTTGTACATCTCGTGAATGTTGTACTTCTGCAATCCACCAATCACCGTTCACAGTCACCTGAAGTTTGATCTGTTGCACCTGCTCTGTTGCTCATGTGACCGGTCTTAGTTTGGTTTATAAGCCCGCGCTTTAAACTAGTTACTTTGCGAGGAAATGCTTCTCCCAGTAGAGTTACTGAACGTTTCCTGATTGTTGTTTTGCCTTATTGTGTATTTTTCTGGATTTTCTGACTTCGCCTTTTTGCCTTTGCTCTTTGTGGATCTGGTTGCCTTTGTTATATTTGCCCTTTGTTGTCTTTTGTCTTTTCGGATTTGACCCTTTTTAACCACGAACGTCTGACTGGTTCTGTCACGTTACACATATTTCAGTTTTAGAATATTGTTGAAGCATTTTGTGCACAGAAAAGCATGGTTTCAAATCAAAATTATTCAAAATATGACTTACATATTTCTATAAAGCTGACTGAAATGGTGAAAGACACTTCACATTGTCCTTCTTCCTCAGACGTGCTTACTAAGTGGTTCTTAATTTTACTCTGTCACTGGCGCTGTTCATTTCTATAGTGCTGAAATGCTGAACGCTCCCTGTGACAGAAATTTGATCTGTTTGACTCTTTGAAGTGGTATATATTTTAATAGTCTCCGCTAAGCTTGTCCAAAATTTTGATTTAGCATATGAGAAAAATGCCTGAAGTAACTTATGATGTTTAGAATGGACATATAAACAAAATGCAAATGGTGTTTGATTTATTATGTTTCTGTTTCATTCAGAACGTCTAAAGTACATACTTTGCCACTGCAGAATATTTTTAGTTTTTTCATAACTAGTTATAATCTACATGCAGGATGTACTTTTCTTAGAGCAGTGCAGTTCCAGAGTTTATACTCTAAGGGCCGCTATTGGACCACAATAGTGAGACTAAAGTGGAAACCCGCTATAGTCCCACCTACAGTCTCACTCTGACACTTTTAATGTAGGAGGTATTTTTCATTCTTTTCTCTGCAATGAACCGTTTGTATCTGGTGCAGTCATTGATTCATTTTTCCTAATCACTTTTACTTTTTACCGTAACTGTCGCTGGTGGATTGCATGACTCGATAAATGGATTATTTGCGCTCTTGTGTCGTTTTTAATCATCGTCGGAGATCTACAATGCAGTTAAAATGGCAGACCGTGTTTTTCTTTCTCTGTCTTCACGGGTTGGACGTCGTCTTTTGCCAAGCGCGGTATTCCATCCCGGAGGAGATGCCAGAGGGATCCTTTGTGGGCAACATCGCCAAGGATTTGGGAATCGAGATAAGTAGACTGATTTCAGGAAAAGCTCGAGTTGTAACAAAGGGCGGTCGCCAGTATGTGGAACTGAACAGAGACAAAGGCGCTCTGGTAGTGAAAGGAGAGGATAGACCGAGAGGAGCTCTGTAAGCAAACAACGCCCTGCAGCTTCAGCTTTGATCTGATCATTGAAAACCCGATTCAGCTTCACCGAATCACAGTAGAGGTGCAGGATATAAATGATAATGCTCCAAAATTTCCGAAAACTACTGTAAATATGAAGATCAGCGAAAATACAGGATCTGGGACACGCTTTCCTTTAGACAGTGCTGTAGATATGGACGTAGGTATGAATGGAATTCAAAGTTATGCTCTCAGTCCCACCAGTAATTTCAAATTGGAAATAAATAACCAGCCAGATGGTAAAAAATATGTAGAAATGATGTTTGCATCATGAGCTAGATCGAGAAGAACACAGTGAGCTAAAATTGGTTCTCACTGCCTACGATGGAGGTTCGCAGAAAAAATCTAGCACAGTTCAAATTCATATCTCTGTGTTAGATGCTAATGATAATACACCAGTATGTGAAACGATACTTTATAAAGTCGAAGTGAAGGAGAATTCTCCAATTGGTACAATTTTAACTAGAATAAGCGCTGCTGATGCTGATGAAGGTGTAAATGGGGGGGTCTCGTATTCTTTTGCTCAGGCCAGTGAAGAGGCAAGACATGTTTTCGATATACATTCGGAAACAGGAGACATAACGTTGTTAAATCTCTTAGATTACGAGACAGAAAAGAGCTATCAATTGAATATCAAGGCAATGGATAAAGGAGGTCTTTCAGACACATGTAAAGTGATCATAGACGTTGTTGATGTAAACGATAATCCTCCCACCATTCAGCTCATGTCATTTTCTAACACCATTGCTGAGAATTCTCCAGTAGGAACCACCGTAGCTGTTATTAATGTAGAGGACGAAGATTCTGGTGAAAACGGAGTCGTGCAGTGCAAAATAAATGAAAATATACCGTTTAAAATAGAGTCATCACTCACTGATTATTATGCACTGATTACTGATGACATTCTTGATCGAGAAAATATAGCTGAATATAACATAACCATATTGGTCAGCGATCAAGGAAGTCCAGCTCTACACAGGAATAAAACACTCACTGTTAAGATTTCAGATGTGAATGATAACGCACCCGTTTTCGACTCTGATCAGTACAGAACCTTTATTACTGAAAACAATTCACCAGGTGTGGCTGTGCTGACCGTTAAAGCACGCGATGCTGACTGGGGTCCAAATGCGCGAGTGTCCTATTTTTTGGAGGGCAGTGACGTAATGGGCAACCCAGTCAGTACTTTAGCGTCCATTAATTCAGATAGCGGAGTTATACATGCTGTAAGGTCATTTGATTATGAGCAGATGAAGAGTTTGACCTTTAACGTGACAGCGCGAGACGGTGGATCCCCTCCACTAAGTTCTGAAGTTATCGTGACAATCATTGTTCAAGACCAGAACGACAACGCTCCTCAGGTTCTGTACCCAGTACAGACTGGTGGCTCTGTGGTGGCTGAGATTGTGCCTCGTTCAGCAGATGTTGGCTATCTGGTGACTAAAGTGGTGGCTGTTGATGTGGACTCTGGACAGAATGCCTGGCTCTCCTACAAACTCCAGAAAGCCACAGACAGGGCGCTGTTTGAAGTGGGCCCACAGAATGGAGAGATACGGACTGTGCGCCAGGTGACTGATAAAGATGCAGTGAGACAGAAGCTCACTGTTGTTGTGGAGGATAACGGACAGCCGTCTCGCTCAGCTGTAGTCAACATCAATGTAGCTGTAGCGGACAGTTTCCCTGAAGTGGTCTCGGAGTTCTCGGACTTTACGCACAGCAAAGAATACAACGATAACCTGACTTTTTACTTAGTTTTAGCTCTGGCTGCTGTTTCTTTCCTTTTCATTACTACTGTAGTAGTTATAATATCAGTGAAGATCTACAGATGGAGACAGTCTCGTATTTTCTATCAGTCCAGTCTCCCAGTTATTCCGTACTATCCACCCGGTTACGCAGACACAGGAGTTACTGGAACTCTGCCGCACATGTACAATTATGACGTCTGTATGACGACAAACTCGAGGAAAAGTGACTGTAAATATTCTACACTTGGTGGACAGAGTGTTTTAGTGGTGGACCAAAGTTTCTCAGAGACTCTGCAGCGCGCGATGAAGGAGAAGGAATTACTGGAAAATGCAGTATCTCCGGAAATGGTAGGTAGTTGTTTAATTTATTTGTGGTAATTAATTGGTTTTGACTCATATATATATATATTGCTGTAGACGTCATCTCATATCATTTCTTGTGTCTTATTTTGTTTAACTTCGATGATGAACTCTAGAACCAAAGTATTTGCTAATATTTGACATTTAAAATTTCATCGAAGTTGGCGGTGTGACATACCCTTAGGGCAGCATGATATAATGAGCAATATGTTGGTATTCATGTATTATTAAGTCCTAGATCAGAGTCCTAAAACCCTGGAAAATGGCTACCAAAAGTAAAAATCTAAATCTCAGAATACTGGTGAAGGAGAAAGTCCAAATTTTAATCTAAGCTTTAGATGAATGGACAATTATTACATGTGTTAATTTTAGTAGGACATTATAAATAATTATGATAGCTACAAAATCAGTCTCCTGGAAACACAGAGAAGAACAAATTTAGAATCGTGTAGAAATCTACTGCATACTGACAAAACGAGCAAGCTTGTTTTAAATACATAGAGTTCTGTTATTACAACTTTCCCCACCGAGGCGAAGGAAGTAACAGTAAGTGGATTATAAAATAATTGGTAAAACTTCACTGTATGGTTCGCTTCATGAGGTCACCTACATAAGCTTGTCATGACAACTGACACAACCCTACATACGGACTTATAAATGCTCATTCCAAATGGCGTCTCCCGCTGTAAATGTCACATTTCCCAATTTTCACCAAAGTTAGCTAAAGTAGCCCTTATGACACATGGTGCTTATTGGAAGAAACATTTATAAACATGTTAATAGGGGTTATGTCAGCTGTCATGACAAACTTATGTAGTTGTCATGTACACTCATTAACAATACTCAATAGGAAAGTGATATCAAATCATTTATTGAGGTACATATGTAAAGGACAGTTTACTTCCTTTTCTTATATATACGAAACAGGAAACAAACGGGCTAAACACTCTCATTGAACCTATTACTTTACACCAAAACATTCCAAGCACATAACACTGTATACTTGTGTTAGTTAAAAATAGAGGAAGGCTTCAGACGATTTAGAACTAAATCAAATTAATTAATAAATTATCTACTGCTAAACTTTTTTTAGCATGTATGTCTGAGAATAGCATATATTTTTCACTTGAAATCAAACTAGAGAAATTGCTGATTTAAAGCACATCAGTTCAAATATGTAAACTAAATCAGTGTGAGTGCCAAGAAAATTAGAAGTGTTACATCTTAAACTATTTCACAACACCTTTCCTGTCTCCGCTACTTCCGAATTATATTTTATAAGAAACTGACGTTGCTGAATTAACGACAGAGTTAAATATAACAATATTTTCATGCTGTTTCAAGCTGATCTTTATAATGATTTGCTTGTAGGTCATAAAGTTCTTGAAGATTGTTGTACTCAGAAATGCATGGCTTAAGGTTGACCTGTGATCTAAAGTGTTACATAGAGAACCCCCTCCTTATTGAAGTTGCTGGCGCTGTTCTTCTCCTTAGTGCTGAAATGTGTCGAATTTCATTCACTTCAGCATTTGTGCGCCGTTTCTTTGTATATAACCTTTAAAACGTCTTGTTGAATGCATGCAAAGTTGTTAATAACTTTAGCGGCTTATATTATGCGCAAAATATCCAATGACATTTTGAGATTGTGAATGAATGGGTGGACACTTTTATGTTGCGGAGGAATTGTTGGATACGTTATGGTTCTTTCTGTGTCACTTAGAGACTTTGGAGTGCACAGTTTAGCACTGCAGAAAACACAAGGAGAAAATACAGGTGCACTGTCAGAATTCATACTCTAGGTGCCGCTATTGGATAACAGTTGTGAAGATCACCGTGAAAATCCGCCATAGTCCCTCCTACAGTCTCATACTGACGAATTTCTGAAGGAGGTATCAGCGTTTCTTCTTTTCGTCTTTGAAAAGCCTGAATCTCGGGAGATTATTAGTTTGTTTAAAAAAATCACGTTTACTTTCTTTTACCTTTCGCTGGATGAAAACATGGCTTTCTGTGTGGATTATTTGCGCTCGCGTGTCGTTTTTCAGCATCGTCGGAGATCTACAATGCCGTTAAAATGGCAGACCGTGTTTTTCTTTCTCTGTCTTTACGGGATGGACGTCGTCTTTTGCCAAGCGCGGTATTCCATCCCGGAGGAGATGCCAGAGGGATCCTTTGTGGGAAACATCGCCAAGGATTTGGGAATCGAGATAAGTAGACTGATTTCAGGAAAAGCTCGAGTTGTAACAAAGGGCGGTCGCCAATATGTGGAACTGAGCAGAGACAAAGGCGCTCTGGTAGTGAAGGAGAGGATAGACCGAGAGGAGCTCTGTGAGCAAACAACGCCCTGCAGCTTCAGCTTTGATCTGATCATTGAAAACCCAATTCAGCTTCATCGAATCACAGTTGAGGTTCAAGATATAAATGACAATGTGCCCATATTCCCTAAAGATACTGTAAATTTGCAAATTAGCGAAAGTACAGCATCAGGAAAACGCTTTCCATTAGACAGCGCTGTAGATATGGACGTAGGTATTAATGGAATACAAAGCTTTGCGCTGAGCCCTACTGATAATTTCAAGCTGGAAGTACATAACCAGCTCGATGGTCAAAAGAACGTAGAAATGATTTTGCAGCGTGAACTGGATCGAGAGGAACGCGATCAGCTACAATTAGTTCTCACTGCATACGACGGAGGATCACCTAAAAAATCGAGCACAGTTCGAATTCATATTTCAGTATTAGACGTTAATGATAATACTCCAGTTTGTAAACAGTCCATATATAAAGCCGAAGTGAAGGAGAATTCTCCAGTTGGTACAGTCCTAACTGCAGTAAGCGCTGCTGATGCTGATGAAGGTGTAAATGGAGAAGTTTCATATTCTTTTGCTCAGGCGAGTAAAAAAGCCAGGAATCTTTTTGGGATAAACTGGGAAACAGGAGAAATTACAACATTAGATATATTAGATTACGAGAGAGAGAAGAGCTATCAATTAAATGTCGAAGCAAAGGACAAAGGAGGTCTTGCAGATACGTGTAAAGTGATCATAGACATTGTTGATGTAAACGATAATCTTCCCACCATTCAGCTCATGTCATTTTCTAACAACATCGCTGAGAATTCTCCAGTAGGAACCACTGTAGCTGTTATTAATGTAGAGGACGCAGATTCTGGTCAAAACGGAGTCGTGCAGTGCAAAATAAATGAAAATATACCGTTTAAAATAGAGTCATCACTCACTGATTATTATGCACTGATTACTGATGACATTCTTGATCGAGAAAATATTGCTGAATATAACATAACTATATTTGTCAGCGATCGAGGAAGTCCAGCTCTACACAGTAATAAAACACTAAATGTTAAGATTTCAGATGTGAATGATAACGCACCCGTTTTCGACTCTGATCAGTACAGAACCTTTATTACTGAAAACAATTCACCAGGTGTGGCTGTGCTGACCGTTAAAGCACGCGATGCTGACTGGGGCCCAAATGCGCGATTGTCCTATTTTTTGGAGGACAGTGACGTAATGGGCAACCCAGTCAGTACTTTAGCGTCCATTAATTCAGATAGCGGAGTTATACATGCTGTGAGGTCATTTGATTATGAGCAGATGAAGAGTCTGACCTTTAACGTGACAGCGCGAGACGGTGGATCCCCTCCATTAAGTTCTGAAGTTATGGTGACAATCATTGTTCAAGATCAGAACGACAACGCTCCTCAGGTTCTGTACCCAGTACAGACTGGTGGCTCTGTGGTGGCTGAGATTGTGCCTCGTTCAGCAGATGTTGGCTATCTGGTGACTAAAGTGGTGGCTGTTGATGTGGACTCTGGACAGAATGCCTGGCTCTCCTACAAACTCCAGAAAGCCACAGACAGGGCACTGTTTGAAGTGGGCCCACAGAATGGAGAGATACGGACTGTGCGCCAGGTCACTGATAAAGATGCAGTGAAACAGAAGCTCACTGTTGTTGTGGAGGATAACGGACAGCCATCTCGCTCAGCTGTAGTCAACATCAATGTAGCTGTAGCGGACAGTTTCCCTGAAGTGGTCTCGGAGTTCTCGGACTTTACGCACAACAAAGAATACAACGATAACCTGACTTTTTACTTAGTTTTAGCTCTGGCTGCTGTTTCTTTCCTTTTCATTACTACTGTAGTAGTTATAATATCAGTGAAGATCTACAGATGGAGACAGTCTCGTATTTTCTATCAGTCCAATCTCCCAGTGATTCCGTACTATCCACCCGGTTACGCAGACACAGGAGTTACTGGAACTCTGCCGCACATGTACAATTATGACGTTTGTATGACGACAAACTCGAGGAAAAGTGACTGTAAATATTCTACACTTGGTGGACAGAGTGTTTTAGTGGTGGACCCGAGTTTTGCAGAGACTCTACAGCGCACATTGAAGGAAAATGACTCCTTAGGAGATCAGGATTCGCCAGAATCGGTAAGGACAAGCCAGAGTTTACGATTTATTAAACTAATCTTGGAATGCGCCTTATGATCCGTAGCTGTCTTTCTGAACTGAACAGACAATTATAGAAAGTGTTTTCTAATCAGTAGCAGAACAGTGATATTATTTTAAAAATACAATTTGTCCAGTACATTTAATTTTACATTCCATTACACTGTACATTAATTATATATTTAAATATAATGTGCAAGATCTTTTCTATACCACTTGCAATATTTGTCTTTCCTATTTGTGTGTTTTTGTGTCTGTCTAGCATATCTATGGACAGTTGCCTTTATGCTATATTTATGTGTATTTTGTTCAAAGTTCACTTTCACTTGACAGTAGTTCAGCACCACTAATGCTGGACAGCGACAAACTAACAGGGACAACGTACTTTTATGCATGCTGTTGCATTTGTTGTACACTTTTAAAAAAAATGGTTCTTCAAGTGATCTTTACCTAAGACAATGATTCTATAGAGTACTATGTACACACAAAGAAACTTTTTCATGCTTTAAACACTCTTTGTATGTTTAAATGATTCCTCAGATTGATGGGGAATGTGTTCTATATGATTCTATTTAAAATCTTTTTGAAAATGCTTCTGAATAAAAAGGGTATTGTTAATGGGACTATGTCAAGCTTGCAACAATGCAAAGCAAAACAATATAATTACCCCATTTGATGCTTTATAGAACTATTTACAACACATTCACCATTAATCTGAAGAACAGTTTCACCATGCAGAGGGCCATTTATCCCCTTAAAATACCAGGGTTATCACATTCTAAGGCGTATAGTTTATTATAACTACATGGACTTCAATTCAAACTGGCTGAACTATTCTTGGGGTATAGAAGTGTGTAATATAACTCTGGGCTCACCGGTGGGCACTGGTCATTCACGGGGTTAAGCATGCTAGTGGTTCTTTGAGTACTAATGGTTCTATATAGAACTATTGTCTTTGCTCTAACATACCGCTTCAAATTAGGAAGAGATGTAAGCTGGGAGCTAAGAAAACACCAAAATATGAAGGACAGGGGGTGCTCCTCCAGAATTGAGAACCACTGCTGAAGATATAATATTATTATGATCACTAGGATAGATTGCATTGTTTGGTCATTTAGAGGAAACCCAAATTATATGTGTGAATAGAATTTATGCTATAATTAAGTCATGAAATACTGCTATTATTATTATTATTATTATTATTATTATTATTATAGCTAAGTCACTTTTACACATTGAATCAGCGTTTTTTGTTTGTTTCTTGTTTCTTACTTGTTACTGAGTTAATAATGTCATTACACGTCTTTTACTCTGAGCGCCGCTGTTGGTCAATGAATGAAGGTTAATCTGAAAAAGGTCTCGAGCACTGCCTCCATTTATTTAGGCTGTGCTCATGACGTGGGCAGATGTAGAGAGGGCGAGACGAGGCAGACATTGTTTTCGGCCGTCTTGGCATTATTTTGTTTTCCAATAGATTAACTTTCGATTTAGGTCTTCACGTCGTAAAAATGGTCGTGAACAGCGGGAGTCGAAGGATTTCGGTCTCCTTCTCTGATAAACAGCCTTATCATCGCGTGCTCCAATGGAAAGTATTGTTCGTCGTGGTCGTTTCTGCCTTTTCGACCATCAGTGCTCAGATTCGCTATTCTGTTCCAGAAGAAATGAAGAAAGGATCGCTAATCGGGAATATCGCTCATGATCTGGGTCTGGATGTTAAAAGAATGCGCGCGGGCCGGGCTCGCATCGTGTCCGGAGAGAGTGCTGAATACACGGAGCTCAAAACAGACAAAGGGACGCTGGTTGTAAATGAGAGAATAGACCGAGAGCAGCTCTGCGCTGAAATCACGCCTTGTAGCTTCACGCTCGAAATCATACTCGATAATCCTGTGGAGCTGCATCACGTAACGGTGGAAATACTGGATGTGAATGATCACTCCCCAACGTTTCCCAAAGAGGAAATTAATCTCGAAATAAGCGAATCGGCCACGCCAGGAGCGCGTTTCTTACTCGGCAGCGCAGATGACCCTGACGTTGGTGTTAATGCTCTCCAGAATTATATCCTGTCAACAAATGATTTTTTCATTATCAAGCAGCACGCGAGACCAGCTGGGGCTAAACACGCTGAAATGGTGCTTAAGAAGCCTTTAGATAGAGAACAAGAACCACGTCTCTCACTCACCCTCACAGCGGTTGATGGAGGAAACCCACAGAGATCAGGTAGTGTAAGAATTGAAATCACTGTTCTGGATGCAAATGACAACGCACCAGTATTCAACCAGACAGTTTACAGAGCAGCTATAGCAGAAAATTCGCCAAAGGGAACATATATTGCAACTGTTAAAGCAAGTGACGCAGACAGCGAGACTAATGGCATGGTTTCCTACAGTTTGGCTGACATAAAAGGTAATATTGGCGAAATCTTTAAGCTAGATGACATAACTGGTGTTGTAACATTAAATGGTTTTGTGGACTATGAGAAATCAAAGAAATTCGAGTTTGACATTGAAGCTAAAGATCAGGGAGGATTAGGAGACTCTGCAAAAGTAACTGTCGAATTAATTGACGTAAATGATAACGCACCTACTATAAGTGTGATGTCATTTTCAAGCCCAGTGGCTGAGGATGCTGCCCTTGGCACTACTATAGCAGTTTTCAGCGTAAAAGATCTAGATTCCGGAGACAGTGGTCTTGTTAGCTGCAATATTAATCCACTTACACCATTTAAATTACAGTCTTCTCTACGAAATTATTACACTATAGTGACTGATGCTGCGCTCGACCGTGAACGTGTTCCAGAATATAACATCACTGTAACAGCGACGGATTCAGGGTCTCCTCAACTGTCCAGTAAGAAATCATTGAACCTTAAAGTGTCTGATGTCAATGACAATCCTCCGAAGTTTCAACAGACGATTTATACTACACATGTTAATGAGAACAACTCACCTGGTCTGTCCATATTCACGTTGAGCGCTCATGACGCTGATTCGAACCAAAATGCGCGTATTACTTATCTTCTGGAGGAAACTAATGTAGCTGGGTCGCCTGTTTCTTCTTATGTTTCTGTTAATGCTGATAGTGGAGTGGTTTACGCAGTTCGTTCTTTCGACTATGAGCAAATGAAGAATGTTCAGGTTTGTGTGAAAGCTCAGGACGGCGGTTCTCCTCCTCTCAGCACGAACGTGACTTTGGATATTATTATCCAAGATCAGAACGACAACGCTCCTCAGGTTCTGTACCCAGTACAGACTGGTGGTTCTGTGGTGGCTGAGATTGTGCCTCGTTCAGCAGATGTTGGCTATCTGGTGACTAAAGTGGTGGCTGTTGATGTGGACTCTGGACAGAATGCCTGGCTCTCCTACAAACTCCAGAAAGCCACAGACAGGGCGCTGTTTGAAGTGGGCCCACAGAATGGAGAGATACGGACTGTGCGCCAGGTGACTGATAAAGATGCAGTGAAACAGAAGCTCACTGTTGTTGTGGAGGATAACGGACAGCCGTCTCGCTCAGCTGTAGTGAACATCAATGTAGCTGTAGCGGACAGTTTCCCTGAAGTGGCCTCGGAGTTCTCGGACTTTACGCACAGCAAAGAATACAACGATAACCTGACTTTTTACTTAGTTTTAGCTCTGGCTGCTGTTTCTTTCCTTTTCATTACTACTGTAGTAGTTATAATATCAGTGAAGATCTACAGATGGAGACAGTCTCGTATTTTCTATCAGTCCAACCTCCCAGTTATTCCGTACTACCCACCCGGTTACGCAGACACAGGAGTTACTGGAACTCTGCCGCACATGTATAATTATGACGTTTGTATGACGACTAACTCGAGGAAAAGTGACTGTAAATATTCTACACTTGGTGGACAGAGTGTTTTAGTGGTGGATCAAAGTTTCTCAGAGACTCTACAGCGCGCAATGAAGGAAAAGGAATTACTTCAAGATCCTGATGAGTCTCCAACAGGGGTAAGGGCGAGCTAAATCTCTTTCTGCGTATTTTTTTCTTTGCCGTTTTCTTCCCCTAGTCTATATTCTATTATGATGTTATCTGTATATTATTCAACGCATATGAATATGCTATGAAGCCCCTAAACAGCCTTCACCTGAACGTTTGACTAACATTTTTCATTGCTAGTGCATTTTGCTCAAATGAGAGTACTTTTGTTGATGCCTTAGTTTGACTAAGGCATCGACAGTTTGAGACTTGTTCTTCATTTTTTTTTTTTAATTCATAATACTACAATAATGGAAATATGCAATTATGCGGCGATCTCTGAAGGAAAATAGGTTTTTAAAGATGTTGATTCACCGTACTTGGTAGGGACAATTTAAGTTATTCGTATTTCAATTGCACTTTGTCGTGTTGTCTTTCGCGTGTGTGTGGTGAATGGTACTGGTGGTGAGGGCACAATGTAGATTAATGAGAGTCTATGCTTTTTATTACCCTCATTTTCAGTTTACCTTTGCTGTTGATTAGATTGACCTTTCAATAATGCCGCTGCTCTTCATTTCCTTTTCATGTTTTGCTTTCTTTACGAAAGCTGTTCTTCTCAAGCAACAACTTTTTGCTCAAACGTAGTTTTGACGTGAGTGGCAGCGAACTGCTTTAGCGAGTACTTATCGCTGCTTATTACAGTCTAGAATATTTTTCTAGCATATATTTTCCCTGTCAATTGTCGCTGTAATAATAATATTAATAATAATAATAATAATAATAATAATAATAATATTTTACACGTTTTTTTTTCTTTTAAAGAAACATTTTATTTACAAGTTTTAGAGAGAAAAAGGACTCAGACATCTGAAATTTAGTTTTGGTATAGATTGTATATCATTGTAATTATATTTTAGAAAACATCTTAAAGGTGTTGTTGTTACATTAACACTGTTTGTCGTTTTGCTCTTTCTAAAATATATTGACCGTTTTTGGCTGGACAAGATAGTTAAATGAAGCGTGTTTTTGGTTCCTTTATCCTATTCCTGCGAGCATTTCAGTACCACTACGTCTGGACAGCTCCTATAGAGCAAAAACATATGATGGCACTTTTACTTGGACAAAAGAATCTAGAAACTTAATTTTCTTGTCGTTTAACTTGAAATAAAATAACACACACACACACACACACACACACACACACACACACACACACACATCCAAAACTGACTTTAATTTTCAGCCGTTAAAAAACAACTTAGATGGCATTTTATATGGCAATGCTATTCCACTGCTTCAACTCTAAGGGCCGCTGTTGATCAATGAATAGAGATTGGTCTTACAAGCACTCCCTCCGTTTATTTAGGCTGCACTCATGACGTGGGTAGATGCAGAGAGGAGTGTCGATGAGAGAGGCAGCCATTGCTTGAGGGAAATGAAACAGACGTTATGATTTCATGAATTTTACCATAAGTCGTCATTATTTTATTTCTAAATAGATTCACTTTTTGTCCTACGTCGTAAAAATGGTCGTGAACAGCGGGAATCAAAGGCTTTCGGTCTCCTTCTCTGATAAACAGCCTTATCATCGCGTGCTCCAATGGAAAGTATTGTTCGTCGTGATCGTTTATGCCTGTTGGACCATCAGTGCTCAGATTCGCTATTCTGTTCCAGAAGAAATGAAGAAAGGATCGCTAATCGGGAATATCGCTCATGATCTGGGTCTGGATGTTAAAAGAATGCGCGCGGGCCGGGCTCGCATCGTGTCCGGAGAGAGTGCTGAATACACGGAGCTCAAAACAGACAAAGGGACGCTGGTTGTAAATGAGAGAATAGACCGAGAGCAGCTCTGCGCTGAAATCACGCCTTGTAGCTTCACGCTCGAAATCATACTCGACAATCCTGTGGAGCTGCATCACGTAACGGTGGAAATACTGGATGTGAATGATCACTCCCCAACGTTTCCCAAAGAGGAAATTAATCTCGAAATAAGCGAATCGGCCACGCCAGGAGCGCGTTTCTTGCTCGGCAGCGCAGATGACCCTGACGTTGGTGTTAATGCTCTCCAGAATTATGTCCTTTCACAAAACGATAATTTTGTCCTGAAGCAGCTCTCAGGACCTGATGGCGTTAAATACGCAGAAATGGTGCTTCAGAAGCCTTTAGATAGAGAGCAAAGTCCTCATATTTCTCTTACTCTCACAGCGGTCGATGGAGGAAACCCACAAAGGTCAGGTAATGTAAAAATAGAGGTTATTGTGTTAGACGCAAATGACAACGCACCAGTATTTAATCAGTCTGTATATAGAGCCACTGTTGCTGAAAATTCACATAAGGGAACATATATCACAACTGTTAATGCGAGTGACGCAGACAGTGGACCTAATGGCGTGGTAACATACAGCTTTGCTAATCTGAAAGGTAATGTTGCAGAAATATTTCATTTAGATGAAAATACCGGTGTGATAACGTTGTCCGGTGTTCTTGATTACGAAAAGGCAAAGAAATACGAGATAGGGATAGAGGCTAAAGATCAAGGAGGGTTAGGAGGTTCTGCAAAAGTCGTAGTCGATTTAATTGACATTAATGATAACTTACCTACTATTAGTGTGATGTCATTTTCAAGCCCAGTGGCTGAGGATGCTGCTCTTGGTACGACTATAGCAATATTGAGCGTAAAAGATCTAGATTCCGGAGACAATGGGCTGGTTGGCTGCACCATTAATCCACCCACACCATTCAGATTGCAGTCTTCTTTACGAAACTATTACACTATAGTGACAGATGCTGCTCTTGATCGTGAACTTGTTCCACAATATAACATCACTGTAACAGCGACGGATTCAGGGTCTCCTCCGCTGTCCAGTACGAAATCTTTGAACCTTAAAGTGTCTGATGTCAATGACAATCCTCCAAGATTTTTAAAGGGTTCATATGCTGCTCGTGTAAACGAGAACAACTCTCCTGGTTTATCCATATTCACGTTGAGCGCCCATGACGCTGACTCGAACCAAAATGCGCGTATTTCTTATGTTCTGGAGGAAACTACTGTAGCTGGGTCGCCTGTTTCTTCTTATGTGTCCGTTAATGCTGATAGTGGAGTGGTTTACGCAGTGCGCTCTTTGGACTATGAGCAAATGAAGAATGTTCAGGTTTGTGTGAAAGCGCAGGACGGCGGTTCTCCTCCTCTCAGCACGAACGTGACTTTGGATATTATTATCCAAGATCAGAACGACAACGCTCCTCAGGTTCTGTACCCAGTACAGACTGGTGGCTCTGTGGTGGCTGAGATTGTACCTCGTTCAGCAGATGTTGGCTATCTGGTGACTAAAGTGGTGGCTGTTGATGTGGACTCTGGACAGAATGCCTGGCTCTCCTACAAACTCCAGAAAGCCACAGACAGGGCGCTGTTTGAAGTGGGCCCACAGAATGGAGAGATACGGACTGTGCGCCAGGTCACTGATAAAGATGCAGTGAAACAGAAGCTCACTGTTGTTGTGGAGGATAACGGACAGCCGTCTCGCTCAGCTGTAGTGAACATCAATGTAGCTGTAGCGGACAGTTTCCCTGAAGTGGTCTCGGAGTTCTCGGACTTTACGCACAGCAAAGAATACAACGATAACCTGACTTTTTACTTAGTTTTAGCTCTGGCTGCTGTTTCTTTCCTTTTCATTACTACTGTAGTAGTTATAATATCAGTGAAGATCTACAGATGGAGACAGTCTCGTATTTTCTATCAGTCCAATCTCCCAGTTATTCCGTACTATCCACCCGGTTACGCAGACACAGGAGTTACTGGAACTCTGCCGCACATGTACAATTATGACGTTTGTATGACGACAAACTCGAGGAAAAGTGACTGTAAATATTCTACACTTGGTGGACAGAGTGTTTTAGTGGTGGACCAAAGTTTCTCAGAGACTCTGCAGCGCGCGATGAAGGAGAAAAATCTTCTGGAAGACCCGGATTCTCCTGATTTGGTAAGGGAGTGCTTAAGCATTGTGGATCAGTGTTTTAGAAGTTTTCATGTACCTTTTGTGTCATTTTCATATACATACTAGCTATAATGAACGTCATATGGTTGCAGTAGAGCTTACGTCATCAATGCACTCTTCTTTTCAGAAATGCTAGATTTATGATCACATCCTTTGTGACTAGAGTTGAGTACTCTAATGTCTGCTTGGCGCCTTCCACTTACTCATCCTAGCTTCTTATTTAATAGATTTTTTATTCCAATTTTGGACAAAAACAACTTTGATGAAGTTTGAAGTGATATAGACTTTGCATTTAATTTGTGATATACATATTTTTCTACATATCTACATATTGATGCAATGATGTTTTCTGGACACATCCAATTTCCCAGTTATTCTGTACTATCAGCCCGGTTACGCAGACACGGAAGTTACTACAACTGGAATATTATTTTTCTAATTATGATGCCTTAATGAGAAATGGTTTGAGGAGTGGTGACTAAGTTTTCCATGATCTGACATAAAAAATGTTTTAGTAGTTGACCAAAGTTTTAGAAAAAGTCTTAGATGTGAATTAATGAAGGAACATAACTATTTACTCCTTGGAGTTACTCCAAAACTGGTAAAACATACTACATGATTTTGTGCATTATTATTATTATTATTATTATTATTATTATTATTATTATTATTAATACCACCACCACCACCACTTCTATTACACTCTTTAAAAAGATGTTTTTTTAGAACAGACAATGGTTCTGTATAGAACCATAAACACTCTAAGACCCGTTTGCATGCTTACTTGTTTCTCTTCATGGTGAAGTTTTTCTTCAGATTGATGGAAAATGCTTTGTATGTGGTTCAATATGAAGTGGTTCTGCTATTGTAACAAGCTTGACATTCCAGTAATAGCAGAACCCTTTTTTTACGATATAGAACCCTTTCAAAAGAGCTCTATACAGAACCATGTACAATACATTTTCCATCAAGGTGAAGCACCATTTCACCATGCAAAAAAAAATATATATATATATATATACACACACACACACACACACACATATATATATATATATATATATATATATATATATATATATATATATATATATATATATATATATATATAAGCATGCAAACGGTTCTTTGGGCGTTCATAGTTCTTTCTAGGACCATTGTCTTCGCTAAATAATCTTTGAAGAACCAGCTTCTTTAAGAGCGTCATAACAACAACAACAACAACAACAACAACGCTACTACTACTACTACTACTAGTAATAATAATAATAATAATAATAATAATAATAATAATAATATTAATTTTGGTTTGTTTGCCAGGACTTATGATCTCATAAGTTTTGGTGTGATAAAATTATCTATTTTCTTCCCCCAAATGTTTCAGCACCACATCCTGGACAGCGACAGAGTTTAATACATATGTTATTACTGAGCTTGATTTTGGTTCGAGATTTTAGATTTGTGAATTACACATTTTGATTTCTAATTCATTTCCTTTATCTCTATTAACTATTTTAATTCTCCTACATAATTTTCTATATTTTTCTTGGGCGTTCCTGGTGCTGTCTTTCCATGTATTGGTCTCTGAGTGCCGCTGTTGGTCTTTAGTAAATGTTACCCTTATTACGAGCCTGTGAGCAGCACATTCATTCAGAAGGGGAGTGGACACGACAGACGGAAGGGAGGCACTGCAATTTTTCTTCATGCTTTTGAAGCTTACTGTTTTCTGCAAGGCGTCGTGGTGATTTTCTTATGTTTTTTATGGACTAGCTCGAGCAATGAGTGTTTCAAAGGGAGGATTACTCGCATCCAGGAGGGCAAGATGGCAGTTCTGTTTGCGTATGCGCTGGCAAGTACTGTTGTGCTTCTTTGCTTGTGCTTTATCATCTACTGAGGGGCAAATTCGCTACTCTATTCCAGAGGAGCAGAAGAAAGGATCAGTTGTAGGCAACATAGCTCAGGATTTGGGGTTGGATATGAAAAGGCTTCGAGCAGGTCGAGCTCGTATCGTGACGGGAGACAACGGTCATTATATAGAACTGGAGCGAGACAAAGGGCTTTTGCTCGTCAGTGAAAGAATAGACCGTGAACAGATTTGTGGCGACGCTACGCCTTGTAGCTTCACCTTTGAGCTTATATTGGAAAACCCGATCGAGCTACATCGTGTAACCGTCGAGATTCTTGATGTGAATGATCACGCGCCGCTGTTTAACAAAGAAGAGATGAAATTTAAAATCAGCGAGTCTGCCACGGCAGGGGCTCGCTTCGTGTTGGGGAGTGCAGAGGACCCGGATGTGGGAGTAAACGCTCTTCAGAATTACCATTTAACTCCGAACGACAACTTCGTTTTAAAACAACACGCGCGCCCGGATGGAGTTAGATATGCGGAGATGGTGCTTCAGAAGCCATTAGATAGAGAGAAGCATCCGCAGCTCTATCTCACTCTTACTGCAGTCGACGGGGGCAATCCGCAAAGATCTGGCACTGTTAGAATAGAAGTAACTGTTCTGGATGCTAATGACAATGCGCCCGTGTTCAATCAGTCCGTCTATAGAGCGAGAGTAATGGAAAATGCGCCAAAAGGCACGTACATAACTACCGTTAACGCCACTGACGCGGACACAGGCTCGAATGGGCAAATAAGATATACGTTTTCAAATTTAAAGGGAAACATGGGAGACCTATTTAGTCTGGATGAGAACTCAGGTTCGATTTCTGTTGTAGGTGTGATTGATTTTGAGAAAAACAAGATGTTTGAGATTGGAGTCGAAGCTGAGGACCAAGGTGGCTTAGCAGATTCCAGTAAAGTGGTTGTGGAGGTTATTGATGCTAATGACAACGCGCCGGTGGTAAACGTCATGTCTTTGTCCAGCCCCATATCCGAAGATGCCCCGAGTGGCACAACAGTGGCTGTTTTAAACGTCAAAGACAGCGACTCTGATCTAAACGGACAGATCACGTGTAGTATAAACCAAAATGTGCCATTCAGGCTACAGTCATCGCTTACTAACTACTTCACGCTTGTGACAGACGCGGCGTTAGACAGAGAAACAGTTTCCGATTACAACATTACTGTGACCGCAGTGGACTCTGGCAGCCCACCACTTTCAACTACAAAGATATTAAATATAAAAGTGTCCGATATAAATGATAATGCTCCGGTTTTCTCTCAAAGCACTTACTACACCAATGTTATGGAGAACAATTCCCCAGGTGTGTCAATATGCAGAGTAACGGCTAAAGATATGGATTCCAACCAAAATGCTCGAGTTTCATATATTCTAGAGGAAACGCAGATAAATGGATCACCTGCTTCTAGTTACATCTCCATCAACGCAGACACAGGGATCTTAAGTGCTATGCGTGCCTACGACTACGAGCAACTCAGTAAGTTCGTTGTACATATAAGAGCTCAAGACGGAGGCTCCCCACCTCTTAGTAGCAACGTGACAGTGACTGTTTCCATCCAAGACCAGAACGACAACGCTCCTCAGGTTCTGTACCCAGTACAGACTGGTGGTTCTGTGGTGGCTGAGATTGTGCCTCGTTCAGCAGATGTTGGCTATCTGGTGACTAAAGTGGTGGCTGTTGATGTGGACTCTGGACAGAATGCCTGGCTCTCCTACAAACTCCAGAAAGCCACAGACAGGGCGCTGTTTGAAGTGGGCCCACAGAATGGAGAGATACGGACTGTGCGCCAGGTCACTGATAAAGATGCAGTGAAACAGAAGCTCACTGTTGTTGTGGAGGATAACGGACAGCCGTCTCGCTCAGCTGTAGTCAACATCAATGTAGCTGTAGCGGACAGTTTCCCTGAAGTGGCCTCGGAGTTCTCGGACTTTACGCACAGCAAAGAATACAACGATAACCTGACTTTTTACTTAGTTTTAGCTCTGGCTGCTGTTTCTTTCCTTTTCATTACTACTGTAGTAGTTATAATATCAGTGAAGATCTACAGATGGAGACAGTCTCGTATTTTCTATCAGTCCAATCTCCCAGTGATTCCGTACTATCCACCCGGTTACGCAGACACAGGAGTTACTGGAACTCTGCCGCACATGTACAATTATGACGTTTGTATGACGACAAACTCGAGGAAAAGCGACTGTAAATATTCTACACTTGGTGGACAGAGTGTTTTAGTGGTGGACCCGAGCTTTACAGAGACTATGCAGCGTGCAATGAAGGAAAAAATATTCCTGGAAGGTACTGATTCTCCAGAACTGGTAAGGGCATAATAATTATGAATGTATGTTTTGCATGTCTTGCATATTGTCTTCAAGAAGGCCCACTCGTGAGGCACTGCACATGTTCTTCAATACCGTTTTATTTGTTGCAAACATAAGATAACTCTTTTTTTTCCGAATCATATATCATATTGCTTTGCCAGAAAACATACAGAATTTATTCGAATACGCTAATATAACAGTTTCATATTACTATTACATGCAATTCTCAAAACAGATGCGATAATATTTAATGGCATGGCATCTTACTTCACATTGTAATTTTGCTCTATTACCTCAATTACCCAACATGACATCTGTTACACAATTCATGATCATGATAACATAAGGTTGGTATATTGTGGAGCATAATCTCTTATGACATCATATGACATCTTCTCTGCCATGTTTCTGTCAAGGTTATGACGTTGTTATGTATCAGCGTGCAAACAAAGTGTTACGGAGAATTTAAAGCCCCCTTTTAACTGGATAGGTAGAGATGTTCAGCACTTCATGGTGGACAGCGCCAACCAGATTCAAGTAACATTCACATTAAGGGTGCAGTGTTTAAGACTTGCGCGGGTGTGTGTGTGTGTGTGTGTGTGGGAGGGGGGGGGTTCTTTGCAGGAATGAGTACAGTATGTAAAACCATGTTATCGTTAGTGTATAATCACCTTTGACCACAAGTCATTGTGTTTTTAGAATGAGCTTTTCATATCTACAAGCGCCAGCGTGTCCTTCTGCCACAGTGGCTGCTGCCGTGTTTCTAGAGAGTGGCCCAGGATGGACCAAACCGACCACTGGTTCCAGAGAGCACTTTTCATGTTTTTACGTTGAAGTGGCAGCTTGTATTCGGTGGCGCTGCAGCACCAGTTGAAAGTTGTAGAATGAAGAAGAATCAGTGGCTGCTGCTGGTCCTGGCAAACTATTTTGTGCTGTGAGAAGTTTGACAAATGAAGGCTCACATTTATTGTTTAGCCCAAGAAAAGCGAGGGAGGTTGAATCCTCGTCGTCAAAGAATTGGAAACATGACGTTCACCTTAGCTTCTACTACAGGCTAGGAAAGGGGGCTGGGGGGTATTCAGTCGATTGCAATATGCAACCTCACTGATACATGGCATCAAATCTTATATACTGCGTCTGTAATATCACGCATAAGTTTTCCAAACGTACATTATTAAATAAGTTAAATATAAACGGCATAATGGCAGTAAATAGCTGCACAAATGTGTGTACAATTACGGGATTACACTATAAGAGAAGTTCTGCATTTCGTGTAAGATCCCAAATTAATATATATATATATATATATATATATATATATATATATATATATATATATATGCTTTTTGGGTTGTTGCAATACGTGAGTACACAGATAAAAGTTTATTTCAGTCTAGTAGTGCTATTGGACTCGCTGTATTTCTTAGTTTTGACTCTGAGGGTCGCTGTTTATCAATGAAAACTTGAGCTGAGCGTATTTCCCTTATACCCTCCTCCCTTTCCATCCCATAATATCAGAGAAAGAGAGAGAGAGAAAGAGAAAAGAGCTCTCTGTTCATACACGATCGCACCGCAGAATGAATGCTCGTTCTTTTGTTCATGGATGAGAAACGAAGAATTTTATTTTGCTCTTTTAAAGAACGAAGCTAAATCTACAGGAGGCTGCTGGCCTGTTTCTCGCTTTTTTAGTGGATTTTTTCAGCTTAGGCGATAAAATGTCTGTTGCGACGATTCCGCTCGCGCTGTTGTTTTTGATGGCTCTTTCTTGTCGCGCGGTGCTCGGCCAGGTCAGCTACTCCATTCCGGAGGAAATGGCGAAAGGCTCGACGGTTGGAAATATCGCTCAGGATTTGGGTTTGGATTTAAAAAGACTGAAATCTGGGAAAGCGCGCATCTTTACGGAGGACAGCACGGAGTACATTGAGCTGGACAGAGGGAGGGGTCTGCTTTTCGTTAAAGAGAAAATAGATCGTGAAGCTCTTTGTGCGAAAACGACTCCTTGTGCTTTACATCTACAAATGATTCTCGAGAACCCGATGGAAATGTACACAATAACAGTCGAAGTCACGGATGTGAACGATAATGCGCCTAGTTTTCAGAAAAAGGAGTTCAGATTTGAGATAAGTGAGTCAGCGGTAACGGGATCTAGATTTATGCTGGGGAGGGCAGTGGATGCTGACGTTGGAAACAATGGCCTTCAAAGCTATTCGCTCAAACCAACGGACAATTTTGAATTAGAACTTCATAATCAAGCTGATGGTGGTAAGAACGTAGAAATGGTTTTACAAAAACCACTTGATCGAGAAAAGGAAGGTTTGCTGAATTTAAAGCTAACAGCTTTTGATGGAGGCGATCCACTGTTATCAGGTACTGTGCAGATATACATTAAAGTGTTGGATGTTAACGATAACGCTCCTGTTTTTGCGCAAAGAGTGTATAAAACAACCATAACAGAGAACTCAATAAAGGGATCCAAATTAACAACTGTAAGCGCCTCGGATGCAGACGATGGCTCTAATAGTCACGTGACGTATTACATTTCTGATACAGTGGACAGTCATGTGGCCGAAATGTTTCTCTTATACCACCAAACTGGCGATCTATTACTAAACGGCCCGATTGATTATGAAAAAGCAAGTCGTTACCAGCTTGATGTTCAAGCCAGAGACGAAGGAGGACTCTCTGACTCGTGCAAGGTAATTATTGATGTATTAGACATTAATGACAATAAGCCATCCATCAGTATTCTTTCTATGTCCAGTACAATATCCGAGGAGTCTCCATCAGGCACAGTTGTTGCTATGATAAAAGTAAATGATCCGGATTCAGGCATGAACGGAAAAGTTCATTGTAGTATTAGTGAGAATATCCCCTTCACTATCATATCACCATCCAACAACTTCTTCAGTCTGCGCACAGAGCAGGAACTGGACAGGGAGAGAGAGTCTGAGTACAACATCACTGTGCTGTGCTCTGATGAGGGAGTTCCTTCACTCTCCAGCAGCGCTTCTCTCCGTTTACTCCTTTCAGATGTGAATGATAATGCTCCTGTGTTTGAGAGAAGGAGCTACGAGGCCTTTGTGCTCGAGAACAACACACCAGGTCTCTCTATCTTCACAGTGAAGGCCAGTGACGCAGACTCGAACCAGAATGCGCGCGTTTCTTACATTTTAGACGACAGCACTGTTAATGGGGTTCCTGTATCATCATATGTGTCAGTCAGTGCTGATAGTGGAGTCATTAATGCCGTGCGCTCTTTCGACTACGAGCAGTTAAAGGACTTCCATTTCCGCGTAAAAGCGCAGGATGGAGGCTCCCCTCCACTCAGTAGCAACGTGACAGTGAGGATCAAAATCCAAGATCAGAACGACAACGCTCCTCAGGTTCTGTACCCAGTACAGACTGGTGGCTCTGTGGTGGCTGAGATTGTGCCTCGTTCAGCAGATGTTGGCTATCTGGTGACTAAAGTGGTGGCTGTTGATGTGGACTCTGGACAGAATGCCTGGCTCTCCTACAAACTCCAGAAAGCCACAGACAGGGCGCTGTTTGAAGTGGGCCCACAGAATGGAGAGATACGGACTGTGCGCCAGGTCACTGATAAAGATGCAGTGAAACAGAAGCTCACTGTTGTTGTGGAGGATAACGGACAGCCGTCTCGCTCAGCTGTAGTGAACATCAATGTAGCTGTAGCGGACAGTTTCCCTGAAATGGTCTCGGAGTTCTCGGACTTTACGCACAGCAAAGAATACAACGATAACCTGACTTTTTACTTAGTTTTAGCTCTGGCTGCTGTTTCTTTCCTTTTCATTACTACTGTAGTAGTTATAATATCAGTGAAGATCTACAGATGGAGACAGTCTCGTATTTTCTATCAGTCCAACCTCCCAGTGATTCCGTACTATCCACCCGGTTACGCAGACACAGGAGTTACTGGAACTCTGCCGCACATGTATAATTATGACGTTTGTATGACGACAAACTCGAGGAAAAGTGACTGTAAATATTCTACACTTGGTGGACAGAGTGTTTTAGTGGTGGACCAAAGTTTCTCAGAGACTCTGCAGCGCGCAATGAAGGAAAAAAGTCTTTTGGAAGACCCGGATTCTCCTGATTTGGTAAGGGAGTGCTTAAACATTGTGGATTGTTTAATTATGATGTAATTATCTGAAACATATCAGTGTGCATAAACTTCACATTAGTGCTCTCATTGATTCAGATTTAAAGTCATTTCAGTTATTCACAATATTTGCCGTTGAATTTAGTCATTAATTCACTTTTTAGTCATTTTCAGCACAATTTGTGCTCGATAGCGCCATTGTGATGCATTATCAGGTGTAAGTTCTTCTTCTTCTACTTCTTCTTCTTCTTCTTCTTCTTCTTCTTCTTCTTCTTATTATTATTATTATTATTATTATTCAGCATAAATACATGGAGAAGACGTCACAGGTGGTGATCCTAGTATTAGTAATTAAAAAAAATAATCAGTAAAATGCTAAACATTCTTCCAAAATAACAACCTTGTTATTTTAACTTATTCACATCCTTGCGCACCTACTGACCGAATAATATGAGTATCAATAATTCGTTTTCAACTGCTTTTAACTATCTATGTTCAATGGTGTTAGCAATTGAATTGACAATTTTGAACACGAGAAACAGAATAACTGATACATTTATTATCTAGGCGTAAATTATGCTGGGGTTGCTTTTTGAATGTGTCGTATGTAATTTTCTGAAAAATAGCTCTGCATATCCGATGGGGTCTCGAACTGCTGGCGTGTTTCATTGTACAGTATACATTCAGACAAACCTACATCCACCGTGCTATTTTAGACATGTTTGCTCGCTATATGAAAAAGAGTTTTGAATGTGTTTGTTGAACAAGGTATCGGAGGCTTTTGGTCTACTTACCATTCAAGCGAAAGCCCTTGTCTAATGTCACTCAACTGTTATGTTCTAGCAATGTTTGCTAATGGGAGCAGATCCTTTGTCAACTCTTAGTTAGCCAGTCAGGAAAGATACTATTGCTTAGCTTTCATAATGTAATTGAGGTTAACATTCACAATCTTAGCTGTTGTTTTCATATTCGTTGTTTGAAACAGAGCAGTGCAGGCTAATAGCCAGATAACCTCACATAAGACGTTAGCTGTAGCTTAGTTTTGCTCAGTAATAGCTAACCAACCCTAAGTTAGCATGTCTTCTTCTGCAAAAGTTTTTCACTGCCGGCTTAAGAGCCAGTACAAACACACACACACACACACACACACACACACACACACACACACACACACACACACACACTGAGCCATTAGTCCAAGCTATTCATGACATATGTTGTTACCTTGGTAAAATTAAGGTTATTTTTTTTCTTTGTCTGTAGCATCTTGCTTAGTAGCAATTCCCTGAAGTTGATCCACAATAACATTATGTTTCGTTCTTAACCGGAATATTAGCACAAGACAAAGGTACTGAGAAGATTTCATTTGTCTTCTGACTGAGAATGAGTGCAGGTGTTGAATGCTAGCTTAGCAGGCTGTAGAAACATATGTGCTTACTGTGATGTGGCTCAAGGTGATATTTTGTTTTGTTTCATATTTTAAACAAGCACAATGAACTTTTTCATGTACCTGAAATATTAACTCATTGTGTGTGATTATTTTTTAATGAATTATTTTTAAAAGAGTTTTAGCACTGATTCAGTGTCTTAGCTGCGTTAATGAGGACTCCTCCCCACTACCCTTAAAACAACTACAAAACTTTTAAACATGGTTTGATTTTACAATTGTTACTTAATAGTTCATTCTTATGGTTCATATTGTTTTATATATATATATATATATATATATATATATATATATATATATATATATATATATATATATATAATTAACATAATTAACATTACTTACCACTATTTTTGTAACAAATGAAGCACTTGACAAGAACACAGTTAGCAATATGTGGAAGTAGTGCTAGTTTACACATTATGCTCGTACCTGTAATAAATAAATAAATAAAAAATAAATAAAAAAGTTGTTAAGTACAGCCTATTTGACATGGTCAGCGCAGCTCCTTAGAACAAACAAGTAAAACAATAAACAAGCAAAGAAATTAATTAAACAATAAAAACAAGCATTTTCAACTTTTAACTTTGAAAGTCACTCTGATGTTTATTGGCTTTTGTTTTCGTTTTATGCATTTTTTGTTAAATTTTAACATGTAAATCAATTTATACATACACGTATGTGCGTTATTATTATTATTATTATTATTATATTATTATTATTATAAGTAGTAGTAGTAGTGTGTGTGTGTGTGTGTGTGTGTGTGTGTGTGGTGCAATTCTTAGTCTGGACTCAGAGGGCCGCTGTTTATCAACGATTGGATTTTGTCTTTGTTCTTGTATGTCAGACCCTCCCTTTACATCCCATAATTTCGCTGCGAAAAGAAAGGCTTTCATCTCACAGAAGGATCGCGGAGTGGTTGCTTTGTGGCGTCCAAAGAGTCGCCAAATACGCCTTACACTTACATTTAACTGACGCAGAAGACTCTGTTTGGTGATATTGTGATTTTTGCGGATTATTTCTGTGGGAGAAATGTGCGCTGCAGCGATGTGGCACATTGTGTTCCTTGGCGTAATCGTCTCTGCTTCCTCGGTACGCGGACAGGTCAGTTACTCGATTCCAGAAGAAACGGCTAAAGGGTCGATAATTGGAAATATTGCTCAAGATTTGGGTTTGGATTTAAGAACACTGAGATCAAGGAAAGCGCGCATCTACACTGGAGACGACACGGAATACATCGAGCTGAATAAGGAGAAGGGGCTGCTTGTTGTCAAGGAGAAAATAGACCGCGAGGTCCTTTGTGCAAAAACGACTCCTTGCGCTTTACATCCTCAGATGATTCTGGAGAATCCAATGGAGTTATATAAAATAACTGTGGAAATCACGGATATAAACGATAACGCTCCACATTTTCAAAGAAACGACGTTACATTCGAAATAAGCGAGTCAGCTGTAACGGGCGCTAGATTTATGCTGGAGAATGCCGTGGATCTGGACGTTGGTGTTAATGGTAGGCTGAGATATTCACTCGAACCGACGGATAATTTTGTTTTGCAGCTCCAGAGTCAAACGGATGGTGATAAAAATATGGAAATGGTGCTACAAAAGCCATTAGATCGTGAACAGCAGAAGCAGCTGTCTTTGACGTTGACTGCTACAGATGAAGGTGAACCACGTATGTCTGGAACTGTACAAATACACGTAACTGTATTAGATGTTAATGACAACGCTCCTGTCTTCGATCAGAAAATATATAAGGCTACACTAACTGAAAATGCGCCAATTGGCTTTGAATTAACAACCGTCAGAGCCATTGACAAAGATGAAGGATCGAATGGTTTGATATCATATTATCTATCAAACACAATTGACTTAAACAATGTTTTTATGGTTGATGCACAGAGTGGAAAAGTATCCTTAAATGGACCAATAGACTATGAAAAAGCAAATCATTATCAACTAAATATCCAGGCTCGCGATCAAGGTGGACTCTCAGACTCGTGCAAACTTATGATTGAGGTAATTGACGTGAATGATAACAAACCAGCGATCAGTATTTTGTCTAGTTCTAATATTCTGTCTGAGGAATCTAAGCCTGGCACGGTCATTGCGATGCTGAATGTGAATGACCCAGATTCTGGTGACAATGGTCGAGTTCAGTGTACTATTACTGACAATATTCCGTTTGCTATCACATCACCATCTAACAACTTCTTCAGTCTGCGCACAGAGCAGGAACTGGACAGGGAGAGAGAGTCTGAGTACAACATCACTGTGCTGTGCTCTGATGAGGGAGTTCCCTCACTCTCCAGCAGCGCTTCTCTCCGTTTACTCCTTTCAGATGTGAATGATAATGCTCCTGTCTTTGAGAGAAGGAGCTACGAGGCCTTTGTGCTGGAGAACAACACACCAGGTCTCTCTATCTTCACAGTGAAGGCCAGTGACGCAGACTCGAACCAGAATGCGCGCGTTTCTTACATTTTAGACGACAGCACTGTTAATGGGGTTCCTGTATCATCATATGTGTCAGTCAGTGCTGATAGTGGAGTCATTAATGCCGTGCGCTCTTTCGACTACGAGCAGTTAAAGGACTTCCATTTCCGCGTAAAAGCGCAGGATGGAGGCTCCCCTCCACTCAGTAGTAACGTGACAGTGAGGATCAAAATCCAAGACCAGAACGACAACGCTCCTCAGGTTCTGTACCCAGTACAGACTGGTGGCTCTGTGGTGGCTGAGATTGTGCCTCGTTCAGCAGATGTTGGCTATCTGGTGACTAAAGTGGTGGCTGTTGATGTGGACTCTGGACAGAATGCCTGGCTCTCCTACAAACTCCAGAAAGCCACAGACAGGGCGCTGTTTGAAGTGGGCCCACAGAATGGAGAGATACGGACTGTGCGCCAGGTCACTGATAAAGATGCAGTGAAACAGAAGCTCACTGTTGTTGTGGAGGATAATGGACAGCCGTCTCGCTCAGCTGTAGTGAACATCAATGTAGCTGTAGCGGACAGTTTCCCTGAAGTGGTCTCGGAGTTCTCGGACTTTACGCACAGCAAAGAATACAACGATAACCTGACTTTTTACTTAGTTTTAGCTCTGGCTGCTGTTTCTTTCCTTTTCATTACTACTGTAGTAGTTATAATATCAGTGAAGATCTACAGATGGAGACAGTCTCGTATTTTCTATCAGTCCAGTCTCCCAGTTATTCCGTACTATCCACCCGGTTACGCAGACACAGGAGTTACTGGAACTCTGCCGCACATGTACAATTATGACGTTTGCATGACGACAAACTCGAGGAAAAGTGACTGTAAATATTCTACACTTGGTGGACAGAGTGTTTTAGTGGTGGACCCGAGTTTTACAGAGACTCTGCAGCGCGCAATGAGGGAAAAAAGTCTTTTGGAGGACCCGGATTCTCCAGAATTGGTAAGGCAATGCTCAAATTCTGTGGACTGATCAGTTATAATATCATTATCTGAAACATATCAGTGTGCATTAACCTCACATTAATACTTCCATCAGTTCACATTTAAAATCATTTATTCACGGTGTTTCCGATTCAACTTGCGTCAGTAATTCACTTTTTCAGCACCACTAGTTCTGGATAGCGCCATTTATGTTCATTAACTTTGTCACGATAACTACGTTTGGCGCATTGTTTTCTGGGCATCTGCCGGCCACGTAGTACTTTGATTGTCTTTTGTTTGGTTTGACTCTTTTGGTAGAAAGATTAAGATGCATGGACAGTTAGCAATTCTTTTATTCTATTTTGTGTGTGTTTTTATTGCAACATAGGAAACTGGAGAAGAGCTTGCAAGTAGTGATACCTGAATTAGCAAATACATACTAAATCCTTTCAAAGAAATGTAAAGCATTTCTGCAAAATAACAACCTTATTAATTGTAACTTAATTACAAACTTTCCCTAACTAAACTGACCGAATATTGTAAGTGATAATAATGTAAAAACTTTAAACTACATTATGGGATACTGATGTTCTCTTTAAAAAAAAGTTTAAGGGTTCTGTTGTAGATGGTGTACTCAGTGAATCACTTTCTGTCTTACACGTCTACAGTTTCTTTGATGTGACTACTAGTTCCATGCATAGAAAAAAAAAAAATCCCTTTTGGCCTGAAACAGAAAGTCACATTAATGTACTCGTATTCCCACAGGAAAACGTTGTATTTGTGGATTTAGAAGCGAGCTAGCTCATTTTCAGTAGGTTGTTTGTTGATATTCATACTGTTTCGCCATTAAGAACTGCAGTGCCACTGCTTTCTTATTCAGTTTCACATTATGATTGGCAGAAGACCAGCAGCAGTAGAAGTAGAATATATTCTTACAACAAAGTTAAACATACACACTCTTTTTTCATTCAGTTCTCCGTTAGTTGCTGCGGTCCAATGCGCTTTTGTTTAAGGGCAGCTTTTACTATCAGTTTATTGTTTTTTTTTTTTTTTTTTTCACATTGATAATTCACTCCCTGTTCATGCATGTGTAGTTCCAATTTTTTGACTCAGAAGGTCGCTGTTTAACAGCGTTTGGGCTGTGGCTCAAACCTTCACGCCCTCCCACACCATCACACTGTGTCAGAAAGAAAAGGAAGGCAGGCATTTCTTTCAAACAGTGCCTACACGGTGTCGTTGTAAAATCGCTCCGTTTGTTTAGAAAATGCATATTTCTATTTGACTTTATGGATCTAGTGCATAGCGTGAGGATGGATATATTGCGTATGAGGATGTTCACTTCAGGCAAGAAAACGTCCGTTTTTACTCAGTGGCTCACGGCGCTGCTTCTTGTGGTCTTTTGTTCTCGCATCGTGTCCGGACAGATCACTTACTCCATTCCGGAGGAAATGCCGAAAGGCTCCATGATTGGAAATATCGTTCAGGATTTGGGACTGGATTTAAAAAGACTGAAGTCCGGGAAAGCGCGCATCTATACTGGCGATAGCACGGAATACATTGAACTGAACAGAGAAAAGGGATTATTGCTCATCAAAGAGAAAATAGATCGCGAGTCTCTTTGCGCAAAAATGACCCCGTGCGCTCTGCATCTCCAAATGATTCTGGAAAACCCGATGGAATTATATTCTGTTACCGTCGAAATTAAAGACATAAACGATAATGCTCCTAGTTTCCAGAGAAATGAAATTAGGTTTGAGATAAGCGAGTCAGCAGCGGTGGGGGCCAGGTTCGTGCTGGGCAGAGCGGTGGATCCAGACGTAGGAATTAATGGTCTTCGAAGCTACTCGCTCAATCCAACGGATAATTTTGTTTTAGAAAAGGAACCAGGAGGCGAAAATAATGTAGAGATGGTGTTGCAAAAATCACTTGATCGAGAAAAGGAAGGAAGACTTAGTTTACTGTTGACAGCGTTTGATGGAGGAGAACCACGGCTATCTGGCACAATGAATATACATATAACAGTGCTGGATGTTAATGATAATGCGCCTGTTTTTACGCAAAGAGAATATAAAGCCACAATTACAGAAAATTCTCCAAAGAGCACCAAACTGATAACGGTAAGCGCATCTGACGCGGATGAAGGGTCCAATAGTCATGTAACATATTACATCTCTGACGCAGTCGACAGTAACGTGGCCGACATGTTTTCTGTAGACGAAAACAGTGGAGAGGTTACATTACACGGTCTAATGGACTATGAAAAATCAAACCATTACCAGCTTGATATCCAAGCTAGAGACCAAGGAGGACTTTCTGACTCGTGTAAGGTAATTATTGATGTGTTGGATATTAATGACAATAAACCAACCATTGATATAATTTCTTTGTCCAGTTCTATATCCGAAGAGTCCAAGCCTAATACTGTTGTGGCTATGATAAAAGTAAATGATCCAGATTCAGGTGCAAATGGCCAAGTTCACTGCACTATCAGTGATAACATTCCATTTTCTGTGAAAACACCATCCAACAACTTCTTCAGTCTGCGCACAGAGCAGGAACTAGACAGGGAGAGAGAGTCTGAGTACAACATCACTGTGCTGTGCTCTGATGAGGGAGTTCCCTCACTCTCCAGCAGCGCTTCTCTCCGTTTACTCCTTTCAGATGTGAATGATAATGCTCCTGTCTTTGAGAGAAGGAGCTACGAGGCCTTTGTGCTGGAGAACAACACACCAGGTCTCTCTATCTTCACAGTGAAGGCCAGTGACGCAGACTCGAACCAGAATGCGCGCGTTTCTTACATTTTAGACGACAGCACTGTTAATGGGGTTCCTGTATCATCATATGTGTCAGTCAGTGCTGATAGTGGAGTCATTAATGCCGTGCGCTCTTTCGACTACGAGCAGTTAAAGGACTTCCATTTCCGCGTCAAAGCGCAGGATGGAGGCTCCCCTCCACTCAGTAGTAACGTGACAGTGAGGATCAAAATCCAAGACCAGAACGACAACGCTCCTCAGGTTCTGTACCCAGTACAGACTGGTGGCTCTGTGGTGGCTGAGATTGTGCCTCGTTCAGCAGATGTTGGCTATCTGGTGACTAAAGTGGTGGCTGTTGATGTGGACTCTGGACAGAATGCCTGGCTCTCCTACAAACTCCAGAAAGCCACAGACAGGGCGCTGTTTGAAGTGGGCCCACAGAATGGAGAGATACGGACTGTGCGCCAGGTGACTGATAAAGATGCAGTGAAACAGAAGCTCACTGTTGTTGTGGAGGATAACGGACAGCCGTCTCGCTCAGCTGTAGTGAACATCAATGTAGCTGTAGCGGACAGTTTCCCTGAAGTGGTCTCGGAGTTCTCGGACTTTACGCACAGCAAAGAATACAACGATAACCTGACTTTTTACTTAGTTTTAGCTCTGGCTGCTGTTTCTTTCCTTTTCATTACTACTGTAGTAGTTATAATATCAGTGAAGATCTACAGATGGAGACAGTCTCGTATTTTCTATCAGTCCAACCTCCCAGTTATTCCGTACTACCCACCCGGTTACGCAGACACAGGAGTTACTGGAACTCTGCCGCACATGTACAATTATGACGTTTGTATGACGACAAACTCGAGGAAAAGTGACTGTAAATATTCTACACTTGGTGGACAGAGTGTTTTAGTGGTGGACCCGAGTTTTGCAGAGACTTTGCAGCGCGGATTGAAGGAAAATAGCCTTCTAGAAGATGCCGATTCTCCAGAGTTGGTAAGACTTTGTTATAACACATCATAACGTTAAAAATGTCAATCATAAATGTGCACGTAAATTGCTCATACTTCGGTTTGTAAATATCTCATCATCAAAGCCATTGTGCTGTAATGTGTTTAAATATTCTCATGTTCGTGTCTTTTCACCCCTTAAAATATTAAGCTTATTATATACAAAGTCTTATCACTGAGTAACTTCGGTGACTTCTGTGCATACTGGCTGAGCTGTTCTTATGTTGTAGAAGTGTGTGCTAAAATGTTGGGCTCTGGTCATTTCAGGGGTTAACTAATACATCATGTCTGATTGAAAAATACTATTGTCGCTTTTATCTACCTCAAATCGATATAGGATTTCAGGATTGTTAAATAGTGAAATAAATGTAGTGAATAGTGAAATAAATGAAAAATGGCAGAAAACGTCACATAAAAAAAAAAAAAAAAGGTTTGCTAAAATGTTCCATTTCCCATATGTCATATTAAGGCTCTTAAATCGAATAGTGGGTTTCATATTGCTTTTCTTTGAAAGATGGTTGTAGACGTGACGTGTTTAATCCGCAAGATACTGAATGACACATTAAAATCATATAAAGCCGCAGATCTTTTTCTTTACATTCCGTTTCTCAAAGTTTCAGCACCACTTTTACTGGGCAGCGCCAAACGCTTTGAAATGTCAACGATTTAGACATTTAATGAACGCGAACTTAACTGCTTTCTTAACTCGCTGTGGCATTTTGTGTTTTATTATAAAGTAACGTTCATACATGGTTGCACTTTTACCTCTCATGAGGTTAAACTGGCATGTATATTGAAAGAAATGTCTCTTATTTTGAAAAGCAGTTGAATTCAACCTGCTAACACTCAACTATTTTAAACAGATTATTTATTAGTTTCTTTATTTCGTTGTTTCTTTGTTTGCATAATATTTAACTTTAGCAATGTACAGCTATATCTCGTCGTACTCATATGAATTATTCACATTCTGTTCATGTACATGTAGTTCCTCTTTTTGACTCAGAAGGTCGCTGTTTAACAGCACTTGGGCGGCGGCTAAAATCCTCACGCCCTCCCACACCATCACACCGTATGAGAAACAAAAGGAAGGCAGGCTTTTCTCGCTGATGCTATTTACACAGATCCGTTGTAAAACCGCTTTTCTCTTGTTAAAACGTATTTTCAATTTTTTTTTTACTATTTTTTTTTCCTTGAAACGGTGGATTTTGAAGCCATAGATTACGGATTAATATATTGCGTATGAGGATGTTCACTTCAGGCAAGAAAATGTCCGTTTTTACTCGGTGGCTCACGGCGCTGTTTCTTGTGGTCTTTTGTTCTCGCATCGTGTCCGGACAGATCACTTACTCCATTCCGGAGGAAATGCCGAAAGGCTCCATGATTGGAAATATCGCTCAGGATTTGGGACTGGATTTAAAAAGACTGAAGTCCGGGAAAGCGCGCATCTATACTGGCGATAGCACGGAATACATTGAACTGAACAGAGAAAAGGGATTATTGCTCATCAAAGAGAAAATAGATCGCGAATCTCTTTGCGCAAAAATGACCCCGTGCGCTCTGCATCTCCAAATGATTCTGGAAAACCCGATGGAATTATATTCTGTTACCGTCGAAATTAAAGACATAAACGATAATGTTCCTAGTTTCCAGAAAAACGAAATTAGGTTTGAGATAAGCGAATCAGCAGCGGTGGGGGCCAGATTCGTGCTGGGGAGCGCGGTGGATCCAGACGTAGGAATCAACGGCCTTCGAAGCTACTCGCTCAATCCAACGGATAATTTTGCGTTGGATACACAATCTGATGTGGGGAAGATTGTGGAGATGATATTACAAAAACCCCTTGATCGTGAAAAGGAAGCACGGGTTAATTTACTGTTGACCGCGTTTGATGGAGGAGAACCACGGCTATCGGGTACAGTGAACATAGATATAACAGTATTGGATGCTAATGATAACGCTCCTGTCTTTAGTCAAAAGATGTATAAAGCTACAATAACAGAAAATGCTCCAAAGAGCACCAAACTAACCACCGTAAGAGCAACCGATGCGGATGAAGGCTCTAATAGTCATGTGACATATTATATTTCCGATGCAATGGACAGTTCTGTGACCGACATCTTTATAGTAGATCAATACAGTGGAGATATTATATTAAATGGTCAAATTGACTATGAAAAAACAAATCATTACCAGCTTCATATTCAAGCTAGAGATCAAGGAGGACTCTCTGACTCATGTGAGGTAATTATTGATGTGTTGGATGTCAATGACAACAAACCAGCTATTGACGTAATTTCTCTGTCGAATTCTATTTCTGAACAGGCCGAACCTAGAACTGTTGTTGCTATGATAAAAGTAAATGACCCGGATTCAGATGTAAATGGCCAAGTTCACTGCACTATTAATGATAACGTTCCATTTTCTGTTAATTCACCATCCAACAACTTCTTCAGTCTGCGCACAGAGCAGGAACTGGACAGGGAGAGAGAGTCTGAGTACAACATCACTGTGCTGTGCTCTGATGAGGGAGTTCCCTCACTCTCCAGCAGCGCTTCTCTCCGTTTACTCCTTTCAGATGTGAATGATAATGCTCCTGTCTTTGAGAGAAGGAGCTACGAGGCCTTTGTGCTCGAGAACAACACACCAGGTCTCTCTATCTTCACAGTGAAGGCCAGTGACGCAGACTCGAACCAGAATGCGCGCGTTTCTTACATTTTAGATGACAGCACTGTTAATGGGGTTCCTGTATCATCATATGTGTCAGTCAGTGCTGATAGTGGAATCATTAATGCCGTGCGCTCTTTCGACTACGAGCAGTTAAAGGACTTCCATTTCCGCGTCAAAGCGCAGGATGGAGGCTCCCCTCCACTCAGTAGTAACGTGACAGTGAGGATCAAAATCCAAGATCAGAACGACAACGCTCCTCAGGTTCTGTACCCAGTACAGACTGGTGGCTCTGTGGTGGCTGAGATTGTGCCTCGTTCAGCAGATGTTGGCTATCTGGTGACTAAAGTGGTGGCTGTTGATGTGGACTCTGGACAGAATGCCTGGCTCTCCTACAAACTCCAGAAAGCCACAGACAGGGCGCTGTTTGAAGTGGGCCCACAGAATGGAGAGATACGGACTGTGCGCCAGGTCACTGATAAAGATGCAGTGAAACAGAAGCTCACTGTTGTTGTGGAGGATAACGGACAGCCGTCTCGCTCAGCTGTAGTCAACATCAATGTAGCTGTAGCGGACAGTTTCCCTGAAATGGTCTCGGAGTTCTCGGACTTTACGCACAGCAAAGAATACAACGATAACCTGACTTTTTACTTAGTTTTAGCTCTGGCTGCTGTTTCTTTCCTTTTCATTACTACTGTAGTAGTTATAATATCAGTGAAGATCTACAGATGGAGACAGTCTCGTATTTTCTATCAGTCCAATCTCCCAGTTATTCCGTACTATCCACCCGGTTACGCAGACACAGGAGTTACGGGAACTCTGCCGCACATGTATAATTATGACGTCTGTATGACGACAAATTCGAGGAAAAGTGACTGTAAATATTCTACGCTTGGTGGACAGAGTGTTTTAGTGGTGGATTCGAGTTTTTCCGAGACTATGAAGCGCGCGATGAAGGAAAAGAATCTTCTTGATGACCCCGATTCTCCGGAGTTGGTAAGATTTAAAATTTGATGGCTTACCAATTCCATTAGCTTATATTTATGAACATTACATTGTAATATTTTGCCCTGTTGCTATTCAAAAATTCTCCGTTTGAAGTGTCCTTTGTGTTAAAGCTGGCTATACTTCATTATTTACGTATAAAGTGATTTGATACAGTATTGTTATGGGACGTAAAACTGTATGAGTCGCTGTTGCGTTGTTATGTAGTGACATCATCCTCTTTGTCATTTAACATCAATTTTGAAGTTCACTCACGTCATTTTTCTCCTTTATATTGACAATTCCCTTGTGTCTAGTGGTCACTCATGTAATTGTTTCAGAAACACAGTCGTTGACTTTCGGTCAAATATTTTGCGTATGTGCAATTGATTGACATTCTAAATCAAGTAAAGCCATCAATCTTTTGTGTTCAGGCAGTTCAGCACCTTTCAGCACTACTCCTTCTGGACAGCTCCGGGCAGTTTAAAAAAAAAATCTATGAGTTCAACCTCCATTGGACTACCAACCCATTGGATACCAACTCTGTTGTCTTTCTGTGACGTTAGTATATTTTGTTTGGCAAAAACATTTGTAAAGTCCTGCGATTTTGCCTTAGTATAAAATGGTAGAAAATGCATGGAACAGTTTTGTCTTGTATTTCACTTGGTGTGCAGAATGCTTTCGTCGTGGACCCGAGATTTATTGAGACAATTTCGCGTAAAATAATATAAATATATTATAGCAGAACCAGAATGTTTGATATGATACGTTTTATTCTTCTAATCGTACCGTAATATTAACAGACTTTAAAACTGCACAAATCTCTGAAACGTCACCCTTAGATGGCCATGACTGTTGCGCCTGGAGCCCCTCTAGACTTTCTCCAGCCCAAATAATCATAAACTCAAACCTGACTTCATTGTGTGTTCTAAAAGTAGGGAGTTTGCTCAAATATTTCAATGACGTCAACGCCACATGGATTGCCAATGCATTATTATGGAGTGGATTAAAACAAAGTGTGGTAGATGAATTTTCTTTTTCAGGACCGCTAGTGTTGGCGAGTGTTAAACAGTTTAAAAGGAAAGTAAGGCATATGATTTGGGTTTCTCAGAAATACTATTTTTCTCCGCTCTACATGTTTATTCAAGACTAAAATTCTTTTATTTCATGCTTTTTGCTGACTGAAATTGCACCAGTTCAGTTTTTTAATCTTAACTCAAAATCAGTTAAAGTCGTCACATTGAAATATGATTTCTCAAAATCTTTATCTGTCTATTTAACCGAATGTTTATTGATTTATATATTTATTGCAGTGTTTCTTTTATTCTATTTTGGAGGTCATTATTTCATATTTAACGTAATCAATTTGCAATGGAAGTTTTGTAATTCCTCATTCTGACTCTAAGTGACGCTGTTTATCAAGGATACGCTGCCTCTGTATGTGTCCGCCTCAGACTCGCCCACAGCAGCCTGAATAATCAGAGAAAGAAAAGCTCCTCAGTCGCGTTTTCCGTGTCATCGACATCTGAGTGGAATATGTTCGTCTGTCGTTCTTAAATCCATCAAACAGGGATCCGCATTTGATAACTGATCATTTAAATTATTGAAAAACTGAATGTCGACGTCATTTCTGGAGATCTCAGCAGACAAGAGAATCTCCGTTGCAGTGATGTGGCACACGGTATTGTTCTTCGTCGTCCTTTCTTCTCTCTCCGTGCTCGGCCAGGTCAGTTACTCCATTCCGGAGGAAATGGCGAAAGGCTCGACGGTTGGAAATATCGCTCAGGATCTGGGATTAGATTTAAAAAGACTGAAATCAGGAAAAGCGCGGATATTCTCCGGGGACAGCACGGAATACATCGAGCTGAACAAAGAGAAGGGCATGCTTCTGATCAAAGAGAAAATAGATCGCGAGGCTCTGTGCGCTAAAACAACACCGTGCGCTTTACATCTTCAGATGATTCTGGAGAATCCGATGGAACTTTACACTGTTACCGTTGAAATCACGGATATAAACGATAATGCTCCTACATTTCAGAACAAAGAAATGAGGTTTGAGATCAGCGAGTCAGCTGTAACAGGAGCGAGATTCATGCTAGACAGAGCAGTCGATGCGGACGTTGGGACCAATGGCCTTCAGAGCTATTCACTTCAGCCAACCGATCACTTCATCATAGAACTGCAAAATCAGGCAAATGATCGTAAAAACGTAGAGATGGTTTTACAAAGACCTCTTGATAGAGAGAAACAAGATAGACTTACTTTGATGTTAACAGCGATTGATGGAGGTGAGCCAGTGCTGTCCGGCACTCTTCAAATACATGTTACTGTACTGGACGCTAATGATAACGCTCCCATTTTTAACCAGAAGGTATACAAAGCTTCAATAGTCGAAAATTCACCCAAAGGATTCAAATTGACAACCGTCAGCGCCTCTGATGCAGATGAAGGCTCAAACGGGCACGTCGACGTATTATATTTCAAACGTAGATGATGATATTAAAGATTTGTTCATAATAAATAAAGAAAACGGCGAAATATCGTTAAGTGGAGAAATTGACTATGAAAAAACAAACCACTATCAGCTTGATATTCAAGCCAGGGACCAAGGTGGACTCTCAGACTCATGCAAACTGATTATTGATGTGCTGGACATTAACGATAATAAACCAGCTATCACTATTCTGTCTATGTCCAGCTCTATATCAGAAGATTCTCCTTTCGGCACCATTGTAGCAATGCTGAAAGTAAATGATCCAGATTCGTCAGGAAATGGAGAAGTTCACTGCAGTATTCTTGATAATATTCCTTTTGCCATCGTATCTCCGTCAAACAATATATTTAGTCTGCGCACAGAGCAGGAACTGGACAGGGAGAGAGAGTCTGAGTACAACATCACTGTGCTGTGCTCTGATGAGGGAGTTCCCTCACTCTCCAGCAGCGCTTCTCTCCGTTTACTCCTTTCAGATGTGAATGATAATGCTCCTGTCTTTGAGAGAAGGAGCTACGAGGCCTTTGTGCTGGAGAACAACACACCAGGTCTCTCTATCTTCACAGTGAAGGCCAGTGACGCAGACTCGAACCAGAATGCGCGCGTTTCTTACATTTTAGATGACAGCACTGTTAATGGGGTTCCTGTATCATCATATGTGTCAGTCAGTGCTGATAGTGGAGTCATTAATGCCGTGCGCTCTTTCGACTACGAGCAGTTAAAGGACTTCCATTTCCGCGTAAAAGCGCAGGATGGAGGCTCCCCTCCACTCAGTAGTAACGTGACAGTGAGGATCAAAATCCAAGACCAGAACGACAACGCTCCTCAGGTTCTGTACCCAGTACAGACTGGTGGCTCTGTGGTGGCTGAGATTGTGCCTCGTTCAGCAGATGTTGGCTATCTGGTGACTAAAGTGGTGGCTGTTGATGTGGACTCTGGACAGAATGCCTGGCTCTCCTACAAACTCCAGAAAGCCACAGACAGGGCGCTGTTTGAAGTGGGCCCACAGAATGGAGAGATACGGACTGTGCGCCAGGTCACTGATAAAGATGCAGTGAAACAGAAGCTCACTGTTGTTGTGGAGGATAACGGACAGCCGTCTCGCTCAGCTGTAGTGAACATCAATGTAGCTGTAGCGGACAGTTTCCCTGAAATGGTCTCGGAGTTCTCGGACTTTACGCACAGCAAAGAATACAACGATAACCTGACTTTTTACTTAGTTTTAGCTCTGGCTGCTGTTTCTTTCCTTTTCATTACTACTGTAGTAGTTATAATATCAGTGAAGATCTACAGATGGAGACAGTCTCGTATTTTCTATCAGTCCAATCTCCCAGTTATTCCGTACTATCCACCCGGTTACGCAGACACAGGAGTTACTGGAACTCTGCCGCACATGTACAATTATGACGTTTGTATGACGACCAACTCGAGAAAAAGTGACTGTAAATATTCTACACTTGGTGGACAGAGTGTTTTAGTGGTGGACTCGAGTTTTTCCGAGACTATGCAGCGCGCAATGAAGGAAAAGAGTCTTCTTGATGACCCCGATTCTCCGGATTTGGTAAGGGCTTATAATAATCCATCATAGTCGTTTGAGTATTCCAATGTTTTGCCATTTTCTAAAGAGCACTAGCTTCTGCATATTAGTGTAATATTGATATGATCTCTCTACCCTCATGCTTGGGCAATATTTTTTTGGCTGAATACCAACTTTTTCTGTTGTTATGTCTAATATATATATATATATATATATATATATATATATATATATATATATATATATATATATATATATATATTCCTGTTTCCTTGAACTGGTTAGTAAGGAATTGTTATAAAACTTTATGGCGTTTTAATGTAGCGGGTCATTTCAAATGCGTGCACACTGCCCAAATTTTAGCATGTCAGGTGAATGTATTATGTTGCCTGCATATAAAATTAATTAGCGTCAATGTTCCTGTTCACACTAATACAATATAACATTGTTCTTGCCTTGTTATACAGTGAAGCGAGTTTCCATGTGGAAATACTTAAGCGTTTTTCAGCACCACCGCGGTGGATAGCGCCAAACAGTAAGGGAGGCCGTCAAGTCAGTTAATTTAAGTCAAGTCAAGGCTTTATTGTCATTTCAGCTTCATACAAGTACAGAGTGAAACGAAACAACATTCCTCCACGACCAGCACAGGAACACAAGGGCAACACAATACAATATACACAGTGCAGAAAATACAGTGCAATAAGTAAATATGAAAGACTTACAATAAATACAAAACAGAACACAGGCAGTACACGGTACTAATAGTGTGTGGAGCTGTGCAAAGGAAGATGTAACATTCTATGATATATTAGCAGCTTAGCAGAAAGCCTAGCATATATGAGCATAGCATTCACCGATGTAGCAACCAGAGCAGCAATATACAGTGTACAGTATTTGGTTGATACAGTAATTTTAGCAGCTAACATTGTTGAAGTGAAATAAAATGTACAAAAATGTAAGTATTCATATCTACAGTTATATAAAATGAAGTATTTCAGTGAAATGCAGTAATTATAATTAAATACAGTGTTCTAGACATAATTTGAAACTGCAAGAAGTGGGGAGTGAGTCCCATATTGTTATGTATATGTGTGTCTGGGTCTGTGTGGGTGTCCTTCAATTTGATCAGTGGAAGTTGAGGAATCTGATGGCTTGTGGGAAGAAACTGTTGTCCAGTCTGGCTGTGAGTACCTCCTTCCAGATGGCAGAAGAGAGAACAGTTCATGTGAGGGGTGTGTGGGGTCAGTCACAATGCTAGTGGCTTTTCAGATGCAGCGTGTGGTGTAAATGTCTGTGATGGAGGGAAGAGAGGCTCCGATTATCTTTTCAGTCTCGTATTTTCCCGGTTACGCAGCAGGAGTTACTGGAACTCTGCCGCACATGTATAATTATGACGTTTGAATGATGACAAACTCGAGGAAAAGCGACTGTAAATATTCTACACTTGATCGACAGAGTATTTTAGTGGTGGACCCGAGTTTTACAGAGACTTTGCGGTGCACGATGATGGGAAATTATCTTCTAGAAGACGCCGATTCTCCAAAGTTGGTAAGATTTAAAATTGAAAGGCTTCCGAATTCCATTATATTATTTGTATCAACATTACATTGCAAAATGTTGCCGTGCTGCCTTTCAAGAACTCTCCATTTGAAGTGTCTTTCGTGTTAAAGCTGGCTGTGCTTCATTGTTTACGTGTAAAGTGACTTGTTACAGTATTGCTATGGACAGTAAAACAGTATGAGTCGCCAAGACACAAGCTTATCTGTCATTTAACATTAATTTTCAAGTTCACGGATGTGTCATATATAGCTTGATGTTGACATAATTCCGATGTGCCTAGTGGTTACACACATAATTGTTTCATAAACACAATCGTTGTCTTTCAGTTGACTCTTTAAGTAAAAAGCTGATGAAACATATATTATGCGTGTGCAATTGATTGACATAAAGTAAGTAAAACTATCACTATTTTGTGTTCAAACAGTTGTCAGCACCACTAGTTCTGGACAGCTCCGGACAGTTCGCTGAATCAATGAGTTCAACCTCTGTTGAATTCAGACACACCCACTCTGTTTGCTTTCTGTGAATACTAGAATATTTTGCTTGGTAAAAAATATTCAAACCAGGCTACGATTTGCCTTTTTCTGGGTTAAGCACATAGACAATGCATTGCAACAGTCTTCTCTTTTAATCTCACTTAGTGTGCAGAATATTTTGGTTGTGAGCCCAGGCTGTGCTGAGACTGTTTAGCGTGAAATTAAGGGAATATTTTCTACCAAAACCAAAATGTTAGCTATAATGAATTTTGTTTCTTTAATGATATACTAATATTAAACTTAGGCAAACCTACTGTTTTGGGATTCTTGAAGATACAACATTTTTGCCTCTATACATGTTTATTCAAGTCTACAATTGTATTTTTTCGTGGTTTCTCCTGACTTAAACTGCGCCAGTTCAGTTTCAAATTAGAACTCAAAATCATGATTTTTCAAACTATCTATCTATCTATCTATCTATCTATCTATCTATCTATCTGATCATTTATTGATTCATATATTTATTGTAGGGTTTCATTTATTTTATTTAGGTAGTCATTATTTCGTATTTTGTGCAGTAACTTGGCAATATAAACTTTGTAATTCCTTATTCTGACTCTAAGTGACGCTGTTTATCAACGATACGCTGCATCTGTATGTGTCCGCCTCAGACTCGCCCACAGCACCCTGAATAATCAGAGAAAGAAAAGCTCCTCAGTCGCGTTTTCCGTGTCATCGACATCTGAGTGGAATATGTTTGTCTGTCGTTCTCAAATCCATCAAATCTGGATCTGTATTTAATGACTGCGCATTTAAAGCATTGAAAGTCTGGATTTCGCCGTAATTTCTTGAGATCTTCTCATCAGACAAGGAAATCTCCGTCGCAGTGATGTGGCACACGGTATTGTTCTTCGTCGTCCTTTCTTCTCTATCCGTGCTCGGCCAGGTCAGTTACTCCATTCCGGAGGAAATGGCGAAAGGCTCGACGGTTGGAAATATCGCTCAGGATCTGGGATTAGATTTAAAAAGACTGAAATCAGGAAAAGCGCGGATATTCTCCGGGGACAGCACGGAATATATCGAGCTGAACAAAGAGAAGGGCATGCTTCTGATCAAAGAGAAAATAGATCGCGAGGCTCTGTGCGCTAAAACAACACCGTGCGCTTTGCATCTTCAGATGATTCTTGAGAATCCGATGGAAATGTACACAGTGACCGTTGAAATCACTGATATAAACGATAATGCTCCTACATTTCAGAATAAAGACATTAGACTTGAGATTAGCGAATCAGCTGTGCCAGGAGCGAGATTCGTTTTAGAGAAAGCAGTGGATGCGGACGTTGGAACAAATGATCTTCAGAGCTATTCACTTCATCCAACCGACCACTTTGTTCTAGAATTGCAAAATAATGCAGGCCCTCGTAAAAACGTAGAGATGATTTTACAAAGACCGCTGGATAGAGAGAAACAAGAACGATTTACATTGCTATTAACAGCGGTTGATGGAGGTGAGCCAGTGCTGTCCGGCACTCTTCAGATACATGTTACTGTACTGGACATTAATGATAACGCCCCTGTTTTCACTCAGAAGATATACAAAGCTCAAATAATCGAAAATTCACCAAAAGGAGCTAAGCTGACTACAGTAAGCGCCTCTGATGCAGATGAAGGTTCTAACGGACAGGTGACGTATTACATTTCAAATACAGAATATGATATTAAAGATGTGTTTTTTATAAATCAGTTTACCGGCGAGGTTTCAGTAAATGGTCAGATTGACTATGAAAAAATAAACAATTATCAACTCGATATTGAAGCAAGAGATCAAGGAGGACTCTCAGATTCTGCTAAAATCACTATCGATGTGCTTGACATAAACGACAATAAACCAGCAATAACTATTATGTCCATGTCTAACTCTATATCAGAGGGCTCTCCTTCTGGCACGGTTGTTGCTATGTTAAAAGTAAATGATCCAGATTCAGGTGCAAATGGCCAAGTTCATTGCAATATAAACGAGAATATTCCCTTTGTTATCATATCACCATCCAACAACTTCTTCAGTCTGCGCACAGAGCAGGAACTGGACAGGGAGAGAGAGTCTGAGTACAACATCACTGTGCTGTGCTCTGATGAGGGAGTTCCCTCACTCTCCAGCAGCGCTTCTCTCCGTTTACTCCTTTCAGATGTGAATGATAATGCTCCTGTCTTTGAGAGAAGGAGCTACGAGGCCTTTGTGCTGGAGAACAACACACCAGGTCTCTCTATCTTCACAGTGAAGGCCAGTGACGCAGACTCGAACCAGAATGCGCGCGTTTCTTACATTTTAGATGACAGCACTGTTAATGGGGTTCCTGTATCATCATATGTGTCAGTCAGTGCTGATAGTGGAGTCATTAATGCCGTGCGCTCTTTCGACTACGAGCAGTTAAAGGACTTCCATTTCCGCGTCAAAGCGCAGGATGGAGGCTCCCCTCCACTCAGTAGTAACGTGACAGTGAGGATCAAAATCCAAGACCAGAACGACAACGCTCCTCAGGTTCTGTACCCAGTACAGACTGGTGGCTCTGTGGTGGCTGAGATTGTGCCTCGTTCAGCAGATGTTGGCTATCTGGTGACTAAAGTGGTGGCTGTTGATGTGGACTCTGGACAGAATGCCTGGCTCTCCTACAAACTCCAGAAAGCCACAGACAGGGCGCTGTTTGAAGTGGGCCCACAGAATGGAGAGATACGGACTGTGCGCCAGGTCACTGATAAAGATGCAGTGAAACAGAAGCTCACTGTTGTTGTGGAGGATAACGGACAGCCGTCTCGCTCAGCTGTAGTGAACATCAATGTAGCTGTAGCGGACAGTTTCCCTGAAATGGTCTCGGAGTTCTCGGACTTTACGCACAGCAAAGAATACAACGATAACCTGACTTTTTACTTAGTTTTAGCTCTGGCTGCTGTTTCTTTCCTTTTCATTACTACTGTAGTAGTTATAATATCAGTGAAGATCTACAGATGGAGACAGTCTCGTATTTTCTATCAGTCCAATCTCCCAGTTATTCCGTACTATCCACCCGGTTACGCAGACACAGGAGTTACTGGAACTCTGCCGCACATGTATAATTATGACGTTTGTATGACGACAAACTCGAGGAAAAGTGACTGTAAATATTCTACACTTGGTGGACAGAGTGTTTTAGTGGTGGACCCGAGTTTTACAGAGACTTTGCAGCGCGCGATGAAGGAAAAGAATCTTCTAGAAGATCCCGACTCTCCAGATTTGGTAAGAGCTTGTTATCAAAGATTGTAGCTTCAAATATCTTGTGCTAATTTAAAGGTGTATACAGTTCATTGTCTTCAGCGCGTAAACATCAGCTTGCAATGTTTTGCTCCGATGCTTTGCAAACGTTCTTTTGTTCCATTGTCCATCGCGTCAAAGCTGACTATATTTTATTTTCTCCATATATAGTGACAGGGTTACAGTATTGTTATCGAAGGTAAAACGATATGGTCTGCTAATGTTGCTACTGTTATATTGTGAAATCAGGTTCTGTGTCGGTCAGCGTTACTTCTAAGGTTCAGTTACAAATGGCTTTAAATTGACATGAGTCACATGTGTGTCGTGGTTACGCATGAACAGCTTTGTTTCATAAACACAAATCATGTCTGTACGTTTTCTGATTTTGCAAGAATTCTGTCAATGAAAATATATTTGCTTCTGCGAGTGATTGATACGTTAAAATCAAGTAAATAACACAAAACTGATTTGGTTTTGTAGACGTCATCGCTTTTCAGTACCACGTGTTCTGGACAGCTCCGAACAATTCAATAGTGGTTGATTCACACACACACACACACACACACACACACACACACACACACATTTTTTTTTTCACATGGCTGCGATTTTGCCTTATCCTTGGTTATGCTCATACACAGTGCATTGTAACTGTTTGTTTCTTCTAATTTCAAATGTTTTGCACAATGTTTTCGTCGTGGACCTGTGTTTTGTTGACAGTATTTTGCAGGAAATTAAGTTTATATCTTCTAGTAGAACCAGAATGTTTCCGATATTTTATTCATCTAATAATATCATAATATTAATAGGCTTAACACTTGCACAAAGCTCTGAAAAGTCACTATCAGATAGCCATGACTGTAGGTCCTTGAGACTTAGTAACTTTCTCCAATCTGAATATCTTTTTACTTAAACCGGATTTTCAATATTTTATCTAAAAAATAAAGTTTTGCCAAAATTGTGAATAATATCAAAGCACCGTGGTTTGTCAATTAGTTATTTTGTAGTGGATAAAAACACAGTGTGGCAGGTGATTCCTCTCTTTTCAGGACCAGTAATGCTGGAGAGTGCCAAAAAGTTTGGCAGAAAGTGAATTAGTTTAAATGTGCACAAACATATTTCTTTGCGTTTATAGGAAATAGAATATTCATACCTATCTATATGCTTCTCCAAGATCACAATTTGATTTTTTTTTCATGTTGGATCATCATTAATATGCTCCATTTCACTTTCCAATTTTTGACTTAAAATCAATTCAGCACATGGTATTAAAAGATGATTGTCTCTCTTTGCTCCTTCATTTTGTACGCATTATTTTGGCAATACTAAATTTTGTAGTTCCTCATTCTGACTCTAAGTGACGCTGTTTATCAACGATTTGCTGCATCTGTATGTGTCCGCCTCAGACTCGCCCACAGCAGCCCTGAATAATCAGAGAAAGAAAAGCTCCTCAGTCGCGTTTTCCGTGTCATCGACATCTAAGTGGAATATGTTGGTCTGTCTTTCTTAAATCCGTCGGAATTTGGATTCCTATTTAATCACTGAGGAGTGAAAGCGTCGGAAGTCTTGATATCGACGTCATTTCTGGAGATCTTTTCATCAGACAAGGAAATCTCCGTCGCAGTGATGTGGCACACGGTATTGTTCTTCGTCGTCCTTTCTTCTCTCTCCGTGCTCGGCCAGGTCAGTTACTCCATTCCGGAGGAAATGGCGAAAGGCTCGACGGTTGGAAATATCGCTCAGGATCTGGGATTAGATTTAAAAAGACTGAAATCAGGAAAAGCGCGGATATTCTCCGGGGACAGCACGGAATACATCGAGCTGAACAAAGAGAAGGGCATGCTTCTGATCAAAGAGAAAATAGATCGCGAGGCTCTGTGCGCTAAAACAACACCGTGCGCTCTACATCTACAGATGATTCTGTAGAATCCTATGGAAATGTACACAGTGACCGTTGAAATCACGGATATAAACGATAATGCTCCTACATTTCAGAATAAACAAATGAGGTTTGAGATCAGCGAGTCAGCTGTGACAGGAGCGAGATTCGTGTTAGAGAGTGCAGTCGATGCGGACGTTGGAACAAACGGCCTTCAGAGCTATTCACTTCATCCAACCGATCATTTTGCTTTAGACTTACAGAATCTCGCAGAGGGTCGTAAAAACGTAGAGATGGTTTTACAAAAACCGCTGGATAGAGAGAAACGAGAACGATTTACATTGATGTTAACGGCGATTGATGGAGGTGAGCCAGTGCTGTCCGGCACTCTTCAGATTCATGTTACTGTACTGGACGCTAATGATAACGCCCCTGTTTTCACTCAGAAAGTGTATAAAGCCTCAATAAGTGAAAACTCACCCAAAGGATCCAAACTGACAACGGTTAGCGCGTCAGACGCAGATGAAGGCACAAACGGGCAGGTGACGTATTACATTTCCAATACAGAGAATGATGTTAAAGATGTGTTCGTCATTAATCAATTTAACGGTGAGGTAACATTAAATGGTCAGATGGATTATGAAAAAATAAACCATTATCAACTAGTTATTGAAGCTAGAGATCAAGGTGGTCTGTCAGACTCGTGTAAAATGATTATTGATGTGCTGGACATAAACGATAATAAACCAGTTATAACCGTTATGTCCATGTCTAACTCAATATCAGAAGATTCTCCTTCTGGCACGGTCGTTGCAATGTTGAAAGTAAACGATCCAGATTCATCCGCGAATGGGCGAGTTCAGTGCAGTATTAGTGAACATATTCCATTTGCTATCTCATCACCATCCAACAACTTCTTCAGTCTGCGCACAGAGCAGGAACTGGACAGGGAGAGAGAGTCTGAGTACAACATCACTGTGCTGTGCTCTGATGAGGGAGTTCCCTCACTCTCCAGCAGCGCTTCTCTCCGTTTACTCCTTTCAGATGTGAATGATAATGCTCCTGTCTTTGAGAGAAGGAGCTACGAGGCCTTTGTGCTGGAGAACAACACACCAGGTCTCTCTATCTTCACAGTGAAGGCCAGTGACGCAGACTCGAACCAGAATGCGCGCGTTTCTTACATTTTAGACGACAGCACTGTTAATGGGGTTCCTGTATCATCATATGTGTCAGTCAGTGCTGATAGCGGAATCATTAATGCCGTGCGCTCTTTCGACTACGAGCAGTTAAAGGACTTCCATTTCCGCGTCAAAGCGCAGGATGGAGGCTCCCCTCCACTCAGTAGTAACGTGACAGTGAGGATCAAAATCCAAGACCAGAACGACAACGCTCCTCAGGTTCTGTACCCAGTACAGACTGGTGGCTCTGTGGTGGCTGAGATTGTGCCTCGTTCAGCAGATGTTGGCTATCTGGTGACTAAAGTGGTGGCTGTTGATGTGGACTCTGGACAGAATGCCTGGCTCTCCTACAAACTCCAGAAAGCCACAGACAGGGCGCTGTTTGAAGTGAGCCCACAGAATGGAGAGATACGGACTGTGCGCCAGGTCACTGATAAAGATGCAGTGAAACAGAAGCTCACTGTTGTTGTGGAGGATAACGGACAGCCGTCTCGCTCAGCTGTAGTGAACATCAATGTAGCTGTAGCGGACAGTTTCCCTGAAATGGTCTCGGAGTTCTCGGACTTTACGCACAGCAAAGAATACAACGATAACCTGACTTTTTACTTAGTTTTAGCTCTGGCTGCTGTTTCTTTCCTTTTCATTACTACTGTAGTAGTTATAATATCAGTGAAGATCTACAGATGGAGACAGTCTCGTATTTTCTATCAGTCCAGTCTCCCAGTTATTCCGTACTATCCACCCGGTTACGCAGACACAGGAGTTACTGGAACTCTGCCGCACATGTACAATTATGACGTTTGTATGACGACAAACTCGAGGAAAAGCGACTGTAAATATTCTACACTTGGTGGACAGAGTGTTTTAGTGGTGGACCCGAGTTTCTCAGAAACTCTGCAGCGCGCGATAAAGGAGAAGAATCTTTTGGAAGAACCCGATTCTCCTGATTTGGTAAGAGTTTGGTGTATTTTTTTTTTTTACTCTAGATACTGTGGCAATATTTTAAAAGACTACGTTTTCCTTACATCACATGACTTTTACTTGTTGCTGGTGAACCTTTCTTCTTTTCTGTGTCTAGTATTTTACAACGGACTTCACGATTCACGCTAAAATAATGTTGAATTATTGCAGTTGATTTCCAAATGGTTGCCCATTCCGTTTTTATATGGTACACCTATATTTAGAACAATGCTTCATTCATTATTCTTTAAATTATGAAAAATTGGCTTCAAATTTATGTGATTCATTTGTGTCATAAGGTTGCATACATATTAATATTTATATAAATTAGATTTGTTGATGCTTCATTTTTATTCTTGTGCAGTCGACTGACATTATGAGCCCTGTAAAGCCAAAGCATCATATTTTCATTCTGTTGTTCGGCGCATCTCAGCACCACATTGTCTGGACAGCTCCAGACAGTCATGCTTATTCAAGACTTTGATTTTTTTTTCTTTTTATCTTACCATTGTTGAGCTGATACATGACTCATTGGAACATTATTTTATTCTTATTTCACGTGGTGACCAGAATATTTGGGTGGTAAACTTGATTTGTGCAGAGATTATTTGGAGCTTGATGACGAAATGAAAATATTCTAGTTGAACCTGATTTTCCAAATTTGCAAAGGGCTTAATATAGTACATTTTGAAATCGAATTCTAGTTTTAAAAAGGCTTAAACATTGTACAAATCTCTGAAGTGTCTCCATTAGGTGGACATGATCACCCGATTGTGCTTAACTTCTACGTTTATTTGCTGTGTTGTCTAAGCATAAAAGCTTTAAGCAAGTTGATAACGTCACAATGACATGGGTTTGTCAGTGCTTTACTAAGTAGTGAAGTCAGTTAAAATGTGGAAAGTGATTTTCTCTTTTCAGCACCGTCAATGCTGCACAGCACCTAACACTTAAAAATAAATGAATAAATAAATAAAATAATAATAATAATAATAATAATAATAATAATAATAATAATAATGATAATAATAATAATAATAATAATAATAATAATGTCACTTATTTTAAACATATGCGTGCCTTCTTTGTTGGCGTTTGAGGAAATAGTACAAGTTTTCTTTCTTTATAATTTTAATTGATACACTTATGTTTATTTATTTATTTTTTTTGTGGTGTCCTTGCTAAAACTAAACTAGAACAGTTGTCTTTTTATTTTTTTTTTTTTTGTTTGTTTTTTTAATGACTTTTTCATGTGGTACTGAGATATTTTATACACTTCATTTACTTATTTATTTATTCATTCTATAAGTTGAAGTTACACAAATTTAATGTTGAAAGACAATGATTCGTATTTTTGCCAATATTTGGCAAGGGAAGTTTTGTAATTCCTAATTCTGACTCAAAGTGACGCTGTTTAACAACGATAGGCTCCCTCTGTATGTGTCCGCCTTAGACTCGCCCACAGCAGCCTGAATAATCAGAGACGAACAAGCTTTCCAGTCGCGTTATGAGATTCTCCGTCGTCTGAGTGGAATATTTCGTGTATTGCTTTGATATCAATAGAATCCGGATCTATATTTGATGACTGCAAAGTTAAGGCATTGAGCGTCTGGACTGGATATTATTTTTGAAGATCTTCTCTGCAGATTAGAAAATCGCCATTGCAGTGATGTGGCGCAAGGTATTGTTCTTAGTTGTCCTTTCTTCTCACTCCGTGCTCGGCCAGGTCAGTTACTCCATTCCGGAGGAAATGGCGAAAGGCTCGACAGTTGGAAATATCGCTCAGGATTTGGGATTAGATTTAAAAAGACTGAAATCAAGAAAAGCGCGCATCTTTACGGAAGACAGCACGGAGTACATCGAGCTGAATAAAGAGAGGGGGGCGCTTCTCATCAAGGAAAAAATAGATCGCGAGTCTCTTTGTGCTAAAACGACCCCCTGCGCGCTGCATTTTCAAATAATTCTGGAGAATCCGATGGAATTATATTCTATTACCGTCGAAATTACGGATATAAATGATAACGCTCCGTTTTTCCAGACAGAGGAAATCAGGTTTGAGATTAGTGAATCAGCTGTAACTGGAGCTAGATTTACATTAGAGAGAGCAATAGATGTGGACGTTGGTATCAATGGCCTTCAGAGCTACTCTCTAAAACCAACAGATCATTTTGTTTTAGAATTACAGAGTCAGACAGACGGAGATAAGAGAGTGCAAATGGTTTTACAAAAACCTCTTGATAGAGAAAAACAAGAGAGATTCACATTGTTACTGACAGCGAATGATGGAGGTGAACCGGTGCTGTCTGGTTCAGTGAAAATACACATTACTGTTCTAGATGTAAATGATAACGCTCCTGTATTTACTCAGAATGTATATAAAGCTACATTATCTGAAAACGCAGCTAAAGGCACGAAATTGACGACTGTGGGCGCAACTGATGCAGATGAAGGCTCCAATAGTCTTATTACGTACATTATGTCAAAAACTGTGGATAGTTTGTCAGATTTGTTTATTGTTGATCAGTACAGTGGTGATGTCATCTTAAATGGCGAAGTTGATTTTGAAAAATCGAGCAATTATCAGCTTGAGATTCAAGCAAAAGACCAAGGAGGACTTTCTGACACATGTAAGTTAATTGTTGATGTTTTAGATGTGAATGATAACACACCTTCGATTAACATTATCTCTAAGTCTAACTCTATATCTGAGGAGTCTAAGCCTGGCACTGTTGTTGCTATGATGAAAGTAAACGATCCAGATTCAGGTATGAATGGCCAAGTTCATTGCAATATAAACGAGAATATTCCTTTTGCTATCATATCACCATCCAACAACTTCTTCAGTCTGCGCACAGAGCAGGAACTGGACAGGGAGAGAGAGTCTGAGTACAACATCACTGTGCTGTGCTCTGATGAGGGAGTTCCCTCACTCTCCAGCAGCGCTTCTCTCCGTTTACTCCTTTCAGATGTGAATGATAATGCTCCTGTCTTTGAGAGAAGGAGCTACGAGGCCTTTGTGCTGGAGAACAACACACCAGGTCTCTCTATCTTCACAGTGAAGGCCAGTGACGCAGACTCGAACCAGAATGCGCGCGTTTCTTACATTTTAGATGACAGCACTGTTAATGGGGTTCCTGTATCATCATATGTGTCAGTCAGTGCTGATAGTGGAGTCATTAATGCCGTGCGCTCTTTCGACTACGAGCAGTTAAAGGACTTCCATTTCCGCGTCAAAGCGCAGGATGGAGGCTCCCCTCCACTCAGTAGTAACGTGACAGTGAAGATCAAAATCCTAGACCAGAACGACAACGCTCCTCAGGTTCTGTACCCAGTACAGACTGGTGGCTCTGTGGTGGCTGAGATTGTGCCTCGTTCAGCAGATGTTGGCTATCTGGTGACTAAAGTGGTGGCTGTTGATGTGGACTCTGGACAGAATGCCTGGCTCTCCTACAAACTCCAGAAAGCCACAGACAGGGCGCTGTTTGAAGTGGGCCCACAGAATGGAGAGATACGGACTGTGCGCCAGGTCACTGATAAAGATGCAGTGAAACAGAAGCTCACTGTTGTTGTGGAGGATAACGGACAGCCGTCTCGCTCAGCTGTAGTGAACATCAATGTAGCTGTAGCGGACAGTTTCCCTGAAGTGGTCTCGGAGTTCTCGGACTTTACGCACAGCAAAGAATACAACGATAACCTGACTTTTTACTTAGTTTTAGCTCTGGCTGCTGTTTCTTTCCTTTTCATTACTACTGTAGTAGTTATAATATCAGTGAAGATCTACAGATGGAGACAGTCTCGTATTTTCTATCAGTCCAACCTCCCAGTTATTCCGTACTATCCACCCGGTTACGCAGACACAGGAGTTACTGGAACTCTGCCGCACATGTACAATTATGACGTTTGTATGACGACCAACTCGAGGAAAAGTGACTGTAAATATTCTACACTTGGTGGACAGAGTGTTTTAGTGGTGGACCCGAGTTTCACAGAGACTCTGCAGCGCGCGATGAAGGAAAATAATCTTCTAGACGACCCCGAGTCTCCAGATTTGGTAAGAGTTTGTTATAACACATCAGAACTGGACAGGGAGAGAGGGAACGTTTCATGTTATTTGAAACGTATACATATTTCAATATATATATATATATATATATATATATATATATATATATATATATATATATATATATATATATTTGGACAGTGTATTGCAATATTTTTCTTTGCAAAGTTTCTCCGTTTCCAGTTTCCTTTGCTTTAAAGCTTACTATATCATTTATGTTTAAAGTGACAGTGTTTTTGTGGAACGTAAAACTATATGAGTTGGCATTGCGTTGGTATACAATGACATAAGCTGCTTTATCATTTAACATTAATTTAAAAGTTCACCGACGTCTTATATGTATATATGTTTTCGAAATTGATATAATTCAGATGTTTCTAGTGATTACGCAAATAATTATTTCATAAACATTCGTTGTCTTCCAGTTTACTCTTTTGGCAAGAGTTGTATTGATGTAATATATATTGTGGGTCTACAATTGATAGACCTGTCTAAATTAAGTAAAGCCATCACTATTTTGTGTTCGAACTGTTCAGCACTTTTCAGCACCACTGATTCTGGACAGCTCCGGACAGTTTTATACATCAGTGATTTCAACCTCTATTCAACGCACTTATGTCTTCCTGTGGCATGTTAGTATATTTTGTTTAGGGGAAAAAAAACAAAAAAAAAAAAAAAAAAACATTTGTACAAGGTTGTGATTTTGTCTTACTCTGGGTTAAGCTGATAGAAAATGCATTACAACAGTTTTCTCTTTAAATTTTACTTGGTGTTCATAACGTTTTGGTCGTGCCCTCAAGTTTCACTGAGACTATTTAAAGTGAAATTAAGGAAATATATTCTAGCAAAACCAGAATGTTTGTTATGATGCCTTTTATTCCATTGATAGTATTATAATGTTAACAAACTCAAAAATTGCAGAATTCTTTGAAAAGTCATTACAAGATGGCCTTGACTGCTGCGCCTGGAGACAGTGGACATTTTCTCCTGTCCAAATATCCATGAACTCAAACCTCACTTTATTGTGTGGTCTAAAAATAGAAAGTTTGGTCAGAATTGTTAATGATGTCAAAGACACATGGATTGCCAATGAATTATTACGTGTTGGCTTAAAACACAGTGTGGCAAATGACTCCTCTTTTTTTCCGGACCAATATTGGTGGAGAGGGTTAGTTTGGAAGGGAAACAAGGCATGTTATGTTTAGACAAACCTACGTTTTGGGTTACTCAGAAATACTATTTTTTTCCACTCTACATGTTTATTCAAGACTACAAATTTATTTTTTTCAGTTTTCTTCTGATTTAAACTGCACCAGATTAGTTTCCTAATTTTCACTCAAAATCACTTCAATTCGTGATGTAGAAAGTTTACTTTGCAAACTATCTATCTATATGTTTATTTATTGATTCATATTTTTATTGCTGTGTTTGATTCTATTTTGAAAATCATTATTTCATATTTTACGCAGTAACTTGGCAATATAAATTTTGTAATTCCTCTTTCTGACTCTAAGTGACGCTGTTTATCAACGATTTGCTGCATCTGTATGTGTCCGCCTCAGACTCGCCCACAGCACCCTGAATAATCAAAGAAAGAAAAGCTCCTCAGTCGTGTTTTCCGAGTCATCGACATCTGAGCGGAATATGTTGGTCTGTCGTTCTTAAATCCGTCAGATCTCGATCCTTTCTTAATGACTAATGAAATAAAGCATTGGAAGTCTGGATTTCGACGTCATTTCTGGAGATCTTCTCAGCAGATAAGGACATATCTATTGCAGTGATGTGGCACACGGTATTGTTCTTCGTCGTCCTTTCTTCTCTCTCCGTGCTCGGCCAGGTCAGTTACTCCATTCCGGAGGAAATGGCGAAAGGCTCGACGGTTGGAAATATCGCTCAGGATCTGGGATTAGATTTAAAAAGACTGAAATCAGGAAAAGCGCGGATATTCTCCGGGGACAGCACGGAATACATCGAGCTGAACAAAGAGAAGGGCATGCTTCTGATCAAAGAGAAAATAGATCGCGAGGCTCTGTGCGCTAAAACAACACCGTGCGCTTTACATCTTCAGATGATTCTCGAGAATCCGATGGAAATGTACACAGTGACCGTTGAAATCACGGATGTAAACGATAATGCTCCATTATTCCAAACAGAAGAAATCAGTTTCGAGATTAGCGAGTCAGCTGTAACAGGAGCGAGATTCATGTTAGATGGAGCAGTGGATGCGGACGTTGGAACAAACGGTCTTCAGAGCTATTCACTTAAACCAACAGATCATTTTGTTCTAGAATTCCAAAACCACGCAGATGGAGAAAAAAACGTAGAGATGGTTTTACAAAAACCGCTCGACAGAGAGAACAAGGAAAAATTTACATTGATGTTAACAGCGATTGACGGAGGTGAGCCAGTGCTGTCCGGCACTGTCCAGATACATGTTACTGTACTGGACGCTAACGATAACGCTCCTGTTTTTACCCAGAAAGTATATAAAGCCGTAATAACTGAAAATTCACCAAAAGGATCCAAACTGACAACCGTCAGCGCCTCTGATGCAGATGAAGGCTCAAACGGACAGGTGACGTATCACATTTCAAAAGTAGACAACGATGTCAAAGATTTGTTCATAATAAATAAAGAAAATGGTGAAATATTCTTAAGTGGACAAATTGACTATGAGAAGACAAGCCATTATCAACTTGACATTAAAGCTAGAGACCAAGGTGGACTTTCAGATTCGTGTAAATTAATTATCGATGTACTAGATGTTAACGATAATAAACCAACTATAACTATAATGTCTATGTCTAACTCTATATCAGAAGAATCACCTTCAGGCACCGTCGTTGCAATGTTGAAAGTAAATGATCCTGACTCATCCGCGAATGGGCGAGTTCAGTGCAGTATTAGTGAACAGATTCCGTTTGCTATCACTTCACCATCTAACAACTTCTTCAGTCTGCGCACAGAGCAGGAACTGGACAGGGAGAGAGAGTCTGAGTACAACATCACTGTGCTGTGCTCTGATGAGGGAGTTCCCTCACTGTCCAGCAGCGCTTCTCTCCGTTTACTCCTTTCAGATGTGAATGATAATGCTCCTGTCTTTGAGAGAAGGAGCTACGAGGCCTTTGTGCTCGAGAACAACACACCAGGTCTCTCTATCTTCACAGTGAAGGCCAGTGACGCAGACTCGAACCAGAATGCGCGCGTTTCTTACATTTTAGATGACAGCACTGTTAATGGGGTTCCTGTATCATCATATGTGTCAGTCAGTGCTGATAGTGGAGTCATTAATGCCGTGCGCTCTTTCGACTACGAGCAGTTAAAGGACTTCCATTTCCGCGTCAAAGCGCAGGATGGAGGCTCCCCTTCACTCAGTAGTAACGTGACAGTGAGGATCAAAATCCAAGACCAGAACGACAACGCTCCTCAGGTTCTGTACCCAGTACAGACTGGTGGTTCTGTGGTGGCTGAGATTGTGCCTCGTTCAGCAGATGTTGGCTATCTGGTGACTAAAGTGGTGGCTGTTGATGTGGACTCTGGACAGAATGCCTGGCTCTCCTACAAACTCCAGAAAGCCACAGACAGGGCGCTGTTTGAAGTGGGCCCACAGAATGGAGAGATACGGACTGTGCGCCAGGTCACTGATAAAGATGCAGTGAAACAGAAGCTCACTGTTGTTGTGGAGGATAACGGACAGCCGTCTCGCTCAGCTGTAGTCAACATCAATGTAGCTGTAGCGGACAGTTTCCCTGAAATGGTCTCGGAGTTCTCGGACTTTACGCACAGCAAAGAATACAACGATAACCTGACTTTTTACTTAGTTTTAGCTCTGGCTGCTGTTTCTTTCCTTTTCATTACTACTGTAGTAGTTATAATATCAGTGAAGATCTACAGATGGAGACAGTCTCGTATTTTCTATCAGTCCAGTCTCCCAGTTATTCCGTACTATCCACCCGGTTACGCAGACACAGGAGTTACTGGAACTCTGCCGCACATGTACAATTATGACGTTTGTATGACGACAAACTCGAGGAAAAGTGACTGTAAATATTCTACACTTGGTGGACAGAGTGTTTTAGTGGTGGACCCGAGCTTTACAGAGACTATGCAGCGCGCAATGAAGGAAAAAAGTCTTTTGGAAGATTCGGATTCTCCAGATTTGGTAAGCACTTACTCTAAATAGTTTTTGGTTTTAGATACGGTTGCAATAGTTTAATAGCGCACAGTTTCCATAAATTTTGGCGTGAAAACCTCACATGACTTTTGTCTATGAATTGATTTGAAATGGTCATGTCTGGTCAGTCCGTTGTTGTTTAGTGAAGTAAATATCTACGAAGAGCAATGTTTCATTTATTATTCTTTGAACTATGAAAGTTGGTTTTAAATTTATTATTTTAATGCGTCATAAGGTTGCATACAGATTAATTTGTTGATGCATCATTTTCGTTCTTGTGTAGTCGACTGACATTTTGAGCCAATGCACATTATAACCAACGCATCATGTTTTCATTCTATTGCTCAGCGAATTTCAGCACCACTTTTTCAGGACAGCTCCAGGCAGATTGAAATTCCAGAAATTTTGTGTTTTTTAACACTGCTTTGTGTGTTTATGTACTAGTTATTTGATATGCTGTCGGATAATTATATCTATTTTTGGCAACAAATTGCTCATCCAAGACTTTGATTTTATCTGTTGCCTGTTGCTTAGCTGATACTAAGTCCAGGTGGTGATCAAAATATTTTGGTGGTGGACCTGAGTTTTGCAGAGATTATTTAGAACATGAAGATGAAATGTAAATCTTCTAGTTCAACCTGATTCTCCAACGTTGCAAAGGGCTTGCTGTAGTATATTTCAAACCTTAGGTCGTATCCTCTTTTTAAATAAAGGCTTAAAGATTTCGCAAATCTCTGAAATGACACCATTAGATGTGCATGATCGCCCGATTGTCTGGTAACTTAAACGTGCATTTGTTGTGTTGTCCAAACAGTTTTGCGGAAGTTGATAATAACATCAAAATTACATGGGTTTGTCAATGCTTTACTGAGTGGAGTCAGTTACAATGCGGAAGGTGATTCTTCTCTTTCCAGCACCGTCAGTGCTGTACAGCACTAAACAGTTTGACAAAAAAAGTCAGTTATATTAAACATATACATGCTTACCTTGTTGACTTTTCAGGAAATATTACATATTTTCATTGTTTATCATTTTAAGTTACGCTTTTGTGTTTTCCTGCGGCTTCCTGGCTAAAACTGAACTAGATCAGCTTTCATTTTTTATTCAAACTGAATTCGACAAGTGCTACTGAGATATCTTGAACTATTTATTTATTTATTTATTTATTTATTTATTTTCTTAGGTATTCATTCTATAAGGTGAAGTTACACACATTTGTATTTCTTAATGTCATTATTTTGTACTTTTGCCAATATTTGGCAAGGGAAGTTTTGTAATTCCTAATTCTGACTCAAAGTGACGCTGTTTAACAACGATAGGCTCCCTCTGTATGTGTCCGCCTTAGACTCGCCCACACCACCCTGAATAATGAGAGACGAACAAGCTTTCCAGTCGCGTTATGAGAGTCTCCGTCGTCTGAGTGGAATATTTTCGTGTATTGCTTTGATATCAATAGAATCCGGATCTACATTTGATGACTGCTGACTGAAAGCATTGAAAGTCTGGACTGGATATTATTTTTGAAAGATCTTCTCTGCAGATTAGAAAAGTCGCCATTGCAGTGATGTGGCGCACGGTATTGTTCTTCGTCGTCCTTTCTTCTCACTCCGTGCTCGGCCAGGTCACTTACTCCATTCCGGAGGAAATGCCAAAAGGATCTATGGTTGGAAATATCGCGCAGGATTTGGGTTTGGACTTAAAGAGACTGAAATCTGGGAAAGCGCGCATCTTTACGGTGGACAGCACGGAATACATCGAGCTGAATAAAGAGAGGGGGGCGCTTCTCATCAAGGAAAAAATAGATCGTGAGTCTCTTTGTGCAGAAACGACTCCCTGTGCTTTACATTTGCAGATGATTCTAGAGAATCCGATGGAATTATATTCTATTACCGTCGAAATCACGGATATAAATGATAACGCTCCGTTTTTCCAGACAGAGGAAATCAGGTTTGAGATTAGCGAGTCGGCTGTAACGGGCGCCAGATTCACGCTAGAGAGAGCAATAGATGTGGACGTTGGTACCAATGGCCTTCAGAGCTACTCTCTAAAACCAACAGATCACTTTGTTTTAGAATTACAGAGTCAGACAGACGGAGATAAGAGCGTTGAAATGATTTTACAAAAACCTCTTGATAGAGAAAAACAAGAAAGAATCACATTGTTACTGACAGCGAATGATGGAGGTGAACCGGTGCTGTCTGGTTCAGTGAAAATACACATTACAGTTCTAGATGTTAATGATAACGCTCCTGTATTTACGCAAAAAGTGTATAAAGCTATATTATCAGAAAACGCAGCTAAGGGCACAAAATTAGTGACTGTAAGCGCCTCTGATGCAGATGAAGGGTCTAACGGGCGAATATCATACTACATGTCAAAAAAGTTCGGCAGTTTGTCAGATTTGTTTGTCGTGGATCAAAATAGTGGTGAGGTCGTTTTAAACGGTCACGTTGATTTTGAAAAATCGAGCCATTATCAGCTTGAAATTCAAGCTAAAGATCAAGGAGGACTTTCTGACTCGTGTAAATTAATTGTTGATGTGTTAGATGTTAATGATAACACACCATCCATTAACATTCTTTCCATGTCAAATTCTATATCGGAAATATCTAAACCTGGGACTGTTGTTGCTATGATGAATGTAAATGATCCAGATTCAGGGACAAATGGTCAAATTCACTGCACGATCAGTGAGAATATTCCCTTTGCTATCACTTCACCATCCAATAATATATTTAGTCTGCGCACAGAACAGGAACTGGACAGGGAGAGAGAGTCTGAGTACAACATCACTGTGCTGTGCTCTGATGAGGGAGTTCCCTCACTGTCCAGCAGCGCTTCTCTCCGTTTACTCCTTTCAGATGTGAATGATAATGCTCCTGTCTTTGAGAGAAGGAGCTACGAGGCCTTTGTGCTCGAGAACAACACGCCAGGTGTCTCTATCTTCACAGTGAAGGCCAGTGACGCAGACTCGAACCAGAATGCGCGCGTTTCTTACATTTTAGACGACAGCACTGTTAATGGGGTTCCTGTATCATCATATGTGTCAGTCAGTGCTGATAGTGGAGTCATTAATGCCGTGCGCTCTTTCGACTACGAGCAGTTAAAGGACTTCCATTTCCGCGTCAAAGCGCAGGATGGAGGCTCCCCTCCACTCAGTAGTAACGTGACAGTGAGGATCAAAATCCAAGACCAGAACGACAACGCTCCTCAGGTTCTGTACCCAGTACAGACTGGTGGCTCTATGGTGGCTGAGATTGTGCCTCGTTCAGCAGATGTTGGCTATCTGGTGACTAAAGTGGTGGCTGTTGATGTGGACTCTGGACAGAATGCCTGGCTCTCCTACAAACTCCAGAAAGCCACAGACAGGGCGCTGTTTGAAGTGGGCCCACAGAATGGAGAGATACGGACTGTGCGCCAGGTGACTGATAAAGATGCAGTGAAACAGAAGCTCACTGTTGTTGTGGAGGATAACGGACAGCCGTCTCGCTCAGCTGTAGTGAACATCAATGTAGCTGTAGCGGACAGTTTCCCTGAAGTGGTCTCGGAGTTCTCGGACTTTACGCACAGCAAAGAATACAACGATAACCTGACTTTTTACTTAGTTTTAGCTCTGGCTGCTGTTTCTTTCCTTTTCATTACTACTGTAGTAGTTATAATATCAGTGAAGATCTACAGATGGAGACAGTCTCGTATTTTCTATCAGTCCAGTCTCCCAGTTATTCCGTACTATCCACCCGGTTACGCAGACACAGGAGTTACTGGAACTCTGCCGCACATGTACAATTATGACGTCTGTATGACGACAAACTCGAGGAAAAGTGACTGTAAATATTCGACACTTGGTGGACAGAGTGTTTTAGTGGTGGACCCAAGTTTTACAGAGACCATGAAGCGCGCGCTGAAGGAAAATAATCTTCTAGAAGATTCTGATTCTCCAGATTTGGTAAGAGCTTGCTCTAATACTTTTTTGACCACAAAGATATTGTGATAATTTCAACACGAGCATAGACCGTCATTTTTTTACGCATTACGTTAGTACATTCTGATGCAGTGAGGTAAATTTGTACATTGCGTAGTATTGCATTTATTTCCACTGAAACATCATGTGCTGCTTTAAATTTCCTCAATTCAATGTGTAAATTCGCGCACATCAATCAAGTTTTAAATCACGTCGGATAAGTGTTCCTGATGCAGGTTTTCGTTTATGAAACGTCTTTTATCCAAGTGCAATCAACTGACATATTCAAGTCATCTGAAGCCAAAGCACACTGTTTTCATTCCACGGTTCAGCGAATGTCAGCACCATTTTTTTTCTGGACAGCTCCAAACGTCTTGATATTACAGGAAGTTCAGCCGTTACTACATGCAGACCTAACAACTTTAGCTGACATTTTGTGTCATGCCATGTTTTAGTGGATAATAATATATTCATGCAAGATTTCGATTTCGACTTCCTTTTCTGTGGTTATGCTGGTACATAATGCATCGCAAGTTTTCTCTCATAATTCATATTGGTGACGCAAACTTTTCGGTCGTGGAGCCGAGTCTTACAGCGACTTGAAGAAAATATATTTTAATAGAACCAGACAGTCCAAAGTTGGTAAAGGCTTGCTACAAAACATCTTTTGTTATTAGTGACTAAAAGGCATAGAATTGCACAGATCTGTGAAAGTCACCATTGGATGGCCATATGATTTGGACGATTTCAAATATTTTTCCTGTCCAAGTCTCAGTAAACAAACCTGACTTTGCTATTTTGTTTACATTTATTACTTTTTTCAAAAGCGTTTGACATTTCTATAATATGTACTGGAGTACATTACAGCGTGGCAGATAGTTCCCTTCGCTTCAGCACCACTAGTGTTGGACAGCACAAACTAGTTTTAAATCTAAGTCAGTTGTATCAAACTTACACATGCTTTCTTTTGACTTTCTAGAAAATACAATGTCTTTGTCTCCGTACATATTTATGAGAAATTTCTATTCAACATCAGTTATTTATTATTATTATTATTATTATTATTATTATTTACATATCTAATGCACTAGTTTGGCAAGTAAACTTGTGTAATTCCTAATTTCAACTCAACGGGACGCTGTTTATCAATTTATACGCTGCTGTGTATCTATACGCCTTAGACTCACCCCCACCACCCTGAATACTCAGAGAGAGAAAAGCTCGCCAGTCTCGATTTTTTGTGACTTCGTCATCGAGGGTGGGATATTTTCTTCTGTCGTTCTAAGATCCACATTCGATGGATCTTAGAATTGTATTTAATACCTGCTGAGTTAAAGCATTCGAAGTCTGGACTCCGATGTTATTTGTGGAGATCTTTAATGCACATTGGAAATCTCCCGTTGCAGCGATGTGGCACACGGTATTGTTCTTCGTCGTCCTTTCTTCTCACTCCGTGCTCGGCCAGGTCACTTACTCCATTCCGGAGGAAATGCCAAAAGGATCTATGGTTGGAAATATCGCTCAGGATTTGGGTTTGGACTTAAAGAGACTGAAATCTGGGAAAGCGCGCATCTTTACGGAGGACAGCACGGAATACATCGAGCTGAATAAAGAGAGGGGGGCGCTTCTCATCAAGGAGAAAATAGATCGTGAGTCTCTTTGTGCAGAAACGACTCCCTGTGCTTTACATCTGCAGATGATTCTCGAGAATCCGATGGAATTATATTCTATTACCGTCGAAATCACGGATATAAATGATAACGCTCCGTTTTTCCAGACCGAGGAAATCAGGTTTGAGATTAGCGAGTCAGCTGTAACCGGAGCTAGATTTACATTAGAGAGAGCAATAGATGTGGACGTTGGTACCAATGGGCTTCAGAGCTACTCTCTTAAACCAACAGATCACTTTGTTTTAGAATTACAGAGTCAGACAGACGGAGATAAGAGCGTAGAAATGATTTTACAAAAACCTCTTGATAGAGAAAAACAAGAGAGAATCACATTGTTACTGACAGCGAATGATGGAGGTGAACCGGTGCTGTCTGGTTCAGTGAAAATACACATTACTGTTCTAGATGCAAATGATAACGCTCCTGTATTTACGCAGAAAGTGTATAAAGCTACGTTATCTGAAAACGCCGCTAAGGGCACCAAATTAGCCACGGTAAGCGCAACTGATGCAGATGAAGGCTCCAACGGTCACATATCATATTCTATGTCAAAAACATTTGGCAGTCTGTCAGACTTATTTATCGTGGATCAATATAGTGGCGAGGTCGTTTTAAACGGTGCAGTTGATTTTGAAAAATCGAGCCATTATCAGCTTGAAATCCAAGCTAAAGACCAAGGAGGACTTTCTGACTCATGTAAATTAATTGTTGATGTGTTAGATGTTAATGATAACACACCATCCATTAACATTCTTTCCATGTCAAATTCTATATCTGAAATGTCAAAAATTGGGACTGTTGTTGCGATGATGAAAGTAAATGATCCAGATTCAGGGACCAATGGTCAAATTCACTGCACGATCAGTGAGAATATTCCCTTTGCTATCATATCACCATCCAACAACTTCTTCAGTCTGCGCACAGAGCAGGAACTGGACAGGGAGAGAGAGTCTGAGTACAACATCACTGTGCTGTGCTCTGATGAGGGAGTTCCCTCACTGTCCAGCAGCGCTTCTCTCCGTTTACTCCTTTCAGATGTGAATGATAATGCTCCTGTCTTTGAGAGAAGGAGCTACGAGGCCTTTGTGCTCGAGAACAACACACCAGGTCTCTCTGTCTTCACAGTGAAGGCCAGTGACGCAGACTCGAACCAGAATGCGCGCGTTTCTTACATTTTAGACGACAGCACTGTTAATGGGGTTCCTGTATCATCATATGTGTCAGTCAGTGCTGATAGTGGAGTCATTAATGCCGTGCGCTCTTTCGACTACGAGCAGTTAAAGGACTTCCATTTCCGCGTCAAAGCGCAGGATGGAGGCTCCCCTCCACTCAGTAGTAACGTGACAGTGACTGTTTCCATCCAAGACCAGAACGACAACGCTCCTCAGGTTCTGTACCCAGTACAGACTGGCGGCTCTGTGGTGGCTGAGATTGTGCCTCGTTCAGCAGATGTTGGCTATCTGGTGACTAAAGTGGTGGCTGTTGATGTGGACTCTGGACAGAATGCCTGGCTCTCCTACAAACTCCAGAAAGCCACAGACAGGGCGCTGTTTGAAGTGGGCCCACAGAATGGAGAGATACGGACTGTGCGCCAGGTCACTGATAAAGATGCAGTGAAACAGAAGCTCACTGTTGTTGTGGAGGATAACGGACAGCCGTCTCGCTCAGCTGTAGTGAACATCAATGTAGCTGTAGCGGACAGTTTCCCTGAAGTGGCCTCGGAGTTCTCGGACTTTACGCACAGCAAAGAATACAACGATAACCTGACTTTTTACTTAGTTTTAGCTCTGGCTGCTGTTTCTTTCCTTTTCATTACTACTGTAGTAGTTATAATATCAGTGAAGATCTACAGATGGAGACAGTCTCGTATTTTCTATCAGTCCAATCTCCCAGTTATTCCGTACTATCCACCCGGTTACGCAGACACAGGAGTTACTGGAACTCTGCCGCACATGTACAATTATGACGTTTGTATGACGACAAACTCGAGGAAAAGTGACTGTAAATATTCTACGCTTGGTGGACAGAGTGTTTTAGTGGTGGACCCGACTTTCACAGAGACTATGAAGCGCGCGATGAAGGAAAATAACTTCCTCGATGATCAGGAATCTCCAGAGTTGGTAAGAGCTTTCTGAGAAAATGGTTTTGGTTGTTGTTTATAAGATAACATTTTTGGCGTTTTACTTATTAAAGCTTTGCGTAGACGATTATTAAGGTCGCATTGAATGTTGCCATTTTTTGTCTTGATTGCTTCAGCTAAGTTGTCTTATTTTAACACAGCAGTTGTTGGACATTATCTATCTATCTATCTATCTATCTATCTATCTATCTATCTATCTATCTATCTATCTATCTATCCATCGTTGCCACATTGTTACGAGCTAATTAATCACTCTTTTGTCTGGTTTATGAAGTAGAAGTCTAAAAATCTTTAAAATGTCATACGTAATCATCATTATTTCAGGGACAGAAATACTATCTTGGCAACGGAGGCATGTGCTGAGAAAAAAAAATACTTATAGAGATATGACAGAGTGAAAAATCTTCATTTATTATTTTACTTATGTATTTATGTGTCACCTTATTTAATCTTTTACCTCCTGTACACTCAAAAAAGATGTTTTTTTTTTTTTTCAATCGTTCTTAAGTAAATGTATTTCTTTTTTCTCTATGTAGAACCATGATTTCTTAATTGAACCATTCATGTTTGAATGGTTCGTTGCTTTGTGAAATGGTTCAGTAAAGTGATGGAGACAGAGTTTTATATGGTTCTATATTGGACCTTTTTTGAAAATGGCTCTTCTGTTATGACAAGCTTGACATTTTAGCAGTAGCAGAAACATATTTAACACATTATCCATCAATCCGAAAAACTATTCCATCACAGAAAAAAATGAGGATGAAATGGTTCTATGTGGAACTCACAATTACAAATAGAACAATTGCCTTTACTACACAACCCTGAAGAACCGTCTTTAGGACGTGTTTAAAAGTGCTTTTTTTTTCAATTTCATTAGTGTTTTAATGATATTATATTTGTGAACATATTGAAATCATACAGATTAAATTATCCTTAAACATTAGTTTGTAGCTGTATGACAAACTCTTTGACTTAAATTTACATGCGTATTGGATGATCCCCTTCATACAAACCAAATCGCCTCATTTCAGCACAACAGTCGTTGGACAGCTCCTTCTTATTCCAACCCTCTTACGTCTGTATTTTACGTTCTTCTGAAGGAAGCATCTTAAAAGTTATGTGAAGTGTTTTCAAAAGCTGATCATGTCATAGAAACAATGATTTATTTGCAGAAATTTGATTATGTGAACATAAACACATAGAATAGCAAGATATTCCAGCTTTATTTATGTATTTATTTATTTAATCTGGGCCATAGTAAAAGGTCACTTTGTAGTGTTTTAGAGATTTGTAGTGCACTAACATCTTTACTATGATTTGATATATTATAAGACCTTAATTCATTGCAAAGACTTAAATTCAATCCATTTGTAATTCTTAGTTTCGACTCATAGCGACGCTGTTTGTCAAGGGAACTTCGTGTTTATGCGTATTTGCCTGAGATCCACCCACAGTATCACAGGAGAAAGAAAGAAAGGATCTCGTATCGCATATTATTCACTAAAGAAATGTTGGTCGAGCGTTAGGTCGCCTTTTTTTTAAAGATTCCTCACAAAATCCTCGTTGGACGTACTAATGACAAGAATTTAACATTCGACGAGGACATTATTGAGGATCTTCTGTACCGTCGAGAGAATGTCGTGTTCAGGGTTGTGGCGCACGGTATTGTTCTTCGTCGTCCTTTCTTCTCACTCCGTGCTCGGCCAGGTCAGTTACTCCATTCCGGAGGAGATGGTGAAAGGATCCATAGTTGGAAATATCGCTCAGGATTTGGGATTGGATTCAAAGAGACTGAAATCTGGGAAAGCGCGCATTTTTACGGTGGACAGCACGGAATACATCGAGCTGAATAAAGAGAGGGGGGCGCTTCTCATCAAGGAAAAAATAGATCGCGAGTCTCTTTGTGCTAAAACGACTCCCTGTGCTTTACATCTGCAGATGATTCTCGAGAATCCGATGGAATTATATTCTATTACGGTCGAAATCACGGATATAAATGATAACGCTCCGTTTTTCCAGACCGAGGAAATCAGGTTTGAGATCAGCGAATCAGCTGTAACCGGAGCTAGATTTACATTAGAGAGAGCAATAGATGTGGACGTTGGTACCAATGGCCTTCAGAGCTACTCTCTAAAACCAACAGATCACTTTGTTTTAGAATTACAGAGTCAGACAGACGGAGATAAGAGCGTAGAAATGATTTTACAAAAACCTCTCGATAGAGAAAAACAAGAAAGAATCACATTGTTACTGACAGCGAATGATGGAGGTGAACCGGTGCTGTCTGGTTCAGTGAAAATACACATTACTGTTCTAGATGTAAATGATAACGCTCCTGTATTTACGCAGAAAGTGTATAAAGCTACGTTATCTGAAAACGCCGCTAAGGGCACCAAATTAATGACTGTGAGCGCATCTGATGCAGACGAAGGGTCTAACGGGCGGATATCATACTATATGTCAAAAACTGTGGATAGTTTGTCAGATTTGTTTACTGTGGATCAACACAGTGGTGATGTCCTCTTAAACGGTCAAATTGATTTTGAAAAGTCAACACTTTATCAGCTTGAAATCCAAGCAAAAGACCAAGGAGGACTTACAGACTCATGTAAGGTTGTTATCGATGTTTTAGATGTGAATGACAACATGCCATCAATCAGCATCCTCTCTATTACTAGCTCTATATCTGAGATGTCTAAACCTGGGACTGTTGTTGCTATGATGAATGTAAATGATCCAGATTCAGGGACCAATGGTCAAATTCACTGCACGATCAGTGAGAGTATTCCCTTTGCTATCACTTCACCATCCAACAACTTCTTCAGTCTGCGCACAGAGCAGGAACTGGACAGGGAGAGAGAGTCTGAGTACAACATCACTGTGCTGTGCTCTGATGAGGGAGTTCCCTCACTCTCCAGCAGCGCTTCTCTCCGTTTACTCCTTTCAGATGTGAATGATAATGCTCCTGTCTTTGAGAGAAGGAGCTACGAGGCCTTTGTGCTCGAGAACAACACACCAGGTCTCTCTATCTTCACAGTGAAGGCCAGTGACGCAGACTCGAACCAGAATGCGCGCGTTTCTTACATTTTAGATGACAGCACTGTTAATGGGGTTCCTGTATCATCATATGTGTCAGTCAGTGCTGATAGTGGAGTCATTAATGCCGTGCGCTCTTTCGACTACGAGCAGTTAAAGGACTTCCATTTCCGCGTCAAAGCGCAGGATGGAGGCTCCCCTCCACTCAGTAGTAACGTGACAGTGAGGATCAAAATCCAAGACCAGAACGACAACGCTCCTCAGGTTCTGTACCCAGTACAGACTGGCGGCTCTGTGGTGGCTGAGATTGTGCCTCGTTCAGCAGATGTTGGCTATCTGGTGACTAAAGTGGTGGCTGTTGATGTGGACTCTGGACAGAATGCCTGGCTCTCCTACAAACTCCAGAAAGCCACAGACAGGGCGCTGTTTGAAGTGGGCCCACAGAATGGAGAGATACGGACTGTGCGCCAGGTCACTGATAAAGATGCAGTGAAACAGAAGCTCACTGTTGTTGTGGAGGATAACGGACAGCCGTCTCGCTCAGCTGTAGTCAACATCAATGTAGCTGTAGCGGACAGTTTCCCTGAAGTGGTCTCGGAGTTCTCGGACTTTACGCACAGCAAAGAATACAACGATAACCTGACTTTTTACTTAGTTTTAGCTCTGGCTGCTGTTTCTTTCCTTTTCATTACTACTGTAGTAGTTATAATATCAGTGAAGATCTACAGATGGAGACAGTCTCGTATTTTCTATCAGTCCAGTCTCCCAGTTATTCCGTACTATCCACCCGGTTACGCAGACACAGGAGTTACTGGAACTCTGCCGCACATGTACAATTATGACGTTTGTATGACGACAAACTCGAGGAAAAGTGACTGTAAATATTCTACACTTGGTGGACAGAGTGTTTTAGTGGTGGACCCGAGTTTTACAGAGACTATGAAGCGCGCGATGAAGGAAAATAACTTCCTCGATGGTCAGGACTCTCCAGAGTTGGTAAGAGCTTTCTGAGAAATTGGTTTTGGTTGTTGTTTTTAGGATTTATTTCTTGGCCTGTTAATGATTGAAGCTTTGTGTAGAACATAATCAAAGTCTGGTTATTTGTTGCCTAAGCTAAGTTTTGTGACGGAACCACTTTGATTACTTGCTTTTTTGTCTTGATAGCTTGAACACATATCAATCTGAAGAGGTATTTCATCATACAGAAAGCCTACTGATGATGAAATTGTTCAATATACAACTGGTTAGAAATAGAACCATTGCCTTTACTAAAGAACCCTAAAGAACCATCTTTATGATGTGTGTAGTATTCACTTTTTCGAATTTTATTTGTTTTTGATTATATTATTTTTGTGAACATACTGAAATCATACAGATTAACTTCTCCTTAAACGTTAATTTCCAGCTATATGACAATCTTTTTGACTTAAATTTAAATGACGTTTGTAAGATCCCCATGAAACAAACAAAATCGCCTCATTTCAGTACAACAACAATCGCTGGACAGCTCCTTCTCTTTTCCTCTTACGTCTGTTTTTAACGTCCTCCTGAAGGAAGAATCTCAAAAGTTTTGTGAAGTGTTTTCAAATCCTGATCACATCATGGAAACAGATTATTTGTGGAAATGTGTTGTTGTAAACATAAACAGGTAAAATAATGAAACAGCTGTAGTGAACAGCTGTAGTGAACATTTAATGTAGCTGTAGCGTACAGTTTCCCTGAATTGGTGCCAGAGTTTATAGACCCTTTTAACGATAAATACTATGATTCCAATTTAATAGTTTATTAAGTTTTGGCTCTTGCTGCAGTTTTTATCCTCCTCATTTTCTCAATAATTTCTGTAAAACTATACAGATCGAGGCAGAAAATATTGTTCTATAAGTCTGCTGCAAACCTTCCAGTGATTCCTTTTTAACCACCAGGATATGCTGATGAGACTCTACAGCATTTATATAATTATGAAGTGTGTGGAACCACTGACTCTCTTATGAGTGATATGAAGTAGGTCAGGCCATACAGTTGAAACTCCCTGGCGCGAATGAGTCATGTGGGCACCATGCAGAGAGAAAACAGGGCGCAGGAGGATTCTGAGCTAACTTTAGAGGTGAAGCTTCCATGTTCACTCTTTTTAACAGTTTGAAGTCTATTTCACTCTGTATTTCAGGAGGCAGTGTCTAGTGTTAAAAGCGGAATTTCCAAAATGTCTCTGATATTAAATTGTTAACATGTATCAAAAACATTCAGAATGGTTTAATTCGAAATGCTCTGTTTTAGAGAAAGTTACCAAGTCAGAACTGTAGAACTGTTCTCAGCGGTGTTGAGAGGAACCAGACATCTGAAGAGTTTATTGCCTCTAAAAGCTCCCTCACAGAATGTTATTACAACAGATGGTTATGTAAGCTCTGTCTGATGCTTGAGACATGAGCAAAAGAGCATTTTTTTTCTGATTTACCACTATTTCACCATCATCAACATTCCTCATAAAACTCAGAAGACACTTGTAGAATCACTGATGATTTTGACTAGTAAATAAAATGACTATATTTATATTGTAGACATAGCGACCTCTGGTTCCTATCACCACCACAGTAAAGCAGTGTTCATCAGCAATTTGTCATCAATGAACTGTTTCACCTGAAACAATTCTGAATGATTTTAAACCACTTTGAATGAGTTTGTTTACTCAGTGATTTAATTATGCAGACATTTGGCAGATTTCCACTTTAATATTCTCATTTGATTTTGTATCAACCGTGTATGGCTTTCATGCTTAAAAACAAACAAACAAGCGAACAACAAATAAATAAGTAAATAAGTAAATAAATAAATAAATAAATAAATAAATAAATCCTGACTTAAAGCATCAATGGCACGTGTATATATAAATTAATCAGAGCAATCACACCAAAATACATAAAAATAAATAAATAAATACTACTACTACTACTACTACTAATAATAATAATAATAATAATAATAATAATAATAATAACTATTGTTATTGGACTCAAATTGTTGTCTTTATAGTTTATCTCCAATAATTTATATTTGAATGTCTCAATTGGTCTCGTTTCAATCTTCACTGCAATACTTTATCTGACCTCTAGATGCCGCTGTTCATCGCATGTATCATTGCGCTTTTATTTCCTTCGACTCTGCCTTCAGCATAAAGCAATACGACACATTCATTCTCTCCGCACATTGTTATTTTGCCCATCTTTCATGGAAAGCTCGATCATCAGTCTTTGTTTTTATACGTTTTAATGCCATCAGAATAAAGAATTCCGTGGACTAAGTGTTCCGAAAGCATCGTACCAGCATTTGTTTTGGAATATTTCATCTTCGTCTTTGTTGGACTATTCGGCCGCTGAAAATGGAGACGGGAGAAAAAGGCTGGCTGCTGGGATGGCAGCTGTGGAGAGTATTTGTTCTGGCGTTGTTTGCTGATCTCGTATCCGGGCAAATTCGATATTCCATACCTGAAGAAATGTCTGTGGGGTCTTTTGTTGGAAATATTGCAGCGGATCTTGGACTCGAACCGAAGAGGCTGATAGCAGGGAAAGCTCGTGTGTTCACCGCGGGCGGCAGTGAGTACGTGGGACTGGACAGGGAGAAAGGGCAGCTGGTTGTGAAGGAAAGGATAGATAGGGAGCAATTGTGCGGAGAGATATCTGCATGCAGTCTCAGTTTTGAGGTGATTCTAGATAACCCGATGGAGCTCTATCGCGTTACAGTGGACATACTCGACATAAATGACAATAGCCCTTCATTTCCGAGGGGCGAGATAGAGCTGGAAATCAGCGAGGTGGCTGTACCTGGTGCGCGTTTTCCTTTAGAGAGCGCGATAGATCCAGATGTAGGTTTAAATGCATTACAGAAATATACTCTGCATCCCATCGATCGTTTTAATCTGAATATTAAAAATAGCGCAGACGGCACAAAACATGTCGAAATGGTTCTCCAAACTGCGCTGGATAGAGAAACGAATGCGCACCATCATTTGACGTTGACTGCGTTTGATGGTGGAAAACCCCAAAGATCTGCCACTGTTAAAATAAATATTGTAATACTTGACGCCAACGATAACGCCCCCGTGTTTAGCCAGTCCTCTTATAAGGCATTTGTTCCTGAAAACGCAGTGAAAGGTACGCTCGTGACGACAGTTAGCGCGACGGATGCTGATGAGTCCAGTCACAGTATAGAGTATTATTTTGAGCACGCGACCTCTGCAGCAAAAGCCTTATTTTCTGTTGATAAAGATTCAGGTGAGATAAAAGTCATAGGTGATATAGATTACGAAAAACACAAGCAGTTTACTATCAAAGTCAAGGCAAAAGATCAAGGAGGGCTGACGGACACGAGCGAAATAGTGATTGACGTCATTGATGTAAACGATAACTCTCCGAAAATAACCATCATGTCCTTCTCCAGTGCTGTGTCTGAAGACGCAGCGCCCGGTACAGTGATAGCCATGATAAACGTCCAAGACCTTGACTCTGGCGACAACGGTAGAGTCGCGTGTTCTATTGATCTTAACTCTCCATTCAAAATTGTATCTTCATTAACCAATTACTACAACCTCGTGACAGATTCAGCACTGGACAGAGAACAGACCATAGGCTATAACATAACTATAACTGCAGTAGACGCAGGAAACCCGCCTCTTTCGAGCAAGGAGCTCCTGTCCATAAAGATATCAGATGTGAATGATCATGCGCCTCAGTTTGAGCAGGAAAGCTATAATGCTTATGTCATGGAGAATAACCCTGCTTCCATGTCCGTCCTCACTGTTAAAGCAGATGATGCTGACTGGGGACCAAACGCGAGGGTATCTTATTATCTTATTGATGGAGATTTGAATGGGGCACCTATAGCATCACACATCTCCATAAATGCAGACAGTGGAGTAATTTATGCAGTAAAATCTTTCGATTATGAGCAATTAAAATCATTCAAAATTCAAGTTAGAGCTCAAGATGGAGGCTCACCTCCAATGTCAAGCAATGCAACACTGAACATATTTTATTCAAGACCAGAACGACAACGCTCCTCAGGTTCTGTACCCAGTACAGACTGGTGGCTCTGTGGTGGCTGAGATTGTGCCTCGTTCAGCAGATGTTGGCTATCTGGTGACTAAAGTGGTGGCTGTTGATGTGGACTCTGGACAGAATGCCTGGCTCTCCTACAAACTCCAGAAAGCCACAGACAGGGCGCTGTTTGAAGTGGGCCCACAGAATGGAGAGATACGGACTGTGCGCCAGGTGACTGATAAAGATGCAGTGAAACAGAAGCTCACTGTTGTTGTGGAGGATAACGGACAGCCGTCTCGCTCAGCTGTAGTGAACATCAACGTAGCTGTAGCGGACAGTTTCCCTGAAGTGCTGTCAGAGTTTACAGACTTCACTTATGACAAGGATTACAATGACAATATGACTTTCTACTTAGTCTTGGCTCTGGCTGCAGTTTCTGTGCTCTTCATTTTCTCAATCATTGCAATCATTTCAGTGAAAATCTACAGATGGAGGCAGAAAAGATTGTTTTATAAGTCAGCTGCAAACCTTCCAGTTATTCCTTATTACCCACCAGGATATGCTGATGGCACTTTGCAGCATTTATATAATTATGAGGTGTGCGGAACCACTGACTCACGGATGAGTGACATAAAGTTTGTCAGGCCATATAGCCAGAGCACACTGGGCAGCATGAGCCGCATGGGGACCGTGCAGAGAGAAAAAAGGGAGAAGGAGGATACTGAGCTGCTTTCAGAGGTGAGGCATGAAGGAGCTAATCAGAATCTACTGCTGCAGGCATGTAGTCTCTTTATTTATTTATTTAAAAAAGGTTCATCATGCTGCCTCTTACTGAACATTGTCTCTAATATAGTTCTAACAGAACTCCGTCAGGCATAACATTATGACCACCTCCTTGTTTCTACGCTCATTGTCCATTTTATCAGCTCCACTTACTATATAGGTGCACTTTGTAGTTCTACAGTTACAGACTGTAGTCCATCTGTTTCTCTGCATACTTTGTTAGCCCCCTTTTACCCTGTTCTTCAGTGGTCAGGACCCCCATGGACCCTCACAGAGCAGGTACTATTTGGGTGGTGGATCATTCTCAGCACTGCAGTAACACTGACGTGGTGGTGGTGTGTTAGTGTGTGTTGCACTGGTCTGAGTGGATCAGACACAGCAGTGTTGCTGGAGTTTTTAGACACTGTGTCCACTCACTGTCCACTCTATTAGACACTCCTACCTTGTCAGTCCATCTTGTAGATGTAAAGTCAGAGACGATAGCTCATCTGCTGCTGCACAGTTTGTGTAGGTCATCCTCTAGTCCTTTATCAGTGGTCACAGGACACTGTCCACAGGACGCTGTTGGCTGGATGTTTTTGGTTGGTGGACTATTCTCAGTCCAGCAGTGACACTGAGGTGTTTAAAAACTCCAGCAGCACTGCTGTGTCTGATCCACTCAGACCAGCGCAACACACACTAACACACCACGACCATGTCAGTGTTACTGCAGTGCTGAGAATGACTCACCATCCAAATAATACCTGCTCTGTGAGGGTCCATGGGGGTCATAATGTTATGCCTGATCAGTGTATATCCATGCTGATGGTCTTATTTCGCTGGTTCTGCTATTAAATCGCTGTTCATAATAAGCTGTACATCTTGACTGTTTAGTTTTTCTTATATAATAATCAGTATTATGTATAAAAGATCTGTACATTTTTGCTTGTGTGCATGAGCAGGATTCCTCTTTATCCTCCTCCTCATTGGCCTACGGTGGCCTTCTTGCTCAAGCACATCACAGCACTGGAGCACACTGACCCAGTTTTCACTCAAAGCACATGCCACCCACCCCCCTCCCATCCCTTACACACATGCACTGCTCTAATACTCACCAGCTTTCTGTATCCTATTTGTAGATTTTCCTTATAAACTGTGTTTTATATTATTTCATTATACAGATTTATTTAGAAAGAAAAGGGCAAATACTCAGCTAACACAAAATAGCATCATGTGGGATCAGTTCAGTATCTCTTTCACTCATTATCAAGCAGCATCTCTGTCGTGCAGTGATGAATACACACCACAGACAGAGCTCTTTTGTCTGCTTTTAGGATAGAATGCCTTTCACATCACTTCCATACTGAACGAGCCTTTTCAGTGATAAAACAGCCAATGCCACACTCTATATTAGCTCTGAATTCATTTTCATCTGCATTTATAACTATATGTTTTTGGCTGTTGAGCTTTTTGGGGAACTGGGAGTGGCATTACAGCAACCAGGCTTCTATGAGACCAGACAGCATCATGTTTGTGTTTCAGACCGCTTAAACCACTAAATCCATCACTGAGTCTGAATTGCACTGAATAGCCAACATAGCACAGCCTTTTTTATGTCTATGTTTTGCAGTTACTACTCATTAGTAGACTCAGTTATGAATTTGTTAAAGCTGTTGAACAGTTATTAGTATGGGCAAAATCTGATTTTGTTCATCTGTTGTTTTTTTGGCTTGTGCTACAGTGGCATCAATAGCTTTGCTGTTTCTTGGATTATAACGCTGGTGTATGTGAGAGCTGCTGCTGTGCCAGTTCCTTTTGGTTTCCATGGTAACACGTTTCAGTTCTCTCTTAAAGACATACTTACACTGCGACCATTACTCTGGGGATGTTGCAGAGAGATCAGTGCGTAATCCAGGTCATGTTGCTCCACATGTATATCCTTTTCTATAAACACAAACAGAGCTCAGTTTCCAGCTCTTTTTCCAGCTGAAAGATGTGTTTACACTTGGTCACATAAGCTGCAGGCTGATATTTACCTGTGGGTTGAACTGAATGCAGATTTACATACTTTAATCAGAGCAGCATGTCATCGATATCCTGTATAGTGTCTATAACGTTATGTCCATAATAAGGAGCATAATAATCTGATAATCGGAAGAATATTTAATCAGCATTCAATGTATTTTATGTCTTTTCTTAAGAGGGCTGTGGCAACCTGGACTGATAGAAAGTAACACAGGGCTTTGAAGGTTTTATTTATTTATTTATTTATCTATCTATCCTAGTGTGCAGTCTGCCACACCAGAATTGTTGCTTTTCTGGATAGTTGTAAACAAATAAATCCACCCAAGTGCTGCATCTCCAAAGCACAGTTCTGTGTTACAGTCAAACAAATGTGATATCACTGCACACACAGCACTTAGAATATGCTACAAGTAGTTTTTAATTTTTTTAATTTTATTTTATTTTATTTTATTTTATTTTTTTTGAACGTGAGCATTGAACAGTTCATTTCACAGCATGACGCATCAACTTTAGTTACAACTATATGGTCAGCTTGTTTATAGAAAGACCAATTCAGCTATGTGGGTGCTGTCCAGGGTCCTGTATCTACTGTCTGGTTCATGTTACAGCTTTATAAGCTTGTAAGAGCATACTGTTGTTTTCTTCTTCGTCTTCTTCTTCTTCTTCTACTCTGAAAATGTAAACCTACTCCTCCAACAATTTAAAGCTTCAGCCACCAAATTAATCATTAGAAAGGCCTGTCTAATGCCACACTTTTTATTCCCATGGTGCAGATAATTGTTGTGGTTGATTAGGATTTATAAATTTCTGAAATACTGAATTTTTAACATTCACGTGGTGAAATGTCCTGTGAAAAAGTGTTACTCATAGGCCAGGTGTGTATCACATGCTCACAGGCTCACTAGCCTGTCAATCTCTCTTTTCTGATTGTGCTCCTCTACTTTACTCTTTTATCCTTTCATTTATTCCTCCTTCCTCCGATGCAACCTATTCATTTAGTAAATCTTTACATTTTCAGACTGTTTTCACATTTTATGTATAACTGCAGTTTGTACTGATGGCACTCATCTATCTGCCGTACTTTCCTTTATTTCTTCCACCCATCAATCCATCCTCCCAGTGAAAAAGTAAATCATTTCATTTCCCATTGAATTTTCTACTGCTGAACTGTTCACCCACATTTTGAACTGATAGCACTTGTCTCCTTTTGTAACTGTTTGCCTTCGAATATACATTTTAAGGTTCCAGCAGGCTTTTTTAAGCAAACTTGGAATTATCTTCTTCTTTTTCTTCTTCTTCTTCTTCTTCTTCTTCTTCTTCTTCTTCTTATTATTATTATTTTACCCTCAAAATGACAACTGTTTATTTTACAGTTTACCCTGCCACTAAAGTGTGCTACACTGAATCTCTTCAGCAATACATTAATTATATATCTTCTTATCAATAAATGATTTACAAAATATTTTGATGTGTGACACAAAAATAAAAGTGTTAGTTATTGTCTAATCAAGTGGTAACAGACAGCCGAATAATTGTCACTTGGCTTGTTAAGGTTTAATAATAATAAATACAGCGTTATACAACTTTTAACTGCCAATTAAGGGCCGTTGTGATGTCATTATGGGACATTTATTATGAATTGAACTCTATTTTTAAGGGCCGTTGTGATGTCATTATGGAATGTTCAGTATGTCTCAATTTCTAATTGTGACTTCTGGGCCATTGTGATGTTATCATTGCAGCCTATTTATGAGTTATTTGGACATTATAAGCACAGTCTGGCAGTCTGTCACTTGCAATGCAAACAGTGTCATCAGTGATGTCATCAGTGAAGCCTATCTGTAGTTTACCTGTCAATCCTGATAGGACTCCCCTACCTCACCCTTCTGCCACATATATATATAGTGGAAATAGTCATCAACAATTCATATAAAGTTAAAATATGTCAAAAAACATGAATGCAGGCATACGCCTCGATTTGAAGGGCTGAATCAGCACCTCATTCTTTCCCCAGGGAGCTGTGTGAGCAGAGTGCTGGTGCTTGCACTCACAAGGCCATGTGGAAGAGAGGGAGGGGCATCTGCAGTGGAGTCTTTTGTTTTGAATTCAGTCTCTCAAACCCAGTGCATCTCTTTGTCTTTGAAATACTTTACACAGATATGAGATATACTTATTGTCATTTGAGTCACCGCACCAGTGTTCTAAATTAAGCAACGTTATCTGCTGGTTTGAGTTGTCTGAATGTCTGACCTGCCGTCTATGAGTTATTGATTTAATAAATGACTTAATCTCATAGAAAGGTCAAAGCTGAGTTCAATGATCATCTTCCGTGTCTCTCACAATCTCATGAAAAAGGGTTTCAGCTCAAAAATGTTTCTTTATTTGAAATATTTCATTCTCCGTCTAAGTCCTGTTGTTATATTTTTTAATGCCTTTATTTGGCACAATTATGGAGCTGCTTTTTACTTGTTACTACCGTTTTTTACAGTGTTTTCTAGTTCTGTGAAGTGACCTTGAGGATACAAAAGGCACAATATTCATTATTAATATTGCATTTTTTCAGGACATCAGAACCAAATATGTTAAATTTAGCAAATAAACATTGCGCAATATGAAGTCTCTGCAGAGGATGTTTTGACTTATTTCTACTTAGAAAAGCAATAAAACATAGTATTTGACCGGGGTGCCCAAATGTATGCATTAAAAAAAGAACTGGTCTTATTCTCTTTTTCAAACTCACTTATGCTCTCAGGTCATCTTCAGCTAGTCTACTAACCATTCCTCCATCCAGCCTTCATAGTTTTGGCAATTAGACATTTTCTGGATTTACTCCTCATCCCTGGATCTCTCTTTCCTCTCAAGTCAGACAATCATTACATATTTAAATCAAATCTTAAAACCTTGTTAAAATTCTTTCCACCAGCCTCATTTTACATTCTTAAAAAGATGCTTCTTCAAGGGTTCTTTAGTAAAGACGGTGGTTGTATATAGAACCATAAATACTTAACGAACCATTTGCATGCTTAAATGTTCTTTGCATGGTGACATGGTTCTTCATATTGATAAGGAATGTGTTGTAAATGTTTCTATATAGCACCAACAAGGTTCTACTATTGTTATGATGTCATGCTTGTAACACTAGAAAAACCTTTTTTCAAAAAGGCTGTTTATAGAACCCTTTACAACACATTCTCCATCAATCTGAAGAACAGTTTCACCATGCAAAGAACGATTGGAGCATGCAAATGGTTCATTAAGTGCTCAAGGTTCTATGTAGAACCAGTGTCCTTCCTAAAGAACCCATGAAGAATAATCATATATTTTTTTTTTTCTTTTTTTAAATGTTTGTAGGCTTATTCTAACTTTGTAATACATCTATATCCCCTCTTTACTGCTGTCTGTTTTGGTACTCTTTTATTCTTCTTTGTCTTCTGGTGTTTAAAATAATTTTAAACGTCTTTAGGTTCTGTTGTCTGTTGTATTTTTGAGTTTTATTATATATTGTTGTACTTGGTCAGTGTCTATGCTTTGTGTGTAATACTGGGTTTCTTCTAAATGATGACAGAGAGGTTTTAAAAATCTTCTTCTGTATTTTCTGCATTGCATTCACACAGCCTGGACACCACCCCCACCACCTACAGACATCAGACATCCAAATCTCTCTCTCTCTCTCTCTCTCTCTCTCTCTCTCTCTCTCTCTCTCTCTCTCTCTCTCTCAAGCACATACATGTACATTGACAACCCACACCCTACACCCACCCTTGCTGCCTGAACAGGAGGAGGGATGTGGTTTCCATGACAGCAGGCTGAGTCATGATGCAGGCTGTTCCATTGTCTAAAGAAACAGGGGGATCAGAACCACAGGGAATTTGATATGCTATTGATTTTATTACACACTGCAAGCAAGCAGTATTTCTCTCTCTCTCACTCTCACTCTCTCTCACTCTCACTCTCTCTCTATCTCTATCTGTCTCGCTCTCTCTCCTTCCTCTCCTCCCTGTGAGCGTGTCCACGTGGATGCGCATGCACACTATGCCTCATGCTCTTCGGCTCCCTCTGGTGTTTGCTAGAGGTATTTCATGTGCTCTGTTGTCCTTGTCTGTCATCACTTCTATTGCACTTCAGTTTGTCTAATAACGTTGGTTTTGGTCGTGATATGTATATGAGTCACCCTGTCTGACCTTTTATTTTTTCTTTCTCTTTTTCTTTCCATGCTGCTCCTGATCAATTCCACATCTACGCATCTCCAAAACAAGGTAAGAATTCTTATTTTTTTTTATGATTTAACACCACACGCACACCCACACCCACACCACAACAGCTATCATGAACACTGCAAAATGACAAGCACTGCATCAGAACATAGTTATATTTTAAGATAAAACCATATTCAAAGTCGAGTGTTGAAACAAGAAAAAAAAAAGTAAATTAGCATTTGCTTGGTTACACTAAATACATATTTGGGTGAACGTTATCCAACTAGAAGGGTCTTATCACAGTGGAGACATGGAAATATATTGTATGAAGTGAAATTGGAATTTGGGAATTTTAGCACTAAAAGACAAAGCAAACATATGAATTAAATGTTGCAAAAATGGCAAATTATCAATTCGCTTCTTTTGCTTTTCCCCTCAGTGAGGTGACATACTTGTATTATATTACACAGCTTAAACTGCAACTTTCAAACTTATCCATATAGAGCATGCAGTGGTGTCTGCAGCAAAAGTAGTCAAAACATCAATTAACTAATTAATGATCTCAATCACAGATGTCACAATGTGTCACAGTATGCACTGAAGCAATGATTTACCATGACATGTTAGCATTTATTTCAATTAAGTCATTAAGCTACCCACTCTGTCCTGTGAAATCATAGACAAGACCTTATACATTAATGATAGACTGGAAATAAACAATAGAGGTAGAATCAATACAATCACTGCAATGAAATATTAAAAGCAGACACTGTGTACAACTCAATTTTATTCATTATAAGGATGTCACACTATAAGAATGTACTTAATAGACCACCACACTGTGCATGATCGGTCATTTTTTGAATGTACTTCTTCAGGGACCACAGTATTCAGAAGTCAGCTGACTGACAGTAGTCTTACACTCTGTGGAGCTCATTTCATTCTCCAGCACTCACTTTCACAAAGTCCCTATTTCTAAACAAACAGCAGGGATTAGATTTTACACAAATATGCAAATTTGTACACTCTAAGGCACATTTCTACCTGCAGTAAGTTCTTTTCTTGATGTACATAATGTTGCTGTCAGAACAAAACATTGTACCTCCACTTTATCTATCTTTCTTTCTTTCTTTCTTTCTATCTATCTATCTATCTATCTATCTATCTATCTATCTATCTATCTATCTATCTATCTGTCAATTTCATAAAGTTTGGACTAACAGACATGGATCAATGTTGCCTATGATAAATAAAATCCTCTTATAGTAATAAAAAATAATATTATCTCTCTGCAAAGTTTTTGTTCTGACAGCAATAATATGTGTAGATTATTTGTGATTCTTTTTTCTTTGTGATGGCGTCATTGACTAAGCTGTGTGTCAAGGTACACAGCATATATTTTAGCTACTCTTTTTGAAGTATATTTATTAGGCATTACATACATTAAAAAGACATTTAGCTGTGTTCTCAAAACCGATGTACAACAACTCATAACTGATCATATACAAACCAGCAGTTTATTTTGTACGGGCTGTACATTGTGTTATTGCAGTTAAATAAATTGTTTGTCTAAGGTAGTTAGTAAAGGTATGTTTATCATTCCTTCAGTTTTAATAATGAGATGAACCATAAAGTTCAAGATTTTTATGCTATGATGATTTTAAACTAACTTCAATAACTTTCTTTAACTTGATTGGTAGAAACTTGTGCTTTTCTACTGTTACTTAACATAAATAGTAATTAGTAATCACTAAATGCCTGTATGCTATATAACTATGCATAATATATAACTTGTTGTTATATCTCCACATCACAAAAGCGTAACAAGTCATTTCTGGTCAAAACAATAATCATGGTGCCAAATTAAATCTCCTACAGTATCAATTCTACATATTTAAACAACTGCATGGCAAAATGTGCTACAATGTATTACACAAAAATGTTGCATTGACTGTCTATAATTTAGCCATAAGTTTCAATTATCTTATATAATTCATTGGTTTGGATGTGCATTGATCATTTTGGAGTTGACGGTAAGTGCTCTGATTTTGTTCCTGTCTTTTTAAACCACATTTGGACTTCTCTCATTGGACCTCTGACATTTCTACGTGTCTCTTGTGAAGATAAACAAAATCTTCCATCATGTGTGAATCTTCAATCTGAATTCGTTCAAACAGACAAACATACACCTGGTTTAACGATTAAAACTACTACAAGACATGCTTTTCCCAAACACTTTGACAGTTCATCAGCAGCGAATTCTTTACTCTGTAAAAAAGGCCAAACGTTGCTCGAGCTGTGTTGAAGCGAGTGCAGGAGCGCCGCCTCGCCGCCTGTGTGGCGCTGTCCGCCCTTGTGGTGCTGAAACGCTCCCCTCGCTCTGCAGCTGCGCTCTCTCTTTGTGTTGGTGCCCGCTTTGTTGCTAGGCGGATCAGGACCGGTTGAAAGACAGAAATGACGAGCTGTGCTGCGACTGTACGTTTTCAAATATACAATATTAGATCAAAACTGCGCTATCAAAGCAGTAATTCACTTTTCTGACAGATTTCTTTTGGCAAGTCGTCGTGTTTCTGTACGTGCTCCTCAACACAAGCCCCGCTGCTCCCCCTCCCCTCTGCCTCTCTCTCTTTCTCTCTCACACACAAACACCAGCTTATCTTCTTTCTCTACGAGCTCACATTTGCTGCTTTTCCCCTCTTTCGCCACAAGACGGCAGACAGAGTCCAGATTCAGAGTATGGGATCGCTTCACTGTATCACGTTAATTCTTATTTGGCCGAAAACTAATAATAATAATAATAATAATAATAATAATAATAATAATGATAATAATAATAATAATGTTAACACTTTATTTGGATGGTCCACTGTAGATTCTTTATAAATGTTCAGTGTATATTTAAGTAACATTCAACTAAATAGTCATTGAATGCCACTGAACTTGAAGTTGAACGTAACTTAGATGGTTCACTATAGATGCTTTGTAAATGCTTAGTCTGCCTTTCAATAACACTTAACTAAATATCCATTAAATTCAACTGAACTTGAAGTTCAATGTGAAAGATTTTATTAAGTCTATCCTAAACCCTAAACCTACACCTACTCCTAACCCTAACCATAATGTTGTTGATAATCAACTGAGGATCACCAGAAAGTTTGTTAATGATTTAAGTAGAAATAATAATAATAATAATAATAATTATTATTATTATTATTATTATTATTATTATTACTTCTCGTAGTAATGAGTTGTGTTTGTGGAATTGGGGTGTAAATATCTCTCAGATTCCTCAGTCTTCTCATACTGTCCACACTCCATATAGAAGGATGTGTACGCCTTTAAGAGTCAGTGAGAAGCTGACTGGTCCTCACTGATGTTTGGTGCACCAATGGCGTGCAGAGTTGTACAAAAGAGATCTACTCCCTCCCTCCTCTGTCTCATCATACACAGCTCAGAGCTGAATCCGTGCTTCCCAACAAAAGAGGCTCTTTCTCTGATTGGGAATATGTCTTCACTGCATTTATCTGGGTTTGATCTTTGCCTTAAACACGCGACCTTAAGACAATTTGGATGAGCGTTTGATGGTTTTGCAAGACACGATGGGGATTATATTCTTTTTAAGGAGGAACATATACTGCTGTCTTTTCCTTCTCGTTTGGAATACAATAGAGGCGCAGATTCGCTATAGCATCCCGGAGGAGCTAAGAGGAGGATCCGTGGTTGGAAATATCGCTAAAGATCTTGGTCTGGATTTATCTGAGGTTGTAGATCGTAAATTGCGAATCGCGTCTGGGTCAGGTAAGCAGTATTTCAGCGTGTCTGTGGAGAAGGGCGAGCTTATTGTAAATGAGAAAATCGACAGAGAAAGCCTTTGTGGGCAGAGCGTCCCGTGTTTGCTGCCTCTCGAAGCGGTTGTAGAAAATCCTCTGCAGCTGCATCGAGTCGAGATTGAAATACAAGACATCAATGACAACGCGCCCAATTTCAATTCAAATGAACGCACCTTGAATATCCCCGAGTCTATAAACCCTGGCGCTAAGTTCCTTCTGGACAGCGCAGACGATCCTGACGTGGGGACCAATTCTTTACAGTCTTACAGTCTAGATAGGAATAAATATTTTGTTTTAAATGTAAAAACTCAAGACGGTATAAAAATTCCAGAGTTGGTGCTGGATAAACCTCTCGATCGAGAGAAACAGGCTGTTCATAAGCTCATACTGACGGCTGTAGATGGTGGAAATCCAGTGAGATCTGGCTCTTGTGAAATCACGATCGTAGTTGTGGATGCTAATGACAATGCACCACAGTTTGAAAAGTCTTTTTATGAAGTAACAGTAGATGAAAATACACAAATTGGCAGTAACATCATAAAGGTCAGCGCTGTGGATTTAGATGAAGGACCAAATGGAGAAGTCGAGTACTATTTTACGGATAAAACATCTGATGCACTAAGGGCAGTTTTTGATATTGACATAAAGACTGGTATGATTAGCGTGAAAGGGCTGCTGGATCATGAACAAGCTAATTTACATAAATTTGACGTACTGGCAAAGGACAAAGGAATCCCTCAAATGGAAGGACACTGTAGCATAAAAATAAAGATCACTGATGTTAATGATAACGACCCGGACATAGTTATAACATCTCTTTCCAGTCCAGTGCCTGAAAATTCTCCGAATAACACTGTAATCGCGCTCATTAGCACAAAAGACGCCGACTCTGGCGAGAATGGGAAGGTAAATCTCACTTTGGCTTCTCCATCACCGTTTAGACTTAATCCTTCCCTATCAAACCATTACTCATTAGTTACAAATGGCCCTCTAGATCGAGAAAAATACCCAGAGTACGAGATCAAACTAAATGCCATTGATTCAGGTTCACCGCCAAGATCTACTCAAAAATCAGTTAAAATTACTGTCTCCGATGTCAATGACAATCCTCCAGTTTTCTCTCAAAAGTCATACACAGTTTATACTAAGGAAAATAGTGTTCATGGGTCAATATTGTGCTCTGTATCCGCACATGACCCAGACCTGGACCAAAATGCAAAAATTTCCTATTCCGTTTTGGACTCTAAAGTTCAGGATGTCTCAATTTCTTCTTATATTTACATAAACTCAGATAATGGCAGCATTTACTCCATGCACTCCTTCGACTATGAGAAAATGAAAGTGTTCCAGATCCAAGTTCAGGCGAAAGATCACGGCTCTCCGTCTCTGAGCAGCAACGCCACAGTTCATGTGTTTATTCTGGACCAGAACGACAATGCCCCCGCGGTCATTTACCCCTCTGCAGTCATGGGCTCCGTCTCTCATCAGAGGATGCCCCGCTCTGCTAAAGCAGGGCACCTCGTTACTAAGGTCACAGCAGTGGACGCTGACTCGGGCCATAACGCCTGGATCTCCTATCGGCTCGCGGAGGCCACGGACGCGTCTCTGTTCAGCGTCAATCTGCACACAGGAGAGGTGAGGACTAAGCGCTCCGTCTCCGAGCAGGATGACTCCTCTCAGAGGCTGCTGATAGAGATAAAGGACAACGGAGAGCCAGTGCAGTCCACCACGGTCACCGTGGATGTGCTGATAGAGGACGGCTTTCATGAGCCCATCTCAGACTATCGGAAGAAAAGCACAGAGATCAGTAAGAAAAGTGGGAAAATCACTCTGTATCTTATCATCTCTCTCGCTTCGGTTTCGTTGCTGTGTTTGATGACGTTCTTCATCTTACTGGTGAAATGTGCTCGAGGCAGTAGAGGCAGCTCGAGCTGCTGTATCAGGCGGAGCGAGTCTGGATATAAAAACCCCAACAGAAACCTGCAGATCCAGCTCAACACTGACGGACCCATTAAGTATGTGGAGGTGCTGGGAGGAGACATGATGTCTCAGAGTCAGTCGTTCGGCTCCTATCTCTCTCCAATGTCCGAGTTCAGTGATTTCACCCTCGTTAAGCCCAGCAGCACCACAGACTTCACAGACACGCTGAACGTGCTCGATGCGTCACTTCCTGATAGCACGTGGAAGTTCGAGAGTCAGCAGGTGAGCACATTTTTTTGCGTCATTTGCACGTTATTTTACCTTTTATCGCTCTTTTATGTATTTAGGGATCTTTGTTACGTATATTGTTTCTCACTTACTGTCTTTATTAGTGATTCTAAGTGGTCTAAAACCACCATTATAAAAAGGTATTCTGGCATCGGAGATGAGTGAAGTGTGTGTGTGTGTGTGTGTGTGTGTGTGTCTATATGTATAATTGTCATTCAGTAATAACCCATACAGTGTAGAGTAAAAATGTATAAACTACACACTAAAACTAAAACCAATACTTTATTTACCACTCATGTGTGTGCACACACACACACACACACACATATACAAAAAATTATAAATATATATATATATATATATATATATATATATATATATATATATATATATAATTTATTGACATTTTTTGTCATAAAAATACTGTGAATGTCGCTTTCTTTATAAGTTCATCATCAATGCTGTACAAATGGCTCAGTTATCATGAAATCACTTTCAGCTTTATCTAACTTCACAAACATCGTTTTTACAGCTTTCTACAAACTTTCTGAATTTTATAAGAAATTACTTTCATAGTAGAATCACCTCATCCACGTTTTTAAAGATATAAGTAACTGCTGATGCGTGTGTGAAGCCCAATCTCAACAACATATACCATGAAAAAACACGTCGAATGGGCTCAAAAATGCATTTTGAAACAAAGCCTTTTATACACACCAGTCAGCAGGCAGTTAAGGTCACAGTTTTCTTGTAAAATGAATTTATTTTCACCCTCCTATGGCAGAGTGCGTGACTACTGAGCCCCACTCTCGCTGTGTGCACGTTAGCTGCGCTGTCTCTTTAAGAAACTGCACTTGCGCCTGTCATAAGCTATTGGAGCGCGCTCTACCAATGGGAGTGCTGGTCTGCACAAAGAGATCCACTCCCTCCCCTTTGCCATATCTCTGATGAGCACAATGCATAGACTCAGACAAACGGGGAAGGAGAAGTGCGCTCCGCCATATACAAAGCAACCGGATAATGATTACAAACATGATTTGCCTTTAATGGGATATTTCACTTGAGTAAAATGTGCACCGGGACACTGGAATACTGGGAAGTCATTCGGATTCGGAAATGAGGACTCAAATAGGAAGGGAGGTCTTATTTCGGCAGCCGCTGTGGCTGTTCTGTTTCGTTGCCTTGTGGAATAGAACAGGAGCACAGCTGCGCTACACCATTCCGGAAGAGTTAAAGGAGGGTTCCGTTGTTGGGAACATAGCAAAAGATCTTGGTATTGGAGTATCTGAGATTTCTGAGCGTAAACTGAGGATAGCGTCTGATTCCGGTAAGCAGTATTTTTCATTAGATTTGAGGAATGGCGAGCTGATTGTGAAGGGCGTCATAGACAGAGAGGATCTATGCGAACAAAGCGCCAGTTGCGTGCTGCCATTGCAAATAATAATCGAGGATCCTCTTCAGTTTTATCGCGTGGAGATCGAAATACAAGATATAAACGACAATTCCCCACGTTTTCTTTCTGGTACGAACATTTTAGACGTGCCTGAGTCGACACCGACTGGAGCAAAATTTCGTTTAGAGCCTGCCCAAGACCCTGATGTTGGATCTAACGCTTTACGAACGTACACGTTAAGTAAAAATGATTATTTTGTCCTGAACCTCAAGAATAACAAAGATGGGACGAAAGTCCCAGAGCTTGTGCTGGAGAAGCTTCTCGATAGGGAAAAAAAGCCTATTCACCAGCTCATTTTAACAGGCATTGATGGGGGGAATCCGGTTAGATCAGGGAGCACTGAAATCACAGTGAGGGTCATGGATGTCAATGATAACGCTCCAATATTTGAGAAAGATTTATATGAGATTAAAGTAATGGAAAACTGCGCCCCAGGTACGCTTATACTGACTGTAAAAGCAAATGACTTGGATGAAGGGATTAATAGCCAAATACAGTATTCCTTTGGGGCACATACGTCAGAAATTATTCAGAATTTCTTCACTATCAACCCAGAAACGGGTGAAGTGTCTGTGTCCAAAAATCTCGATTATGAAAGCAATAAATTATTTGAGTTTGATATACGAGCTAGAGACAAAGGAACCCCAGCAATGGAGGGACATTGTAGAGTCCAGGTGGCAGTGGTAGATGTGAATGATAATGCTCCAGAGATCACCATCGCCTCCTCGCCTAAACCTGTGCGAGAGGACGCACCAGCGGGGACCATGGTAGCGTTGATAAACGTTAAAGATCTGGATTCAGGCGAGAATGGAAACGTAACGTTAACGACGTCCACTAACCACCCATTTAAACTAAAGCCAACGTTTTCCAATCATTACGCACTGATTACAGATGCGAAATTAGACCGAGAGCAGTTCCCAGAGTATAATATTGAGCTCAAAGCCTCCGATTCTGGATCGCCACCCTTATTCACAAGCAAGTTTGTCAGAGTAAATATACTAGATGTGAATGACAACGCTCCAGTATTTTCTATGCCCGTATACTCAGTTTACGTTAAAGAGAACTGCCCCCCGGGATCAATTCTATCATCAGTGTCAGCCACAGATGTAGATACGGGTGAAAATGCTAAAATAACATATTCTGTGCTAGATTCCAAAAAACAAGACATACCTGTATCTTCTTATGTGTATATTAACTCAGATAATGGCAGCATTTACTCCATGCACTCCTTCGACTATGAGAAAATGAAAGTGTTCCAGATCCAAGTTCAGGCGAAAGATCACGGCTCTCCGTCTCTGAGCAGCAACGCCACAGTCCATGTGTTCATTCTGGACCAGAACGACAATGCCCCCGCGGTCATTTACCCCTCTGCAGTCATGGGCTCCGTCTCTCATCAGAGGATGCCCCGCTCCGCTAAAGCAGGGCACCTCGTTACTAAGGTCACAGCAGTGGACGCTGACTCGGGCCATAACGCCTGGATCTCCTATCGGCTCGCGGAGGCCACGGACGCGTCTCTGTTCAGCGTCAATCTGCACACAGGAGAGGTGAGGACTAAGCGCTCCGTCTCCGAGCAGGATGACTCCTCTCAGAGGCTGCTGATAGAGATAAAGGACAACGGAGAGCCAGTGCAGTCCACCACGGTCACCGTGGATGTGCTGATAGAGGACGGCTTTCATGAGCCCATCTCAGACTATCGGAAGAAAAGCACAGAGATCAGTAAGAAAAGTGGGAAAATCACTCTGTATCTGATCATCTCTCTCGCTTCGGTTTCGTTGCTGTGTTTGATGACGTTCTTCATCTTACTGGTGAAATGTGCTCGAGGCAGTAGAGGCAGCTCGAGCTGCTGTATCAGGCGGAGCGAGTCTGGATATAAAAACCCCAACAGAAACCTGCAGATCCAACTCAACACTGATGGACCCATTAAGTATGTGGAGGTGCTGGGAGGAGACATGATGTCTCAGAGTCAGTCGTTCGGCTCCTATCTCTCTCCAATGTCCGAGTTCAGTGATTTCACCCTCGTTAAGCCCAGCAGCACCACAGACTTTACAGACACGCTGAACGTGCTCGATGCGTCACTTCCTGACAGCACGTGGAAGTTTGAAAGTCAGCAGGTGAGTGCTTGTTGGAATAAGTATGTGTTTTTGTTGTTCGTTGCTGGTTAGTGGCTCCTTTGTTACCCTGACCTCTGATTGCCCGTCACTTTCGGTGCTGTTCTTGTGGTTTGTGGTGCTGAAATCTCATGTTGAGCTGGATGCGCTGTATTTCATATGCTGGTATTTTTATTTCGCCGATTGCACTCAGCAGTGATGAAAGCTACATTTTTTTCTAGTTCTTTATATTTTATAGTTGCTAAGCGCTTTGAAAATGAGAAATGTCTTAAGCACAGCAGCACCACAGACTTTACAGACACGCTGAACGTGCTCGATGCGTAGTTACCTGACAGCACGTGAAAGTTCGAGAGCCAATAAGTTAGTCTTTGTTTTTGTTTTTTTTTGTTTGTTTGTTTTGTTTTGTTTTTTGTATAAAGTTTTTCCTTCTGTGCAAAAAAAAAGTATTTAAAGCGTTTTCGTAACATTTTATTCTTATTGTAGTCTCATTTCTTTTTAAATATATATGCGTCCATTTTTTCTATGCATTTCAGAGATGTTTCGCCACATATTGAACGTGGTTCATATGAACCATCAGCGTTCTGTCATTTAACGTTGCAAGGTTGAACAAGTTTTACAGGACAATGACCAAAACTGCGTCGACAAACAAGGATTCAGAAAACTTTCTTAATTTAAAGTTCTATTTCATTTGGGTGGCGGCAAAAAGGCCAGAGTACTAAAATGCCACAATTTATTATTATTATTATTATTATTATTATTATTATTATTATTATTATTATTATTATTGTTGTTGTTGTTTTCCTATAGTAAGGAGGAATAACTGCATAAATTTTCCTTTTGTTGGATTGTCGAACCTTATATATTCTTTTCTTTTCAAACCATTTTATCTTTGATTATCAGCAACAACACACTCTAACTTGGAAGTTTAGCTTTTAAACCTGGAAAATAAACTAGAAACTGTTGTGTTTGTAGTTTAACATTAGTTATTGACTCCCAACAGCCTTTGAAGCGGTCTGATGTAATTACGCATATTTTCAAAAATTGAGTTGTGGGGAAAATGCTTTGTTAGGATTAACTATAAAGCTTGATCAACCTCGCATAAGTAGTTGTGAGAAACTGAAAAAGAACTGTAGTCGCTTCACATCTTAATCGAGCTCTATATTTTGTAGATAAATAACTTGAGTTATTTGTTCACATAAGGTGGATGTATTGTTATTATTACTGAAATTTCGGTACATGGTGAATATATGTAAATGTCGTGTGGGTTTTCGTGTGTGTGTGTGTGTGTGTGTGTGTGTGTGTGTGTGTGTGTGTGTGCTGGGAGAGAGAAAGGAAGTCAACTTGAGTCGAACAATAATGACACAATTCAGTTGTCTGTTGCTGTCCAATACAGTGGTGCTGAAATTCTGAGAGCTCAGAATTCTGTTATCTTCAAACTCTTCTGTTTCCTTTATGCTTCACGCTCACATATTAATGTTATATTACAGATGGTGCTGTTCAGACGTGGTCAATCTGTAGTCCTACATTTATTTTATTGTTTACTTAATTTTCTACGTGCTATGTTTACTTTGGCATGAGAGAACTTATGCTATATGGCTGCACATTGCTCTAGTCACACTGTCTCTTTAAACGGCAGCTCATTACTCCTCCCAGTCTATTGGTGCGCCATGAACCAATAGGAGGCCAGTACAGTACAAAGAGATCTACTCCCTCCCCTTTCCATTGTGTCATTCCTCTCACAAGAGGAGCTTCAGCCTGCAGCGTCGGATGCACACAGATTCAGTCTTTCGGTCGACCAACAGACAAAGGATTCCACTGTATTTGAAATGATTTACACGCTATTATATCGCGCGATACATTTCGGATATACAAAATGGAGATTATGATGAGAAAAATGCGGAGAAAATGGTGGATTGCCGGGCTGCTTCATGCTCTTGCTGTGTGGAATATAATCGAGGCACAGATCCGCTACACCATCCCAGAGGAGCTAAATGAGGGCACTGTGGTGGGAAATATCGCCAAAGACCTGGATTTGAAATTATCGGAGGTTTTTGAACGGAATTTGCGGATCGCTTCCGAGTCTGGTAAGCAGTATTTCGGCGTGGATTCAGCCAAAGGTGAGCTGGTAGTGAGTGAGAGAATCGACAGAGAGACGTTATGCAGTCAAAGCGCCACTTGCCTCCTTCCGTTAGAGGCTATAGTAGAAAATCCATTACAGCTGTATCGCGTTGAAATAGAGATACAGGATATTAATGACAATTCTCCAGTTTTTCAAAACAACGAGAAGGTTTTAAACATAGCTGAGTCAACAGTGCCTGGTGCAAGATTTCGGTTAGAAGCTGCTCAAGACCCTGATGTTGGTTCAAATTCATTGCAGACTTATACACTTAGTAAAAACGAACATTTTACACTAGATATGAAATTAGCTAAAGACGGATCTCAAGTTCCAGAGCTTGTGTTAGAAAAACCTCTAGACAGAGAGAAACAGTCAACAATCAGTCTCATGTTAACAGCCTTAGATGGAGGTAAACCTGCCAGATCTGGCACAGCAGAAATCACTGTTTTTGTTCTTGACATAAATGATAATTCACCAGTTTTTGAAAAGGCCCAGTATGACACAAAACTTGCAGAAAATACATCGCCAGGTGTCGTAGTGGTGACTGTAAAAGCTGTAGACCCGGATGAAGGTCTAAACAATGAAATAAGCTATTCGTTTGGACCACACACACCAGATTTGGTACACAATTTGTTTTCTGTTGATTCAGTGACTGGAGAGGTTAAGGTAAAAAATAAAATAGATTTTGAAACAGATAACTCTTTTGATTTTGATATTGTTGCTAGAGACAAAGGCACTCCTCCAATGGAAGGTCTTTGTAGTCTCCACTTGGATATTTTGGATATGAACGATAATGCTCCTGAAATAGTACTAAAGTCTCTGCCCAGTCCTGTGCGTGAAGACGCTCCTGTTGGAACAGTTGTGGCTTTGATAAGCGCTAAAGATTTAGACACAGGAGATAACGGCAAAGTCAGTCTGACTTTATTACCCGGCGTTCCTTTTTCATTAAAACCCTCAATTTCCAATCATTATACACTAATTACGGACCAAAAACTGGACAGAGAGTCTCACTCTGTGTATAATGTTGTTATAGTAGCTGCTGATTCTGGATCCCCTCAGCTCACATCTAAACAGGAGATCCTCGTCAGTGTTTTAGATGTAAATGATAACCCACCTGTTTTCACTCAGCCGTTTTACACTGTTTATGTGAAAGAAAACAGCGCTGCTGGTTCCATATTGTGTTCAGTTTCAGCTTCTGATCCAGATCAGGGAGAAAATGCCAAAGTGTCGTATTCTGTATTAGATTCTAGAGTTCTCGACACTCCAGTATCATCTTATATCTACATAAACTCAGATAATGGCAGCATTTACTCCATGCACTCCTTCGACTATGAGAAAATGAAAGTGTTCCAGATCCAAGTTCAGGCGAAAGATCACGGCTCTCCGTCTCTGAGCAGCAACGCCACAGTCCATGTGTTTATTCTGGACCAGAACGACAATGCCCCCGCGGTCATTTACCCCTCTGCAGTCATGGGCTCCGTCTCTCATCAGAGGATGCCCCGCTCCGCTAAAGCAGGGCACCTCGTTACTAAGGTCACAGCAGTGGACGCTGACTCGGGCCATAACGCCTGGATCTCCTATCGGCTCGCGGAGGCCACGGACGCGTCTCTGTTCAGCGTCAATCTGCACACAGGAGAGGTGAGGACTAAGCGCTCCGTCTCCGAGCAGGATGACTCCTCTCAGAGGCTGCTGATAGAGATAAAGGACAACGGAGAGCCAGTGCAGTCCACCACGGTCACCGTGGATGTGCTGATAGAGGACGGCTTTCATGAGCCCATCTCAGACTATCGGAAGAAAAGCACAGAGATCAGTAAGAAAAGTGGGAAAATCACTCTGTATCTGATCATCTCTCTCGCTTCTGTTTCGTTGCTGTGTTTGATGACGTTCTTCATCTTACTGGTGAAATGTGCTCGAGGCAGTAGAGGCAGCTCGAGCTGCTGTATCAGGCGGAGCGAGTCTGGATATAAAAACCCCAACAGAAACCTGCAGATCCAGCTCAACACTGACGGACCCATTAAGTATGTGGAGGTGCTGGGAGGAGACATGATGTCTCAGAGTCAGTCGTTCGGCTCCTATCTCTCTCCAATGTCCGAGTTCAGTGATTTCACCCTCGTTAAGCCCAGCAGCACCACAGACTTCACAGACACGCTCAACGTGCTCGATGCGTCACTTCCTGACAGCACGTGGAAGTTTGAGAGTCAGCAGGTGGGTGCGTTTTTTGAAATATCAGTCTGGCAAGCATTTATACTTATCATTATCGTTATCAGTAGCTTTTATTCTGTCCTTAGAGGCGTTATTATGTGCTTAGACATGAACGTTTTGTGCTTTACTCGACTGCATTGTTGTATTTTGTTCTTTTCACGTGAAAGCAGATGGTTTATTGCATGAATTGCGCCTCTTGTTTATTTTTACAATCCCGAGATGCTTTAAGAGATACTGAAACTATTTCAAATTGATCTTTCCATGTTCCTCCCACAAATGCGTTAATTCACCCAATGTTGCAAAATTGGAAAAGCTTAATAAAACCCTGACAATTATCCCATTCACATCCATAAATTTATAGAACATTATTAATTTCAAATATTGTTTATTTTGTATGAGTGTTGAAGGACACAGTCCTGAAACTAATTATGCTCACTTGTCTGCGAGCTTACATTTCATTTTCCTTCAAAAAAATAAATAATAATAAAAAAAATGACACAGCAGCTATATTTTCCACATCAATGGGCAGCTCCTTCACTGCTTGTACTGATCATTCGTTTTTAGTTGTCTCATCGATAGTAACATATTTCAGTTCGCCAGAGACATTCAAACGCAGCTACGTACCCTGTCTTATGATATCATTTCAATGTTCTCTCTTAATTTCCAATTCTGGCGACCTCTAGTAAGTAGCGATGTTCCAATTCAATAGGATTCTGAACGTCCTTACTGTGGAATGCTAGATCAATAACATAACGCCATTTAAAGAGACAGTGTACAGCATTCACAATGTTTTCCTTTCCATTGTGTTGAGGAATAACTGCTATAAAGATACTTAAAAAAGTGTAGCATTTGGGAAATTCCATGTCGTTTTTGTTTCAAGCCTGGCTAGTATTGATCGTCTACTAGAACACTACTCAGTTTGAAATCTTAGCATTTGACACTGGAAACCCTTTGTTTGGTGAAGCTAACAACACTGTCGCTGTCCAATGTGAAGTTTATTTTTACCAAAACCGAGTTACCAGCTGCAACTTCTGATTAGGCCCTGTTTATTCAAACTCGTAATGTTAGCTACCATAGAAATCATTTGTAATATAAGTCTGCATAGATCAGTTGACACTTGCTTTTAGCTCCTGCCATATACATACTGTAATTGTAACGTCCCGCTACTTGCTGGCGCTGTCGTGGGAGGCGTGGCCATGCAGAGTGGCCAGCGCGGAGCCTCTTGGGAGGTGGCACGTTCGCTGTAGGAGAGACTTTTCATATAGATGTTGTTATTGCTGAGCTTGAAGGTGTATCTGTGTGTTGCTTGTGTTATTCTGTGTGTGGGTTTACTGTCTACTGCAAAGTAGAGATGCATGGCAAGAACAGGACAATGAACTACATGTTCAGTAAAGAACATTCACAGCTTCCCGTGTCTTGTTCCGCAAAGACATCACATTATTATTGGTTCTGCTGTTTCACAAGCTTTAGTACATATTAGTATGTTGTCATGTTTCAAAGTGGAATTTGATGTAGCACAGTGTTTTAGCTTGATTGCCAAGATATGCAACAGTAGCCATATATCTGCACATGTATGATTGTGAAGACATATTGAACTTTCACTGTGAATAGACTAACAAATTGATTATATTGTATTATCCTAAAGATTTTAAAACCTATAGATTTTTTTTTCATTTTTCATTTTGAATCAAGCTCTCTGGTGTAAACCCTATTATGCATAACTAATATACTTGAAATAGTTTACTTATTTATCTTCCATTGTTTTCAGTTCATTTTATTACAACAAATGTCACGTGCATGTGTGTGTGTGTGTGTGTGTGTGTGTGTGTGTGAGAGAGAGAGAGAGAGAGAGAGAGAGAGAGAGAGAGAGAAGATTGAAAGAAGTAGTAAACTGAGTGGGTTGCCTAACATGGACAACTAGTTCAGTGAAGTATCTGTCGCTCTCCACAACAGTGGTGCTGAACTTTTGACTACTCAGAATTCTGTTCTCCCCGGTTTCCTTCACTTTTTTACTCAAACATTCAAGTGAAGTTGTAAAACAGATGAAGTTCAGACGGGCAGTGAGCTCCCATATTCTTAAACTAATGCTGCATTATTATTATTTGCTTCACTATTTACGTGTTTTGTTCACTTTGGCCTCAGATGTCTCATACATAGCGCACAGCTCCAGCCGCACTGTCTCTTTAAACGGCAGCTCATTACTCCTCCCAGTCTATTGGTGCGCCATGAACCAATAGGAGGCCAGTACAGTACAAAGAGATCTACTCCCTCCCCTTTCCATTGTGTCATTCCTCTCACAAGAGGAGCTTCAGCCTGCAGCGTCGGATGCACACAGATTCAGTCTTTCAGTCGACCAACAGACAAAGGATTCCACTGTATTTGAAATGATTTACACGCTGTTATATCGCGCGATACATTTCGGATATACAAAATGGAGATTATGATGAGAAAAATGCGGAGAAAATGGTGGATTGCCGGGCTGCTTCATGTTCTTGCTGTGTGGAATATAATCGAGGCACAGATCCGCTACACCATCCCAGAGGAGCTAAATGAGGGCACTGTGGTGGGAAATATCGCCAAAGACCTGGATTTGAAATTATCTGAGGTTTTTGAACGGAATTTGCGGATCGCTTCCGAGTCTGGTAAGCAGTATTTCGGCGTGGATTCAGCCAAAGGTGAGCTGGTAGTGAGTGAGAGAATCGACAGAGAGACGTTTTGCAGTCAAAGCGCCACTTGCCTCCTTCCGTTAGAGGCTATAGTAGAAAATCCATTACAGCTGTATCGCGTTGAAATAGAGATACAGGATATTAATGACAATTCTCCAGTTTTTCAAAACAACGAGAAGGTTTTAAACATAGCTGAATCAACAGTGCCTGGTGCAAGATTTCGGTTAGAAGCTGCTCAAGATCCTGATGTTGGCTCAAATTCACTGCGGACTTATACACTTAGTAAAAATGAACACTTTGTGTTGGATATAAAAACAGAAAAGGATGGAACTAAAGTTCCTCAACTGGTTTTAGAAACGTCTTTAGACAGGGAGAAGCAACCGACTCTCTCAATTCTACTTACTGCTTTAGATGGAGGAAAACCTGCCAGAAGTGGTACAGCTGAAATCATTGTTCGCGTTCTTGATATCAATGATAATGCGCCACTTTTTGAAAAAGCTCAATATGACGCACAAATTATAGAAAACACATCACCAGGAGCTGTAGTTGTTTCTGTGAAAGCTTTGGATCGAGATGAAGGTGCTAATAGTGAAGTTATTTATTCACTCGCACCACATACATCTGAATTAATACAGAATTTGCTGTCCATTGACTCTCTGACTGGAGACATTAAAGTGAAAAGTAATATAGACTATGAGGCGGGTAGCTCCTTCAAATTTGACATCGTTGCCACAGATAAAGGTACTCCACCGATGGAGGGCGTTTGTAGCTTACATGTAGAAGTTTTGGATATGAACGATAATGCACCTGAAATAGTACTAAAGTCTCTGCCCAGTCCTGTGCGTGAAGATGCTCCTGTTGGAACAGTTGTGGCTTTGATAAGCGCTAAAGATTTAGACACAGGAGATAACGGCAAAGTCAGTCTGACTTTATTACCCGGCGCTCCTTTTTCATTAAAACCCTCAATTTCCAATCATTATACACTAATTACGGACCAAAAACTGGACAGAGAGTCTCACTCTGTGTATAATGTTGTTATAGTAGCTGCTGATTCTGGATCTCCTCAGCTCACATCTAAACAGGAGATCCTCGTCAGTGTTTTAGATGTAAATGATAACCCACCTGTTTTCACTCAGCCGTTTTACACTGTTTACGTGAAAGAAAACAGCGCTGCTGGTTCCATATTGTGCTCAGTTTCAGCTTCTGATCCAGATCAGGGAGAAAATGCCAAAGTGTCGTATTCTGTATTAGATTCTAGAGTTCTCGACACTCCAGTATCATCTTATATCTACATAAACTCAGATAATGGCAGCATTTACTCCATGCACTCCTTCGACTATGAGAAAATGAAAGTGTTCCAGATCCAAGTTCAGGCGAAAGATCACGGCTCTCCGTCTCTGAGCAGCAACGCCACAGTTCATGTGTTTATTCTGGACCAGAACGACAATGCCCCCGCGGTCATTTACCCCTCTGCAGTCATGGGCTCCGTCTCACATCAGAGGATGCCCCGCTCCGCTAAAGCAGGACACCTCGTTACTAAGGTCACAGCAGTGGACGCTGACTCGGGCCATAACGCCTGGATCTCCTATCGGCTCGCGGAGGCCACGGACGCGTCTCTGTTCAGCGTCAATCTGCACACAGGAGAGGTGAGGACTAAGCGCTCCGTCTCCGAGCAGGATGACTCCTCTCAGAGGCTGCTGATAGAGATAAAGGACAACGGAGAGCCAGTGCAGTCCACCACGGTCACCGTGGATGTGCTGATAGAGGACGGCTTTCATGAGCCCATCTCAGACTATCGGAAGAAAAGCACAGAGATCAGTAAGAAAAGTGGGAAAATCACTCTGTATCTGATCATCTCTCTCGCTTCGGTTTCGTTGCTGTGTTTGATGACGTTCTTCATCTTACTGGTGAAATGTGCTCGAGGCAGTAGAGGCAGCTCGAGCTGCTGTATCAGGCGGAGCGAGTCTGGATATAAAAACCCCAACAGAAACCTGCAGATCCAGCTCAACACTGACGGACCCATTAAGTATGTGGAGGTGCTGGGAGGAGACATGATGTCTCAGAGTCAGTCGTTCGGCTCCTATCTCTCTCCAATGTCCGAGTTCAGTGATTTCACCCTCGTTAAGCCCAGCAGCACCACAGACTTCACAGACACGCTCAACGTGCTCGATGCGTCACTTCCTGACAGCACGTGGAAGTTTGAGAGTCAGCAGGTGAGGAATGCGGTACATTTCGTTTCAGTTCAATGTAAGAAATGTTTCTGAGTTGATTGAGTTGAAGTCTACAAATGTTAAAGTGAATTCTCGTCGTTTTACTGCATTTGTCAAAGTCTGAGTTGGACAGAGTTTGAGATTGACTGACGTTTGATTGACATTGCTTTTTCAAGAATGCATAGGAAAATGAAAACTCATTGATCATTCATCAGTTGTTAATTATTGATTTATTTCTTTTTTTTTTGATTTTGCAGACTTTTCTAGTCAATATCATCGTTGCGTTTTGCACCACAAGCGGTTGTTTATCTTGAATTTATGTCTTGTGGCTTACGTGGGCTAAAATTTCATTTCCGTAGTGGTGCTAAGTGTTACTCATGATTTTGAGTTCATGTGAAAAACTCACTACAGCAAATAGATTTATACAGTGTAGTTGGCGTGGCACTTGCTATTACCCCGTTAATAAAAAATGGTTCTTCAAGTTTCGTTGTAAAGACAATGGTTCTATTTAGAACCTTGGATTCTATTTAGATCCACTTCATATTTCAATATTGTTTACATGATAAAATGATTCTTCAGATTGATGGAGAATGTGTTGTATGAATACCTATATAGTTCCTTTTTTGAAAATTATGTATAGCGCCAAAAAGGGTTCTTCCACTGTTACAATGTCAAGCTCGTAACAATAGAAGAACCTTTTATAGAACCATATACAACACATTCTCTATTAATCTGAATAAGCTTTTCCCCATGCAAAGAACCATTTAAGCGTGAAATGGTTCTGAATAGAGCCACTTCCTTCCCTAAAGAACCTGTTTGTTTGGTTTGTTTTTGCTATATTCCAGTTACCTCATTGATAAGTCCCTCTACCTGCTTACTAATACTCAATAACAATGGTAGCAGCACAGCTAGTTAGCACGTTGTTTAGCTGGCTGACCATTTAAAACACTCCGAAGCGAAAAATTGCTTGTTAGCATGTTGGCATATCAGTTCCCATAGTATAATACGAGCTATAAAATGAATATCGATATAGCTAAAATCATGAAGTAAACGTTTATAGCCTACATTTTGTGACAATAAAGCAAATAAAACATCGTACACTGAATAAAGTGGGCTAACATTTATGTAGCTGCTGTTATCTTAAACGGAAATTCTCAGGAAATAGTTATGTGTATTTTTATTTATTTATTGAATTATTTTATTTTAAATATATACTTTTAGATTAATGATATATTAGATTTGCCTTAAAATCTTGTCTGCGTAAGATACGTGTGTGTGTGTGTGTGTGTGTGTGTGTGTGTGTGTGTATGGGGGGTGGGGGTATTTATGGCATCCTGTCTAATTGTTTTACTCAGCTTTTGCGCGCGTTTGATGACGCAATCGCCCATTGATATTCTACTAGGTTTTGAGACATTGTCTATGCTTTACATGTGCAAGTAATGATTAAACAGTGTCATTACATTATGACTTTTACCAAGTCCTAGGTTCACAATTTACCTGTAAACAGATGCATTTTAAAATGGCAACTCTTTCAGCTCTGCATTGATATACAGATATACAGTCTATACTGCCGTACTGACAAACATGTATAGCCCATGCTTCTGTTTATATTTTCAGAAATATGTTAACTTAATTAAAGTTGTTTTAACGTTATTTCCATTTTTGAAAATATTCTCGTTTTTTTCTGAGTCTATGCTTTCGCTGTAAACCTATCCATCCATCCCTATAAAATGGTACAGTGTCAGATTCTTTGTAGGTGTATATTCCAGTACATTGTGTTCACGTTTTCCACCTGTAGACGTACTGAAATAATAACATATGTTAAGGATGATACCATCAGAATTGTGTTCACTGAATAAAAGCACACGCTAAATCATTTCTCATGACGTAGTGAAATACAGCAACTCCCTAAATCGTTCGTATGGAGTAAAATGGGCTTCTCACTGCTGCTGTTAATATGTCTGGTATGGCCCTTTAAGACGCTGCTCAAGCTTGCGCTCTACTGGAGCGCTGTCCACCAATAGGGTGCTGAAGCACACAAAGAGATCCACTCTCCGCGCCTCAGTGTCTTAGAGCCTCAGCCAAAGCTCAGACCGACAGGGCAGCGTTCACAATGAGGACTCGCCTCAAAGCCAGCGGTTTGGGATTGTGATTATGGATTAGGACGATTTCTTCGCTTCATTGCAATGCTTTCGGACGCAGAACATCTACCAGCATCATGTTTGTGGAGATGGGAGCGATAATATGGAAAACGCGTGTTTCATGGCAAGCGCTGTGGCTTTTCTGCCTCTCCTGGAATACAATAGTGGCGCAGATCCGCTACTCCATTCCCGAGGAGTTGAAAATAGGGTCTGTGGTGGGCAATATCGCAAAAGATCTGGACCTGAAGCTCTCTGATATATCAGATCGCAAGTTACAGATAGCAACCGAGACTGGTAAGCAGTATTTCGGCATTGATTTGGGGAAGGGAGAGTTAGTAATTGCGGACAGAGTCGATAGGGAAGAAATATGTGGACCGATCGCCAAGTGTACCTTAACACTGGAAGCTATAATAGAAAACCCTTTACAAATGTACCGCGTCGAAATTGACATACAGGATGTAAATGATAATTCGCCTTTGTTTATCAATAACCAGATTGTTGTTAATGTCGAGGAGGCTAAAACGCCTGGAGCTAGATTTCGTTTGGAGTCGGCAAAGGACCCGGATATAGGATCAAATTCTTTACACTCGTATGTACTGAGTAAAAACGAGCATTTTATACTGAGTGTAAAAAACAAAGATGGTACTAAAATACCTGAACTGGTTTTGGAAAAGGCTTTAGATAGGGAGAAGCAGTCAAGCCATAGCCTCTTGCTTACTGCAGTGGATGGTGCGACTCCTGCACAGTCTGGAACCACAACGATAATAATCCGGGTTCAAGACAGTAATGATAACTCTCCTGTTTTTGAAAAGCCCTCATATAAAGTCAAACTACCAGAAAGCACCTCAATAGGGACTGTAATTTTGTCAGTGAAAGCCAACGATTCCGATGAAGGTTCCAATAGCGAGATTACGTATTGTTTTGAACCAAACACGCCAATGAGCATTCAGAATTTATTCTCTATTGATTCAGAGCAGGGTGCTATTAGTGTTAAAGATGTTTTAGACTTTGAGACAGTCAGCTCCTTTAAATTTGAGGTCATCGCCTCAGACAAAGGAGCTTCACCACTGGAGGGACTATGTAGCGTTGAAATTGAAATACTGGATGTAAATGATAATGTGCCAGAGATTCTATTGAAATCTGTTCCTAAGCCAGTTAGGGAAGATGCTCCCCTCGGTACCGTGGTGGCTTTAATAGGAGCCAAGGATAGTGATTCTGGAGAAAATGGAAAAGTCCACCTAAGAATCCAGTCAGGTTTACCTTTCACGCTAAAACCATCTATTTCCAACTATTATGCATTAGTAACCGACTCATATTTGGACCAAGAAACATTTCCTAAATATACAGTTGAGATCACTGCGCAAGATTCCGGAAGTCCCCCACTTGAGTCTAAAACCCAAATATATGTGGACGTATTAGATGTAAATGATAATCCACCAGTGTTTCCTCACTCATCATATACTGTCTATGTGAAAGAAAACGTAGGTGCTGGCAATGTGTTATTTACAGTGTCCGCCTCTGATCCAGATCAGGGAGAAAATGCCAAAATTTCATATTCCATCTTAGATTCACAAATTAAGGGAATTTCAGTTTCATCTTATTTCTATATAAACTCAGATAATGGCAGCATTTACTCCATGCACTCCTTCGACTATGAGAAAATGAAAGTGTTCCGGATCCAAGTTCAGGCGAAAGATCACGGCTCTCCGTCTCTGAGCAGCAACGCCACAGTTCATGTGTTTATTCTGGACCAGAACGACAATGCCCCCGCGGTCATTTACCCCTCTGCAGTCATGGGCTCCGTCTTACATCAGAGGATGCCCCGCTCCGCTAAAGCAGGGCACCTCGTTACTAAGGTCACAGCAGTGGACGCTGACTCGGGCCATAACGCCTGGATCTCCTATCGGCTCGCGGAGGCCACGGACGCGTCTCTGTTCAGCGTCAATCTGCACACAGGAGAGGTGAGGACTAAGCGCTCCGTCTCCGAGCAGGATGACTCCTCTCAGAGGCTGCTGATAGAGATAAAGGACAACGGAGAGCCAGTGCAGTCCACCACGGTCACCGTGGATGTGCTGATAGAGGACGGCTTTCATGAGCCCATCTCAGACTATCGGAAGAAAAGCACAGAGATCAGTAAGAAAAGTGGGAAAATCACTCTGTATCTGATCATCTCTCTCGCTTCGGTTTCGTTGCTGTGTTTGATGACGTTCTTCATCTTACTGGTGAAATGTGCTCGAGGCAGTAGAGGCAGCTCGAGCTGCTGTATCAGGCGGAGCGAGTCTGGATATAAAAACCCCAACAGAAACCTGCAGATCCAGCTCAACACTGACGGACCCATTAAGTATGTGGAGGTGCTGGGAGGAGACATGATGTCTCAGAGTCAGTCGTTCGGCTCCTATCTCTCTCCAATGTCCGAGTTCAGTGATTTCACCCTCGTTAAGCCCAGCAGCACCACAGACTTTACAGACACGCTGAACGTGCTCGATGCGTCACTTCCTGACAGCACGTGGAAGTTCGAGAGTCAGCAGGTGAGAAACGATGCAGAATGAATATGCACACGCGAGTGATTGATTTTTCTTTACATACATAAACAGTGGTGGTTTGCTACCTCATTACTCTTGCGCGTGTGTGGGTGGGGTCTTGCGTGAGAGAGAGAGAGAGAGAGAGGGAGAGAGTAGTTGTTCTTTTGTTCCTCATTTCTCTATTATATCTTCCTTCTTGTGAGACAGTGTCAAGCTTGTTACAGTAGAAGAATCATTTTTGGTGCTATATAGAACCATTTTCAAAAAAGGTTCTATATAGAAATATATACAACACTTTCTCCATTAATGGGAAGAACTATAGAACAATGCGAAGAACCATTAAGCATATAAATGTTTTTTTTGTTTTGTTTGTTTTTTTTTTGAGTGTTTATGATTCTGTATAGAACCCTTGTCTTTACTAACGAAGCTTAAATACTCAAAGAACCATTAAGCATACGAATGGTTATTTGAGTGTTTATGGTTCTATATAGAACCGTTGTATTAACTAAAGAACCCTTGAATAGCAACCCTTGACCAACTTTTTAAAGTGTTATATATGCATAATGACCATACATACATCATCATAAGGATTAATTGCAACAGTTAATCATAATTTCAAGTTTTAATGGCTTGCTTTGGCCTATTTATTTATTAATTAATTTATTTATTCATTTATTTATTTATTTACTGTATGTTTTAAAACAGTATATTGTTCCTCTTTTTTTCGTGTTGCTGTTGCGCTTATTTATTTATTTATTTATTTATTTACTTACTTACTTACTTATTTATTATTTATTTAAAATAAGTCTGCTTAGGTAAACTTACCTATTGCAAAGTTAATCAGAGCGCCCGCAAACCCTGTAACCTTCTCTGTATTAGCAGTCTGCACTGAGGCAATGACAGCCACCGTGCTTTCCCTTTAAATGCGCCGTGTCGCCCATTGGACGACAGAGGGCTCAGCTCTGCTCCAATGGTATGCTAGCTTGTACAAAGGGATCTAGTCCCTCCCTCTGCCACAGCAGCAGCACAATGATCAGGCTGTAGAGAAAGAGGACGCGCTCCCACTGATGGATACAATGCTGGTCATAAGGCGAGCACTTCGAGCGGATTGTTCCTTTGTTCATTCTTCGGAAATGAAAGCTTCATATTTTTGTGGATGTACAGGAGAAGTTTGTTGATGGAACAGGCTGAGGCACCGGGGAAATGAGACACAAAGGAAACCGAGGCTGGAAACGGGCAGCGTTTTGGCTGCTTTGTCTCTCTGGGTGGTGGAAAACAGTCGGAGCCCAGATTCGCTACACCATAGCGGAGGAAGTGAAGGAAGGATCTGTTGTAGGAAATATCGCCAAGGACCTTGGCTTTGACCTCTCACACATTGCAGATCGTAAGTTACGAATAGCTTCTGAGTCTAGTAGGCAGTATTTCGGCGTGGATTCAGAAAAAGGCGAGCTAACGGTCAGTGGGAGAATAGACAGAGAGGCGCTATGTGGGCAGAACGTAAAGTGTCTACTGCCCTTACAGATCATTATAGAAGAGCCGTTACAGCTGCATCGTGTGGAGATAGAAATACAGGACATAAATGACAACGCGCCCAGTTTTCATACCAAAGATGGTGTATTGAAAATAGCTGAATCTGCAGCTGTAGGTTCGCGATTTCCTCTTGAGAGTGCAGAGGACCCAGATGTGGGCAAAAACAGCTTAAAGTCTTATTCCTTAAATACTAATGAGCATTTCCGTTTAAATGTGAAAACCTTTGAAGGTGGTAGAAAAGTGCCAGAGCTAATACTTGATAAACCTCTGGACAGAGAGAAGCAGCCTGTTCACAAGCTCATATTAACAGCACTGGACGGTGGAGATCCAGTCAGATCTGGAACCACGTTAATAAAGATAATTGTAGAAGACAGTAATGATAATGAACCCCAGTTTGAGCTTCAAACATACAAAGCCTCTGTACAGGAGAGCGCTGCTGTTGGTATAACTGTGGTAACTATCAAAGCTACAGATTTAGATGAAGGCATTAACGGAGAAATACAGTATTATTTCGGTGTGCATACACCCGAGCAGGTCAGGAACGTCTTCAGTGTGAATCCAGACACTGGTGAAATTACTGTGATTGGAAAATTAGATCACGAGGGAACCAATTCGTACACATTTGATGTCTGTGCTAAAGACAAAGGGCAGCCAAAACTGGAGGGACATTCCTCAGTTCAGGTCCTTGTTATTGATGAAAATGATAACCCTCCTGAGATTATACTCACATCTTTACCCAACCCAGTGCCAGAAAATGCTTCAGTTGGTACCGTTGTTGCTTTGATTAACGTCATGGATTTGGACTCGGGGGAAAATGGCAAAGTAGATCTAAAAATCCCCCCCAAATTCCCATTTAAACTGAAGCCCTCTTTTGATAACCACTATTCTTTGGTGACAGATTCAGTCTTGGATCGCGAATCAAACCCAGAGTATAATATTGATATCACTGCTACAGATTCTGGCTCACCACCGTTGAAACACCGTAAAGACTATAAATGTTAAAGTTCTCGACATAAACGACAACGCTCCTGTGTTCTCACAGCCTTCATATAACGTGTATATCAAGGAGAATAATGTAGCAGGTGCCTCGCTGTTTTCCGTAGCTGCTCTAGATAGTGATGTCGATAAGAACGCTATGCTGACATACTCACTTGTGGATTCTAAGATGAATCAGATACCAGCATCATCTTACTTTTATATAAATTCTGAGAATGGCACTATTTACAGTATGAGCTCTTTTGATTATGAGAAGTTAAAGATTTTGGACGTTATTGTCCAAGCGAGAGACCACGGCTCTCCGTCTCTGAGCAGCAACGCCACAGTTCATGTGTTTATTCTGGACCAGAACGACAATGCCCCTGCGGTCATTTACCCCTCTGCAGTCATGGGCTCCGTCTCTCACCAGAGGATGCCCCGCTCCGCTAAAGCAGGGCACCTCGTTACTAAGGTCACAGCAGTGGACGCTGACTCGGGCCATAACGCCTGGATCTCCTATCGGCTCGCGGAGGCCACGGACGCGTCTCTGTTCAGCGTCAATCTGCACACAGGAGAGGTGAGGACTAAGCGCTCCGTCTCCGAGCAGGATGACTCCTCTCAGAGGCTGCTGATAGAGATAAAGGACAACGGAGAGCCAGTGCAGTCCACCACGGTCACCGTGGATGTGCTGATAGAGGACGGCTTTCATGAGCCCATCTCAGACTATCGGAAGAAAAGCACAGAGATCAGTAAGAAAAGTGGGAAAATCACTCTGTATCTGATCATCTCTCTCGCTTCGGTTTCGTTGCTGTGTTTGATGACGTTCTTCATCTTACTGGTGAAATGTGCGCGAGGCAGTAGAGGCAGCTCGAGCTGCTGTATCAGAAGGAGCGAGTCTGGATATAAAAACCCCAACAGAAACCTGCAGATCCAGCTCAACACTGACGGACCCATTAAGTATGTGGAGGTGCTGGGAGGAGACATGATGTCTCAGAGTCAGTCGTTCGGCTCCTATCTCTCTCCAATGTCCGAGTTCAGTGATTTCACCCTCGTTAAGCCCAGCAGCACCACAGACTTCACAGACACGCTCAACGTGCTCGATGCGTCACTTCCTGACAGCACGTGGAAGTTCGAGAGTCAGCAGGTGAGGATGTCACGGAATATAATTTAGCATCGAACTTAAACCAGTTAGCCCTCACTGTTACTCTAATTATGTTATCTTTGATTATTTCGCCTGTTTTGAGCCAAAAGGTGAGAGAATGAAATGCGTGAAAGTAGCGTTATACTTTAGATTTCGGGTCTTGTTATTTTCAGTATTGTGTTGTGAATAATGGTGTGGTGTGTGTGTGTGTGTGTGTGTGTGTGTGTGTGTGTGTGTGAGAGAGAGAGAGAGAGAGAGAGGGTGGGGGGGGGGAGAGAAAGAGAGAGAGAAAGAGAGAGAAATATACCTGTTTGCTCAAGTACCACACTTTGCTTGTTGCTGTCCACTTCGGTGGTTCTGAAAATGTTTACATCAGCACCTGTACAATGGCCAGCGACTTGCCGTTGAGTTTGGGCAGTAAGAGCCATTTTCTGCTGATATGTCCTTCCTATTTTCCGTGTAAACTTTTATTTGTCTTTACTATTTTTGTTATTATTATTTTGCAATTTGCACATACCTTCAGCTTCTATAATTTTGGCGTTGATAATTGAACTTCTATCTATTCTAAGCAAAATCTACTACTTTGTTGTCCTTTCAAAAGACCTTTTTAACAGCATCTTGCATAGTTTCCATCTTGGCATAGCATTTTAATTTTGGTCTTTTTCTCCAATTTCTTAATAATAATAATAATAATAATAATAATAATAATAACAGTAATAAGACGAAGAAGAATTATTATTATTATTATTATTATTATTATTATTAATATTATTATTATTATCGTTCATGTTAAAACTGTTTGTAAGCAAGTAAACACTGAATAATCTTCCTGCTGCATTCAGTAGCAATAATGACAGACCAAGACTAGAGTGCAAAACGCCTTTAAGAGACACCGCGTTCCCCATTGGAGGAGAACTGGCTGAGCTCCCCTCCAATGGCGTGCAAGACCGCACAAAGGGATCTACTCCCTCCCCCTTTCACAGCAGCAGTACAATGATGAGGGGTGTAGAGAAAGAGGATGCTCCCTTTGTACCGGTTATAATGCCGTTTCCAGCACCGGACGCGTCGAAATTCGTGGATTTACGGTCTTAAAATGAGGAATACAACCAGCTCAGCGTGTGGATGCAGGAGAAATACTTACTAATGGAAAGAGCGAGAATATCAGGGAGATGAAACACACAACAAACGAAGGGTGGAAACGGGCAGCGCTGTGGCTGCTTGGGTTCTGTCTTTTGTGGAATATAACCGGAGCTCAGATTCGCTACACCATTCCAGAGGAGCTAAAGGAAGGCTTTGTGGTTGGAAATCTCGCTAAGGACCTCGGTTTAGACGTCTCTGATATCGCCTCCCGTAAGTTACGATTAGCATCTGAGTCGAGTAGAGAGTATTTCCGTGTGGATTCAGAAAAGGGAGAACTGGTGGTGAATGATAGAATTGATAGGGAAAGCATTTGCGCTCAAAGCGTCGCGTGTGTTTTACCACTGCAGGTAGTCATTGAGAATCCTTTACAGCTGCACCGTGTTGAGATAGAGATACAAGATATAAACGACAACTCGCCGAATTTTCAGACAAAAGACGGTGTGTTGAAAATACCAGAGTCGATTGCTCCCGGAGCTCGATTTCCTCTCGAAAGTGCTGAAGATCTAGATGTTGGAAGTAATAGCCTGAGCTCGTATTCACTAAGCAGAAATGAAATCTTCCGTCTAAATGTGAAAACCCTAAAGGATGGAAGGAAAGTGCCAGAGCTGATTGTTGAGAAACCACTAGATAGAGAAAAACAATCCGTTCACAAGCTGATATTAACAGCTTTGGATGGTGGAAATCCGGTGAGATCTGGCACAGCTTTATTACAGATAATTGTACAAGATATTAACGATAATGAACCAAAATTTGAACTTGCTGCATACAAAGCACAGGTGCCTGAAAGTGCTGGCGTTGGTTCGAGCGTTATGACTATAAAAGCCACCGATTTAGACGAAGGCTTAAATGGCGAAATACAGTATCTTTTTGGTGCACATACCACCGATCTCGTCAAACGAGCTTTCAAAGTGAACCCTGACACAGGAGACATTACAGTGATTGGAAATTTAGATTATGAGATCACCAAATCATATACATTTGACGTTTGCGCAAAAGATAAAGGGAACCCAGAGCTAGAGGGTCATTCATCAGTTCAAATTGACATTGTGGATGAGAATGATAACCCTCCTGAGATTATTCTCACGTCGTTGCCCAGCCCCGTACCAGAAAACGCCACAGTGGGAACTGTTGTAGCCCTAATTAATGTCAGAGATTTGGACTCTGCTGAAAATGGTAAGGTCCAGCTAAATATTCCTCCTGATTTTCCTTTTAAACTCAAGCCATCCTTTGATAACCATTACTCACTGGTAACTAACTCAGCCTTAGACCGTGAAGATACAACAGAATATAATGTAGAAATAGTTGCGCATGACTCTGGCGCGCCATCTTTGAAAACGACAAAATTCGTTAATGTTAAAGTTCTCGATGTTAATGATAACCCACCAGTTTTCTCCCAGCCCTCCTACAGCGTTTATGTAAAAGAGAATAATCCAGCAGGAGGTTCGCTTTTTTCAGTAAAAGCGTTTGATGCTGACAAAGACAAGAACGCGATGCTCACGTATTCAATTGTGGATTTGCATTTGAATCAAGTTCCAACATCGTCTTACTTTTACATCAACTCTGAGAACGGCACTATTTACAGTATGAGCTCTTTTGATTATGAAAAATTTAAAATGTTGAACGTCGTTGTCCAAGCGAAAGATCACGGCTCTCCGTCTCTGAGCAGCAACGCCACGGTCCATGTGTTTATTCTGGACCAGAACGACAATGCCCCCGCGGTCATTTACCCCTCTGCAGTCATGGGCTCCGTCTCACATCAGAGGATGCCCCGCTCCGCTAAAGCAGGACACCTCGTTACTAAGGTCACAGCAGTGGACGCTGACTCGGGCCATAACGCCTGGATCTCCTATCGGCTCGCGGAGGCCACGGACGCGTCTCTGTTCAGCGTCAATCTGCACACAGGAGAGGTGAGGACTAAGCGCTCCGTCTCCGAGCAGGATGACTCCTCTCAGAGGCTGCTGATAGAGATAAAGGACAACGGAGAGCCAGTGCAGTCCACCACGGTCACCGTGGATGTGCTGATAGAGGACGGCTTTCATGAGCCCATCTCAGACTATCGGAAGAAAAGCACAGAGATCAGTAAGAAAAGTGGGAAAATCACTCTGTATCTGATCATCTCTCTCGCTTCGGTTTCGTTGCTGTGTTTGATGACGTTCTTCATCTTACTGGTGAAATGTGCGCGAAGCAGTAGAGGCAGCTCGAGCTGCTGTATCAGGCGGAGCGAGTCTGGATATAAAAACCCCAACAGAAACCTGCAGATCCAGCTCAACACTGACGGACCCATTAAGTATGTGGAGGTGCTGGGAGGAGACATGATGTCTCAGAGTCAGTCGTTCGGCTCCTATCTCTCTCCAATGTCCGAGTTCAGTGATTTCACCCTCGTTAAGCCCAGCAGCACCACAGACTTCACAGACACGCTGAACGTGCTCGATGCGTCACTTCCTGACAGCACGTGGAAGTTCGAGAGTCAGCAGGTGAGAGGAACAATGTTCTGAGACAAACATGCACTATGTAAAATAATAATAGAGCATTATTATTGCTACAATGGGCCTTTTAGTTTCGGTGGTGTTCTGCGTGATACTTTAGCACCATTGCTTAGTGTGAAGATCTACCACAGAGGTTCACTTGTTGCTGTCCATTGTGTTGGTGCTGAAAATAGGTGTTTTCAGCACTAGAGTGTTGGACAGCGACCTGCCTCTGTGAACAAGCACAATGAAGCAATCTGCTACTTCAAGTCTTTTGCTATTTTGTTCGTCGCTTTCTTGCGCAATATGTACATAACTCGTGCTTATTGTAAACCGCGAGCGTCTATGAAGTTCTGAGAGATAAGGAAAATAATAACTGCTTTTAAAAAAAGTACTATTTGATCCAAAACTGTTGGTTTGTTTTGTTTTTTTTTCTTTAGGGTATTTTTTGGCCACTTTTAGCTCACTTCCACTTTCGAGTGTAGAACTTTTTTTATTGTTATTATTGTTATTGTTGTTGTTGTTGTTGTTGTTAGTCTTTGTAAAGGCTGTTCCACGCTGCTTGAGATTTTTCTCGGTATGCTACAGCTCTCCTTTCTCATACTTGAGCTGAACATAATAATTTATGAAATCATTTTACCCTTATTATTCAGAAATGGGCTGATGAAACGTGCTCTGTGTGAATGTGGCTGTTTTTACACAGTTATAATCAAGATTACACTAATTGTTTACATTGCCAGAAAATGTATGGATCCATCAAGTGTGTTTTATTTGAAGCTAATTCTTATATATATATATATATATATATATATATATATATATATATATATATATATATATATATATATATATATATATACAAAAACAATGGGAAAAAAAGAGAAAAGTGAACAAAAAATCTAATTGTGAACATGTCAATAAACCCATGATGAAACATTAAGATATAAACATATAAAAAATAATACTAAAATAAATAATCGCAGTTTATTTTTCCCAAGTCAGATTCAAGGGTGCTGATGTTGCAGGAGCGTGTGTCTTTAAGAGGCAGCTCTCTTTCTATTGGATAGTGTAGCTTCTCGCTGAGCTCCAATCATATGCAGGCCTGTACAAAGAGATCCACTCCCTCCCCAGCCCAGTGAATATCACAATGCACAAAGCCAGAGGAGACGGTGATGCGCCTCTCTCAGCGATAAAAATGGATTATAATAAAATTATCAGACGAAATGGAAAAAACACGCTGCTTTTTTGTGGGATTTTACCTTTTACATTTGTGTGCTGATTCGTGTGGATTTTCTACCAAAATGACAAAGAGGAGGGGCTCTGGAAGCTGGAAACGCCATTTATTCTGGTGGTTTTTCTTTCTTCTTTTGTGGAATAACGCAGAAGGGCAGACTCGCTATTCAGTTCCGGAGGAATTGAACGTGGGCTCTGTTGTTGGAAATATTGCGAAAGATTTAGGCTTGAAAATATCCGAGCTTTATGATCGTAAGCTGCGAATAGCCTCCGAATCAGGTAAGCAGTATTTCAGCGTGGATTTGGGGAAAGGCGAGATGGTTGTTAACGAAAGAATCGACAGAGAGAGCCTTTGTGGACAGAATGCGAACTGTTTGCTGCCAGTTCAGGTCATAATCGAGGACCCTCTCCAGCTACATAGAATAGAGGTTGAAATACAGGATATTAATGATAATTACCCTCATTTTCTATCAACTGACCGCTCGTTAAAAATAGCAGAGTCGACCGTCCCTGGGATGCGTTTTCCTTTGGAAAGCGCGCAGGATCCAGATGTTGGAAGCAATTCTTTGAAGTCGTACACGTTGAGTAAGGATGAATGTTTCAGCCTGAAGGTAAAGGATCTCGGGGATGGTCGTAAAATACCGGAGCTGGTCTTGGAGAAAGCCCTCGACCGCGAGAAGAAAGCTGTTCACCAGCTTCTGCTGACTGCACTGGATGGTGGAAATCCAGTTAGATCAGGCACGACTCAGATAAATATTACTGTACTTGATATCAATGACAATAACCCAACGTTTGACAAAGCTATCTATAAAGTTAACATTCCAGAAAATTCCATAAAAGGGACTACAGTCGTAAAAGTCGATGCTACGGATTTGGACGAAGGCCCTAATGGTGAGGTAGAGTATTCATTTGGGGAACACACGGCCGAGGCTGTGCGTTCATTGTTTTACATTGATTCCAAAACTGGTGATTTAATTTTAAATGGGGAATTAGATTTTGAGACCACCTCCACTTATAATATTGAGGTCAGTGCTAAAGATAAGGGCATACCAGAAATGGAGGGCCATTGCACAGTTCAGATAGACGTTTTAGACGTGAATGATAATTCCCCCCAAATTGTGCTCACCTCCAAGCCGAGCCCAGTGCGAGAGGACGCGCCCAGTGGCACCGTGGTGGCGTTAATAAGCGCACGGGATGTTGATTCTGGTGCCAATGGGAAAGTCACTCTGCAGACCCAACCTAATGTCCCTTTCATATTAAAACCGACTTTTTCCAATGACTACTCCTTAGTGACGAACGGGGTTCTGGACAGGGAAATATACCCCGAGTATAAAGTAGAAATCACTGCGTTTGATTCAGGTTCTCCTTCACTGAGTAGCAAAAAGACGATCCCAGTTCAAATACTCGATGTTAACGATAACCCGCCACATTTTACTGATAGGTCGTATAAAGTGTATGTGAAGGAGAATAACAACCCGGGCTCTATAATCTGCTCGGTGTCCGCTTTAGACCTTGATGTAGGAGAAAATGCCAAAATATCATATTCTATAATAGACTCCAAAGCTCAGGATATCCCTGTGTCATCGTACGTATATATAAACTCAGATAATGGCAGCATTTACTCCATGCACTCCTTCGACTATGAGAAAATGAAAGTGTTCCAGATCCAAGTTCAGGCGAAAGATCACGGCTCTCCGTCTCTGAGCAGCAACGCCACAGTTCATGTGTTTATTCTGGACCAGAACGACAATGCCCCCGCGGTCATTTACCCCTCTGCAGTCATGGGCTCCGTCTCTCATCAGAGGATGCCCCGCTCCGCTAAAGCAGGGCACCTCGTTACTAAGGTCACAGCAGTGGACGCTGACTCGGGCCATAACGCCTGGATCTCCTATCGGCTCGCGGAGGCCACGGACGCGTCTCTGTTCAGCGTCAATCTGCACACAGGAGAGGTGAGGACTAAGCGCTCCGTCTCCGAGCAGGATGACTCCTCTCAGAGGCTGCTGATAGAGATAAAGGACAACGGAGAGCCAGTGCAGTCCACCACGGTCACCGTGGATGTGCTGATAGAGGACGGCTTTCATGAGCCCATCTCAGACTATCGGAAGAAAAGCACAGAGATCAGTAAGAAAAGTGGGAAAATCACTCTGTATCTGATCATCTCTCTCGCTTCGGTTTCGTTGCTGTGTTTGATGACGTTCTTCATCTTACTGGTGAAATGTGCTCGAGGCAGTAGAGGCAGCTCGAGCTGCTGTATCAGACGGAGCGAGTCTGGATATAAAAACCCCAACAGAAACCTGCAGATCCAGCTCAACACTGACGGACCCATTAAGTATGTGGAGGTGCTGGGAGGAGACATGATGTCTCAGAGTCAGTCGTTCGGCTCCTATCTCTCTCCAATGTCCGAGTTCAGTGATTTCACCCTCGTTAAGCCCAGCAGCACCACAGACTTCACAGACACGCTGAACGTGCTCGATGCTTCACTTCCTGACAGCACGTGGAAGTTTGAGAGTCAGCAGGTGAGCAGAGATTTGCAGCTTCACTTTTTTTTCGTGACATCTGCCCTCTGGCGCGCGCACACGCGCGTGCTTATTGTGTCTGTGTGTGGGTATGTGTGCGTGTGTGTGTGACGGGGATGGGGATGCGGGGGGGCGTTGGGCTGACAGCTGTTTCTTTTGGCGCACCCATTAAAAAGTTCCTCTTTTGTTCCTGATTGGGGACTGTGTTGGAGAAACTAACTTTTGTCCAATAGAAACGCGCTGCGTTTGGGGTGCAGCAAACCCCCACCTGCTAACTGCCCTCACCAGTATCACTTGGACAAAGAGCAGTCCACAGTGAGTGTAGCCCTTTAGCAGAGCACTGTTTTATTTTTAATGTAGGATACTTTATATAAGCATAGGTTATTTTATTTCACCCCCTTACATGGACTATGTAATCTAAACGTGGATTTATTGTGGTAAACGATCTGGTAATGGACTCCAAAGTGGTGCACGAGAGGACATCTGCTCGGGCTTTGATCTGGATTGTTCTCCAGAGCTTGTGCTTTGAAATCCAAGCTTCAGAACTTCTGTATTCCGTAGCTGAAGAATCCAAACCAGGGACTACCGTCGGCCACATGTGTAAGGATCTGGGTATGGACATTCGGAGCATAGTCCACAGGCAGCTGCGCATTGTTTCGGAATCTAACGTTAAATATTTCGACGTCGACTCCACAAGTGGAGCATTAGTCATCAAGGAGGCGGTCGACAGGGAAAGCATATGCGGCTCGAGTTCGTCATGTCACATTCGGATTCAAATTTTACTCCAAAATCCTCTAGAAATGCATCGCGTCACGGTAGAAGTTGTGGACGTGAACGACAACGCGCCCGTTTTCCAAACTAACGGTACCTCTCTGGAAGTTTCCGAGGCTGCTGCCCCAGGGACGACGTTCCGTTTAGAAAGCGCGTACGACCCGGATGTGGGTGGCAATTCTCTCCGTTCTTACATCCTCAGTCCCAATGATTGCTTTGTTTTAAAGGTAGACATGAAAAGTGACGGTACTAAACTTCCACTGCTGGTCTTAAATAAACCTCTCGACCGAGAAAAGCAGAGCGCATTCCGGTTAATTCTGACCGCAGTCGATGGCGGTAAACCAGAAAAATCTGGCACTACTCTTATTTTTATGAACGTGCTTGACGTCAATGATAACGCTCCCGAGTTTGATAAGTCAGTGAAAAGAGTGAGTCTTTTAGAAAACTCTCCAGTTGGAACACTAGTGGCAGCTCTAAATGCTTCAGATGCTGATCACGGTCTGAATGGAGAAATCTTCTACTCGTTTGATAAATTCACTCCCAGCTATGTTCTTAAGCTTTTCAGTGTGGATCCCATCACAGGGGAGATCACTGTCATAGGCATGGTAGATCATGAGCAAGCGCATGTGTATGATATCACAGTTCAGGCCAGGGACAGAGGAACCCCTGCAATGGAGGGTTCCTGCAACATTAAGGTAGAAATAATCGATGTCAATGACAACACTCCAGTAATTAGCATCAATTCTCTGTCACATGAACTGAGTGAAGATGTAAACCCAGGCACTGTGATCGCCATCCTCAGCATCAGAGATGAGGACGCAGGGAAAAATGGAGAAGTGAATGTGCAGATTCCGTTTGAGCTGCCTTTTAAGATCAGTAACTCCTATGAGGGCCACTATACTTTAATGACCGATGGCCAGCTGGACAGGGAGGCTGTGGCTGAATACACCATCACTGTGATGGCCACAGACTCCGGCTCCCCTCCCCGTTCCTCGCAGGAATCCTTTGTGGTTCGCCTTTCAGATGTTAATGACAACGCGCCAGTCTTTTCACAGCCCTCTTACTCAGTGGACATAGCTGAGAACAATGCTCCAAATGCTCCTCTTCTGTCCGTGTCTGCATTTGACCCGGACGTGGGCGAGAACTCCACTTTGTCTTTCTCCATAGTGGAAAGCGATGTCCACGGCTACCCTGTGTCCTCTTTTGTCTACATAAATCCAGAAAAAGGGCACATTTATACCATGAGGGCACTCGATTATGAGCAGATGAATGTGTTCCAGATTGTGGTACAGGTCCGTGACCAGGGGTCGCCAGCTCGTAGCTCCAATGCAACAGTGCACGTGTTTGTCATAGATCAAAACGATCACTCACCCAGACTTTTATACCCTGTGCTTCCTCCCGAGGGCACATTGCAGTTTCTGGTGCCAAGCAACGCAGGGCCCGGGCATGTGGTCAATCGGATAACATGCATAGATGAAGACAGTGGTCACAACGCCTGGCTGTTCTATAGCTTGGCTGGGCTGGATGCTGCACTGTTCCACATTGGAGCCCACACTGGAGAGCTGCAGACAGCCAGAAAGTTAGCGCAAGATGAGCGTAAGGGTGTATTAAGCCTCATAGTACTAGTGCAAGACAATGGCAAGCCTGCATTCTCCACCACTGTGGCTGTAAACATCACTGTGACTGAGAAAGCCACAGATGCTTCCTCTGAGCGCAGGAGCTCACCATCCAGACAGAATAAAGGCTCATCAGATTTATCGCTCTACCTCATAGTCTCCTTATCCTGCATCATAGCCGTCTCTCTCCTGACTATCTCAGTGGTAGCAGTGCGATGGCTTGGGCACCGTGGTCACCTGGCCTGCCTGATGCACAGGTTGGGCTTTAAGCATGCTCTGCGTCAGCGCCAACACAAGGATTTCCACCTGCAGCTGAACACTGATGGTCCTATTAGATACCTGGAGGTGGTGGGGGGCTCTCAGGACCCTCACAAGCGTACATACTCACCATGCTTCTCCACCATCTCCAGCAGGAGCGACTTTGTGTTTGTTAAGACACCAAATGCTGCCTTGAGCACAAGCCTTTCCAGAAGACTGTTCAGTAGCTCGTTCATAAAGGTGAGGGTTCTATAGATGCACTAGGCTTAAAATATCAGTAATACTCGTTATGATGGTTGACTTAAGCCTACGTGAACACTTATAAAGGCTTACTCTCAGTATCAGGCATTGTCTGTCATAAAGGCTGCTTTTGTCAATGTCAATGTCATGACCCTTTTCTGGGTGAAATACAGCACATTATAACAACTAGCACTGTAACTTAGTGACATAATGCAGATGATGTGATAAAGCTTAAATCTTATAATTGGTAAAATGAAACTCTATGGTCTATATATATATATATATATATATATATATATATATATATTGACCATACAAGTTAACCACAAAGTTGGCAAATACCTTTATGACAAATGACACCTATTGGAATAAGTCAGTGTCAGTTGGCATGAAGGGTGTCATGTAGCCTCATGAACACTGGTGTACAGTAAAGTGTTTCCAACATATCTGAGCTATCGAGCACTAAACTGAAGTGTGACACTAACATGGTAGAAACAGATTGAGTGGAAATGTGACAGGAGCTGTAACAAATTTAGATAGGTAGCTTCACCTGAGATTGCTGATGTGTTTGAGAAAATTGGGCCTCATTTACCAACTGTTCTTGAGAAGCAATGTCTTCCTAAAAGCCCACTTACACAGCTTTTATGAAGATTCTGACATTCTGCTCTTAGGTAAGAACAGAATCTACATACATTCAAGAGCACAAAGGTGCGAACAATTTTGCGGTTTAAGAACACGTCATAAATCTGACGTAAACTTTATCTTAGAACTTTTCCCAAAACAAATTTAGGTAGAAACGTAGGAAGATATTGGTGAATGAGGCCCGTTAGGTTCCAGGAGATGTGGATGTTTTGTCTGTGAGGAGTCCCACCTGAGCTAAAGCATATCCTGGTTTCTCATGATACCAAGCGGGGGTGGGGGGGGATAATTTGTAAAGGGAAACATTTTGTTTGTGATATTACTCCAGACCAACCCAAGCAATCTTTATGATTCAGACTGGGAGCTCTGAGACTATGTGCATTCTGTTTATTCACTCAGAGCCAAACTGTGTTTAGATCATCACCAGATCTGATGACCAAGCAAGGAAAAAAGCGTCATCTATGTACTGCAAGCGAGCGCATTGGATTTTCATGCTTGAATGCATAGCTGTTGCGGGCTTTGAGGAAGCATGCTTTTAGAGGCACTGTTGGCAGACTTGGGCAGTAGGTCGAGTTCAGACTGGGCCGACTGAACTGCACGTGTGGGTGGGAGAGCTGCCAGCAGTTGGAGGGCTGGCCCAGCAACTGTAATCCTGTCTGGAGTTTAGAGGATCAGTACAGTAGGACATTAGAGCCACACGTGCTCCTCTTTGACCGAGGCTCAGTCCAGCACAGTATGGCCGGTAGCTGGGGAAGCAGCAGATGTGGGCCAGGATTTATGAGACGATGAATATTAAAAAAGATTAAGAGTTCACAATGCTAGTTCAGAAACTCTCAGTATGTGCAGGACAGCATTGCTAAATGTTGTCCTGCACATATATATAAGGTGCTATATATAGAGAGAACTTATTTATAACTATATAACTATATATATATATATATATATATATATATATATATATATATATATATATATATATATGTGTATTTTTGGTGCCCTAAAGAACCATGTTTGAAAAACCATCTGTGAGTGTAAAGAACTTTTTTGGTACCAAACATTATGGCATATTATGGCAATTACCAGTAACAGTAGCATGACCCTGATATATACGTGTCATGACAGCATGTGACATCATACGACATTTTCCATCACGTGGTTATGTCAACATTATGCAGCAAGGTTGAAGTAAAGTATTACTTTTAGAACTTTAAAAAAACCCTCACATAATATAAAGGTTCTACACCAATCCAAGGCTCCTTTGTAGAACATTGTGTGGTGGTTCATTAAGGTTCTTCACACTCACACATCTCATTCATAAAAAAAAAAGTTCTCCAGCGAACCATCCCCTGATAGTATTTTAAGGTTCTTCCATGTTATTGTGCAAAGAACCTTTTTCAGCACATTTCTAATTTCTAATGTAGAACATACACTCTCAAAAGGAAGTGTAGGATGCGGCTTTGCCTGAAGCTGTTCCCATGTTCATGATGTGCGGCACTGACTAACTCTTATGTTGTTCAGAGTGAGCTGGTGTGCATTCCTGTTGTGTAGATGCATTCATGTGTGGCAGCGACATGATGGCTTTTTCAATTATTCACACACTCAATTCCCCTGCCTACCACATATCTGCTTCTATATCACACTCAGCGTCTTGCTGCATTCCTCAAAAACCCTCTCAATCCTTCCCCTGCTTTTTTTCCTACCAGTTTCAGATCAGCAGTTTACTCTATAATGACCTTACAAACAGCACTTCCTGGTCTGGAATCTCTGGCCTTTATGTCATCACAGAAGAGCACTCATTCCAGGACTGGGCGCCAGAATTTTTGAACCTCAAAACATAATCTGACCACAATCTTTCTCTTCTTTCCACAGCAAAAGCCACCTAACAATGACTGGCGCTTACCCCCAAACCAGAGACCCGGACCAAGTGGGTAAGTGAATTAGCTTCTATTAGCATGCATGATAACGTTTTTGAGATTACCACTGGAATTGAGTGTCTGTATTCTCAGTTAATGTTTTATGTAATCAGACAGTTTGAAGAGTGATCAGAGAACACAGAGTCAAACTTTGTTTTCCACTGGGCAGCTAATCTTGGGGTTGGGGTTGGGACTTGGTGGTTGGGGGTAGATATAGTTCAGTTGGGCAAAACTGAGTATGACATCATTATACCTAGCAAGCCACTTGCAATAGCTTGCTGATCAGTGGTGGAATGCACAGGATTCTTTGCAAAAAAATGCTAATTTTCTGGAAACATATTAAACTTAGTACAGGACTATTGAGAATTCAAAAAGGTTCAATAGTGGACTTAGTCCTGAGACAGAAGAATTTGGCAAAAAATTCTATTTAAACAATTTTCCCACCTACTCTGGATGTAGTTGATCAGCTGTGACATGTTTAGTGTCTAAATGTTGTATCTTTAGCTTAACGTCGGAGCTACAAGCCTAATGTTGCTAACAAACAGTAGAAATCAATAGTCACCCAAAACGTTTTTCACACTCACACCACATCCAGGTCTTCATTAAGGTGGCACAGAATTGTCGATGTGGCTTACACTGCAAAAAATTGTATCTTGTCAAGTATATCTTAAATATACTTAATAAATCTAATATTTCTCCTGTTGAGATTGTTGTAAGCTTAATTTAAGATTATTTACCTCATTTCTAGACATTTTTTACTTGTTTTCAGTAATTTTATTAGGTAAAATTATCTCACTAGATTGGCAGACAAATTTGCTTTAAGAAATGTGCTTGAAACCTCCCAAATTATCTGCCAGTGCAGTGAGAAAAAATTACCTAATAAAGTTACCTAAACAAATAAAGCATGTCTAAAAATCAGCTAGATAAAAAAGAAGTGCATAAACATCTCAAAATGTGAGATATTAGATATATCGACTAGATTTAAAGTCATTTCACTTGACAAGAAATCATTTTTTGCAGTGTAGGACACAGAATGACTAACTATGAACAATAAAAATAAATAAAACATCACTGTATGTCTGAATGTTGGGGTCATTTTTGGAAAGCTGCAGAAAAGTTTGGGTGACTATTGACCTCTAGTCTTTGTTAGCAATGTTACTGTGGTAGCTCCACAAGCAAAATCTGGATACCAAACATGTCTTGGCTAATCGACTACATCCGGAGTAACTGGAAAGTTGTATAAATTAGATTTTTTTTTTGCCAAGCAAAACCTTTAGTTATAGAGAACACAGACGTCAGTCTCGTCCTGATTGGCCTGTGGGTGAGTGAGTGACAGCCCCATGCTCCTATCCCTGTGTTCCAGCCAGCACAGGTTCCACACCCTGCAGCAGAGATGGACTCCCTACGAGAAGTCCAGGTAGAGTGGAGTAAGAGGAGGAGAGTAGTGTGTTTTGCAGCTTGGCTTCATGTGGGGAGCCCTGTAGTGGGAATTTTCTTTCTGTCAAGGTCCTCTAGAGCTACTCAATGTGTCTTCCAGCTCCACTACACACTGTCCAATCGTCCTCTCAATGTGGGTCGATGTCAATTGAAGGTATAAAGAGCTTCAATAGCTCAGACCTAAGGCTTTTGGACCTGTGTATATTGCTGAAGACTGTGTGTTGCATCTTGCTCTGTAGGTCACTGTGTGTAGCCTTGCCTAGTAAAGTGCCATTTATTTGTCTCTTCGAAATGGGTTTGCATCAGCTTTTGTAGGACTGATTGTGTTAGTCCGTCTTCATAGAGTAGAGAATGTTTCTGTTGTCCTGTTCTTGGTTTTAATTTTCTGTGTTTGTGTGAATAAATACATGGCAGTGAAGACAAATGATCAAGTTCGTTCTAACGTACTTCTTTGCTGGGGATACACAGTGTAAACAAATGATAATAATCGTTGAGTTTGAACTAGTTTTGCAAAGCTATCCATTGTGTTAGAGAAAAAAAAGGCACAAAACAGGCCTAAAAATCGAATCGCAATGCTAGTTGGATGCTCCAAACATCGGACAAGCAGACAATGTGTCATTGTAAGTAGCATCATGGCTGTGATTTGCAGGCTTGAGCTGAGAGTAAGTTTTATTCACAGCCATGATGTTATTCACAACAACACACAATGAGTTTCTATTGCTTTTATACAACATTTTTGCAAAGTAAAGCAAAAAATAAAGCAGCAAAGCTCCAAACATTACTTGAAATAAATGCTTTCAACGGCAGCTTTTTCTTCCACCAATAAAGTAGCTCTACCACATGTGACGTGTTGCTATGCAACAAAAAAACATCTTATATTCTTATCATGAAACAAACATAGCTAGCATACAAACTAACATATCTCATTTTTATCAGTGTTTAGCTAATGGACACCCAAAGTCTCTCCAAAACATGAGTGGATGTAAGCAGCTTAGCCCAAAGTGACCATTGTTGTTACTTAGCAACCATTGTCAGTACAGCCTCTCTTGGTCAACTGCATCAGATAACGTCACGGCCTCAGGGTTTGGTCCTTGCATCAGGCCGAGAATCCACGGCTTGTCAGCTGATACTGTAGCTTGAATGACTATAATATTTACCAAACTGAAATTTGGATGAAACAAAAAAACAATGTTTGAATTTTCCTGGGCCCAGAGAAGCTGCTGTGTGCTTTTGTGTAAGCGCCATAAGATTATGTACATACAGTTGTATGTGAAAATTTGAACACCCCTGGTCAAATTCCATGTTTTGTGGATTTTATAAGTGAAAATAAGTTAGAACCTGTACAGAGAACACACTTAAATAGGGCATTAAATGTGGTATTTTTCTGTTTCGGTATGTTAAATTCAGCAGTGACTGTGCATTAAAATGTGCATAATTTTGTTCTCTACAGAAGAGGTGTTTACTTATTTGCACTTAAATCAACAAAATATGTAATTTGACCAGGCACACCCAAATTTTTGCATATGACTTTTATATCATTGTTTTGTTTTTACTATTTTGCACAATAAAACATTTTAAAGGTGTTAAATATGGTTCTTGTTACAAGTGAAAAGGCTACTGTTGACCTACATAAATAGATTTAGGCATGTGAAATTATTTTATTTTAAATAAATGATAACATTATTCCATGATATATAACAAAACTGTGAATGATTTTAATTATACCCTGATAACGTTTTTGGCCATACCACCCAATACTAATAGAATGCTTTTAACCAGTCAGAATTAATGGTCATAATTAACCTGCATAACAGACTATTAACCCATCTTAAGACTCACATCAATTTAGAAAATGCAAGTGCACCAAAAATCGGCCTGCAGTTCAGCTACACTATATGCATGCTGGTTGAAGCAGACTAGCCTCACCCTAAACAGAGTCCAGAACGGAGGCCAGACACTCCATCAGCAAGACCAGAAAATCAATATGTGTGTTTCTGTGTGCGCGTGCTGACCTGTTTGCCTGTCTGATTATATTCCGGTCACCTCCGCTCAGTTCCACTACAGCCTCCATTTTCTGCTGTGTGCTGCTGCTGATTCTCAAACAAAATGGCTGTCTCAGCTCATGAGCCTGGTGTGTTTTATGCTGACAGATTTGGTGACAGGCGTACACGTGTTTGTGTGTGTGTGTGTGTGTGTGTGTGTGTGTGTGTGTGTGTGCATATGTGGGGTGGTGTGTGAGACACTAACCGCACCTGTGTGTCATGCAGAGCGGGACCTCGTCCTGAAGAGGCTGGTGCAGGTGCAGTAGGCGGGACGGGACCGTGGCCCAACCCCCCCACAGAAGCCGAACAGCTCCAGGCTCTGATGGCTGCTGCTAATGGTGAATTTAATCTTTCCTCTCGCTGTCAAATTCCTGCATCCTTGATCTCTGTCTCTCTCATCGTCCTTTCCAAGGGGTAAATTTGGATTTAGAAGAGAATAGAAGCTTGACTTTGTGAAGCTTGTCATTGATGGCAACAATATGGGAAGAGCATTGTTCGATGTGTGTCATTATGTAGAGCTCTCAGCATTGTTCACATGCAAATGTAATATATATATATATATATATATAGAGAGAGAGAGAGAGAGAGAGTGTATATAACAACAGTCTGGTGGCAAAACAGTAAACATCATAATTACAAAAGTTTGCTGACATGTTTTATTTAGCTACTTCAGTGGTGGCAGTTAATCTTGCTATGGCAACTACACACTTAACAACAAGGGTTCTATATAGCACCAAAAAACAGCTAACAATAGCATAATCCGTTTTGGCGCTAGATACATTTATAAACAAATTCTTTAAAGAGCCATATATACATGATTCCCCTCATCATAAAGAACCATTTCACCCTGAAAAGGAATCATTTATGCATTTAAACTCAGATTCAGATTCATTGAGTTGGGCTTGGTTCTACATATATCACCACTGCCCTTACTAAAGAACCCTTGAAAGGCCATTTTTAAAGGCTGCCAGATACCTATGAAATAAAATGCTATTGAAGTACTTCAGTTGTAACGTCAAAGCAGAAAAAAGTGGCAATAAAAGATGAGTCTTCAAAGGTTCTTTAGTATTGTGGTATATGGTCCTATGCAGTACAAAAAAGCGTTCTGCTATTGTTACATGCAACAACAGCAGAACTTTTTTGGTGCCTAATAGAAACATTTACAAAAAGAAACTCTACAGTACCATATGCAACACATTTTCCACCAGTCTGAAGAACCATCTCACAATACAAAGGACCGTTTATATATGAAATGGTACTGTATAGAACTCATGGTTCTAAATAGAAGAACCTTAAAGAACCATATTGAGGCATTATGAACTAATTTATGTAGCTATGCAACAAGATGAAAATCATCAGATCTTGAGGAAGCGGATGTGAAAATTCACAAAATCACATAAGCGTAAAAAAAAATAACCACTTTTCAAAAATGAGGCTTTCAGTTTCAATGTTCAACAGCTTTGTCAGCCATTTTAGCACCTTCTGCAGCTCTATTCATCACTCTGAACACATCTAACATTTCAAACACTTACTGTATGGTAGCATTCATAAGGTTACATGACACCTACATAAGCTCATCATGAAAACTACATTAACATACATAAAGGCTTTTTTCAATAGATGTCATCTGTCATAAAGGCTCCTGTTGATGGGGTTGTCAACAGTTTTTGTGTGAAATGACATAGTACATTATAACAACAGACTTTGTAGCTTAGTGCTTATCACAGTGACAGTATACTGAAGATATGACATAACACGAATCTGATAATTAGTAAAATGAAACTTTCTTTTTCTGAGCTACAACCCCAGAAAGTGACTGACACAGCCTAAATGATCACCCTCATCACACAAATGAAACTTGTTGGAATAAATGTTTATAAACGTGGGTCAAACATTTCATGAATGACTTACACAGATCAGGCATAACATTATGACCACCTCCTTGTTTCTACGCTCATTGTCCATTTTATCAGCTCCACTTACTATATAGGTGCACTTTGTAGTTCTACAATTACAGACTGTAGTCCATCTGTTTCTCTGCGTACTTTGTTAGCCCCCTTTTACCCCTGTTCTTCAGTGGTCAGGACCCCCATGGTGTTGTGCTGGTCTGAGTGGATCAGACACAGCAGTGCTGCTGGAGTTTTTAAACACCTCAGTGTCACTGCTGGACTGAGAATAGTCCACCAACCAAAAATATCCAGCCAACAGCGTCCTGTGGGCAGCGTCCTGTGACCACTGATGAAGGACTAGTGGATGATAAGCTCACACTGTACAGCAGCAGATGAGCTATCGTCTCTGACGTTACATCTACAAGGTGGACTCACAAGGTAGGAGTGTCTAATAGAGTGGACAGTGAGTGGACACAGTGTTTAAAAACTCCAGCAGAACTGCTGTGTCTGATCCACTCAGACCAGCGCAACACACACTAACCCACCACCACCACGTCAGTGTTACTGCAGTGCTGAGAATGATCCACCACCCAAACAGTATCTGCTCTGTGAGGGTCCATGAGGGTCCTGACCACTGAAGAACAGGGTAAAAGGGGACTAACAAAGTATGCAGAGAAACAGATGGACTACAGTCTGTAACTGTAGAACTACAAAGTGCACCTATATAGTAAGAGGAGCTGATAAAATGGACAATGAGCGTAGAAACAAGGAGGTGGTCATAATGTTATGCCTGATGGGTGTATATTACTGAAAACGCTGATCCAAACATTTGAATGGTAACTCCAGTTGTTTGCCTCAATCTCTATGTGAGTGAAATCAATGGATGGTGTACAAACCCCCTCTCCCTCTGCAGTGAGTGACATCACACCTCAAGGTCAAACTCTCAAGGCAAGATTGCCTGTCACTATATGGACTAAGGAATAAGAGAACAGAGGAGGTAAAATGAAACAGGGGGGATAGAAGGACAGAGAGAGAGAGAGAGAGAGAGAGAGAGAGAGAGAGAGAGAGATGCTTCCAGTGAGCACAATGCAGCACAGCACCCATTGACTCTTAATAGACTAATGGAGCGGTAAAGGACAGAAGAGTCTTTCTTCCTCAGTAACACAGCTGCAGACTGCCTGCAAATGCGGCACTGGCTTATCACCACTTTTCCCCTTCTAACACTGTGTGTGTGGTGAATTAGTCCTAAGGACCAGCTATTCACTGATGCACATTATGAATTAGCTCTTTTCACCATTTATTTAGTACTTATAGCAGCACATAAAGCCACCAAAGAATCACTACGGTCAATAAATAACGAAAGAAATTCATAAAGGTCGGCTTTGTCAATGAGCCACAAACCCCTGTCTGTAACACATGAATTTGACGAGAGCTGTGAACATTACTGGGGTGTTGTTTGGGGGTATTCCTCTTTGAGCACTGTTAAACCTACGACATCGTCCAAGCAGTGTGTGCTCATGCACATGTGTGTGTGTTACAGAATACATAATGCATGGGGGAGGGAGAGGCAAAAGCGGGTCACAGAAAGAGCTGCAGTGCAGAGCTTTAGTTACTGTGAGCTGCACTACCATTCTAATAAACTGGATAATACAAAGCCAACTTGGTTGCAGATAAATATATAAATGATTGAAATATGCTAGACCTGTACAGCTTTACAGGTTTCAAATAGTTGAAAAATAAAAGTGGATTCCAATTTTTTTTTAATGTCTGCTTAATTCAGTTATTAAGGCACAGAGAGTCAATCAGACTGCTTTTATGCGAAATTCTGCATTCCAAGAAAAATGTTGAGTCTGAATCGTTTACAAACATAACAAGGACCAAAATTTTAGTGAGGTCCATGTTGCAGAAATGTGAGCTGCTTTGGAAAAAGCACAGGGCCAAATATGTGTACTACCCCAAATCCTAGTTCCTGATCTACTGATTTTTTTAGCACTTCATTACTTCCTCTTTTACTCATATATAAAGGTTATGTGCCTATCATGTTCCTATTTCAGCATTACATATTGAAGCCAATACACAGTTTCACTGGTTTTGATTGAGTTAGTTTTCTTTATAATTACCAATAATAGACTGTTTAATAAACTTTTTGGTGACACTTTATTTTGATTTTTAGATGAAACAAACACTCAACGGACTCTCAGTAACATGTCAAAAACATCTGAGGGTTGGGATTAGGTTTGGGGTCGAGGTTCAATTTAGGATTAGGATTAGGGCCAGGGTTAGGGTTAGGATTTGGGTAAGGTTGGTTAGGTTAACATATTAACACATCTACTTAATGTAAGTAATGTATCAACAGAACATCTACAAGATATTTACTTCAGTGTATTCAGGTGCTTCACTACTGATACTTCACTAATATGCTGTTGATGTGTTACTGATAATCTGTTAACAGTTTATTAATCATCTACAAAGGACCACTCAAAATAAAGTGTTTTTTTTTTATTGTCCATGCAAGTCAAGGTGCCTTATATTTAAACAGTAGCATTATACAAGGCTCTTATTATGATAGCAGTGGCATTCCCACCTGAACAGGTGAAGTTATCCTCTTTGACAGCTTAACAAGAAGTCAAAGTTGCTCTTGGTAGCATAGAATCTTGCTGCCTTGAGGTCAATGGAGAATCAGCCTTCTCACTGCTGACTGGATAGTCTGGGAATGCAATCGATAACGCATTTTTTACTTATTAGGCTAAACATTTTGCAGATGTTGCTGTTTCCACATTGAATTGTATAATTGGAGATTGTGGTAAAAACCCAAACCTTTCCACAACTATCCTCATAGCAAGTTATGGCCCTGATTGTGATAGAAACCAGAGGTCATTTCACAGAAACATGACTGTTCAATCTTATCTGTTAAGTCACCATGACAACTTCAGGATCAAAGTTTAGGATCAAATTTAGGACAATAGTGATCAGTGGTGTCCTAACTTCTTTTTTAAGCTTCTGTCACTACTATTAGACATTATATTACACCCATAGACATTCTACTGAAAAGAAAATGTCATCATTATTAGGCAACTATGACTGGCAGACATAACTATTGATTATCAACCTTGAGTGAGTAGTTTAGGATTTCCTAACTTGAGATAAGATGCTGTAAGACACAACACCATCGCTAAATTAAGATGAGAAGACTGACCTTTCTTTACATCTTGTGTATAAAGCAAAAATAATGACCTGGAAAGTGATTCCAAGCTATTAAATGGTAGCATATGTTTTCTGCATTAAGTTGCATATGCTATAACTTCTCCTTCTCTTCCTTCTTCCTATCTTCCTCCTTTTTCTTTCTACCTCCCACCTCCCCCCGCTCTCACTCTATCCCACCCTCTCCCCCATGTCCTTCACTCTCCCCTCAGAAGTGAGTGAAGCCACAGCGACTTTGGGTCCTCGCTACAATGCGCAGTACGTTCCCGACTACCGCCAGAACGTCTACATCCCAGGCAGCACCGCTACGCTAACGGCTAACCCCCAGCAGCAGATGCCCCAGCAGGCTCTGCCTCCACCCCAAGCTCTGCCTCCAGCAGAGGCCCCAAAGGCCGCCCCAACTCCGGCCAGCAAGAAAAAGGCCACGAAGAAGGACAAGAAGTAAGGCAGAGTGAAGCGTTAGCATAGCTGTGGAGAATTATCATAGCTGTGGGGATCTGAGCGTTTCTCCTCTGCACTTGTTAGCTTTTCCCTCGCTAGAATGTTTAAACCCCTTAAACTCTGGGCTTGTTGTTCATTTATTTCCATTATCCAGGATCTACTATGGAGTATTCAGTAACTACTATGACACTACTATGTAGTTACGAGGGGAATGGAAGTCTTAGAGTTTAAGGGGATAATAATCAGAGTATCCTTTTGTTGTGAGATGACACATTTAAACTGTATGTTAACCTCCATTTTTGTTTTGTTTCATATTATTTTGATGCAATCAAATCACCAGTTTCTTTTTGTTTTCTGGTATTTTTTGTACTTTACTGTGGAAATGGAAACATCAAGAGGGACTAAATAGGGCGAGATCTGTTCAGATTCCAAAAGCGACCCCTTAGGTGGGGAAATCTGTCCTGTAAGATAGCATAACTGAAGAAAAAAAAATGCTGATCCTTTGTCATGTTAAGGCTTTTTTGTGTTCATTTTAATGCGAAGTAGATCCTTCTTGCGGTAACAAGAATGAAGTATGTCGGTATTAGGTTTCTAAAGAGGATGTGCCATAGCCCCCAGAGGTCCTGATTTGTTTTTGCATGATCCACTTCGACATGAATAAGAGTATTGAAAATGAACTATGCAGTGCAGGTAAGATATTAAAGCGAAAGTTGCAGTAAAACATATTGAAAATAAGAAAATGCATTTTCCATGCAAAAACACCAGCAACTGAAAAGTTGGGCTGTTGATATTGTAGGAAAAAGGAATAAGATTGGATTCGGTGTCATTACATTTGTGAGCATCATTAAGGCAACGTTAGGTTAATGATATGTAAACAGCTATCGTCAATGGCTGAATCCAGTGGTTGAATTCTGTTATAGCTGTAAATCAATCCTGTGGACTTGCATTAGATGAAGTATGCCACATTTTCTAAACCTTGGATAGGGTGGCAGTTACTCAAGCTTTTGGTCTATGAGTTATGCCATATTGGTTGAGTGAATGGGGGCTTGGGTACCCAGAGTGAGAGTTACGTTGAAGTGCTTAAAGGGGAAGGTGTCTGGGTTGGTGGGATTGTTCTTGACATGTTTGGGGTTGATTAGAAGCTAGGAAGGTATAGGTAGATCCACTGGATGCTCAGTTGGATTGAAAGAAGCGTGGATGAACAATGCAACATGTAACGCATTGATGATGTTCTAAAGTGGCTCTCAAGCGAATGAAGATACTTTCCAGTTGACCTATCCATGCTCCACCCAAAAATCCATTCCTTCATAGCAAAGGTTGGGAAGTTGGACAAGATTTACAGGCCACTGGCAAAAATCCCATTCAGGGGTTCCTAAGTGGCGCAACTGCCTAAGTGTTGGCCCCATCTCTGGGAGACTGCATGGTCCATCCATGGCCAGGAGTCCAAGACAGCATTATTTCTGGGTGGGAATCACTCAAAGCAATGCTAGGCAACATGGGCATCTTTTAGCATTAGCAATAGTTTGAAAAGATGCCACATCTTGGAGGAAGCATGTGCTGCTCTTCACCCTCTCAGCTTGGTAGCATCATGTGATAGGAGGAGACCTAGCTAGCTGATGGGAATTGGCCGCGACCAAATTGGGGACATATCAAAGAAAATGAACCCAATTAAGAATAATTGCAGTGTTTAGATTCGCTACATAATGGGAGTTTCCAGTTTAATATGCTACGCTATCAAGCTGGACTATGTTGTCGTGTTTGAAACTGGGCTACATCTGATCTATAACAACATTATATATCTTTCATATGTATATTTTGACAAACACTGAGCTTTGCGCAACGGTGGCTACGACAGAACGCAGTTGTGGGCGGAGCATGCATGGATCAACTGGGAAGAACACCAGGAAAACTCACTTTAGGCCACTCCATGCTTGGCCATTCCTCTTCTACTCTGCACAACCCTAAACGCACCAACCCTTCATCACAATGTAAATAAGATATGTAACCTGTCTGTATAAACTAGAGCCACAAAGATCAGGCTAACACAGGAATGTTTCAGTATTTTTTAGAAAAAAGAAAAACTAAAAAAATAAAAGAAAGAAGAGAAAAACTGATCAAGTTGTAGTGCTATAGATACAAAAGCTTCAAGCTCACTGACTAACCCAACTGTAAATACAACCTGCAGTCTCTGCAAGACACGCAATCGTAGCTTAGGGCTTGTGAAAATTTGTGCATATTTTTGTGTTTTTCCTTCTCTTTCGCTTTATTTCTTCAATCATCTGAACTTTGAAAACTAAAAAAAAAAAGGAAAAAAATACCTATGGTTTTTAGCGTGCTACCCCATCCCATCTCTCTAGAGTCTTCTGTGTTTGTAATTACAGCCAACTCTTAATGCTACCGGAATGCCATTCCTGTCTGTTTAACTATGAATCTATCTATATATATCTAAATGTCTGTCTGCTGCTTGAATACCTTTCTGTATTCGACCGTGATAACCTTCTTTTAAAAATGCTTAGCGCTTCATGTTTTGCTTTTATTTTATAATGCAGATATTTATATGGCTGTTTATTTGTTTATGTTCTTGTTTATTAATGGAACACTTACATTTCAAATAAAAGTTTGTCAGAACTCACAACCATGTCTGGCATTGAGTATATTTTCTCATCATAAACTGAAGACAAGTTGTTACTTAACATAGTATTGTTAGATCAGTGGATACTGATATTAACTGTTTGAATATACAGAACATATGACTACTATGGGTATTTTTCCATAGTACCAGAAAACAAGGATCTGTGCTTTTTCCAGTGGTCATTGGTCCAGTACCAAAAGTTTCAGGTTTATAGATACAAGATTAGTACCAGCAGGACCTTATGATGCACTTTATGATGTCTTTGGTAACAACTGCAACAAAGATTTAGCAATTTAGCAATTGAATTTCTCTTCTAGGTGAAGATAAATGAACCAAGCACTATTATTCCACCAATAAGTGCACCAGAATGTAACCTAAAATAAACTAATGTTAAGCTAAGGTAACTAGTAAGCATAGTAAGTATAGCTAATGCTTCATTTCACACTCTTAAGAGAAAAACTGAAGCCTTGCTTGATTTCATGCAAATTGGAGATATTTGTACAAGCAAGTTAGCTAAGTAGCCAAATTGGATGCTTTGAAGTGGCTTAAAATGACCAAAAAGACCATAAAAATGACCATAAATTGTTGATCATGGTTACTATAATGGTTGTTACACAAGCGGGTAGAAAATGAACCACAACTGGAACTATGAATTCCATTGGATGGTTTTGGGTTAGTTCTTGTTTTTGATTGTGTAGTGGGAAAACGCCCAATGTGTTGTTATCACTAGCTTATAGCAGGTCATATTACAATACTCTTATAATGAAATAATCCCAGTTTGTGTTGGTGCACACAGAGTAGGTGATCAAGTATAATCCCCAAAAAGAGAATTTATTTATTTATTTATTGTCTGTCTGTCTGTCACTTGTTACACTACTTACTAAGCATATTATTTGCTAAATTAAGAAACTTCTACATGCCTGCTTTGCTCTGTAGAAGAACGCAATGGCAGAGTAATACTTTCCATAGCTTTCAGAGCTTTCAGGGAGATGACCCACTTTGTCAGTCATATTAAAGCAGCTCCGAAACACCAAGAAGGGAAAACATCAGCTTCAGAATAAAAAGCTCTATTGAGATTTATGAAGTAGGACATTCACTTACGAAGTCTACTATATCTTCAGATACCAAAGGCTTTACAGATATAATATGTGATGTAGTGTAGTGGGTAACACTGCTGCAGACTAGGGTTTGATTCTACACCAATCAGAATGCTTGGGCCACACCCCTAGCACTTGCCTACATCTGTATCATGATGACGACACTTTACTGAAGAGCTGCTTTCATAAGGCTACAACTAAACAAGCTTTTGATGACACCTGACCTAAATCTATATTGACTCTAATAAAGGCATATTCCAAGCTGTCATAACATTTGCTGAGGTCAAATGGCAACTTAGAGCCAATCCCATTTCTTATTTTTTTACCCCTACCTTTGTTTTTGAGTGTTACTTTGCCCCTTGAAACTAAGTTACGAAGTGAAGTGGTTGAAATCTTCCCTATGAAATGGGACCCTCAAATAAAAAGAGTATTACTTCATTAACAGCTACTAGCGCTGCTCTGTAGGCGACCCTGCCAGTCTGCAGTGACAGCAGAGGAGGGTAAAGTTCAGCTCCTCACTGCTGGGCTTTAGTTAGTTTAGTTGTGAATGTAACTTGGCTAATTTAGCTAGCTAGCTACCAAGACAACAGCATGCTACTAGTGATGTTGTAAGTTTGTTATGAAGAAAAGTACCATAATACATTGAAATGATATTAAACTAAGATAAAACAATGGTTATTATAATTTTTAATTAAGAAAATTTTCATATTTGTTGCCTTCTTTGGTCGTTTGTGCAGCCATCTTGCCATTTTTTTTTCTCATAACACTCTGTTTGGAGTGCCTCTGGAAAACCTCCATTTGGAGGGCCATGTAGCCCTAATATTTCTCCCTTCCCCTCTATCTCAACAAAAATCAGGACACCCTACCCCCGGTGCGAATGCGCAGAATGGAGGGATAAGGGCTAAATGGTGAGGGCGAGAGGTGAAACAGGATTGGGCCTTACCCTTGTTGGAGTAACACCATAATAAAAGTTCATGTAGATTCATGTTAGTTGTCATGAAAGCCTTATGTAGGTGTAATGCAGCAGAGTTTGATTCATAGCCTACTTTGTCATTCATCTGAACAGTATCTATAAAATAAACCTGACTCATAGTGAGTTATGTCCTTGAAAGTGTTCTATAGGTCAATGGTTCTCAAACCAGTCCTGAGGGCCTCCCAGATGGTCCATACTTTTGCTCTTTCCTTACACATTGGGAGTTAATATAGAGCAAAACTGTGAACTGTCAGTGGATGGGGGTGGGGGTGGGTTCTGAGGACCAGTGTGAGAACCGCTGCTATAGGTCATAAATGATAAACATGAGATTTACATCAAACACAGTTTTACTGACAATCAGCCAATCCTTCTTTGATCCACCATTGTCTGCTTCTGAGATGCTTACAGTCTTTTGTCTAACGAATGGCTGAAAACCAGGATATTTTCTGTTCTCACTCAGTGCCAGAGAATCATTCCCAGGAGCAGCAGCCCCAGTCCTGCTGATATACACACTGACTCATGTGTAGTGACACAGTGGAGCCTGCTGAGGAAATGAAGCTCGATGACAGAGCATTGCTTTCTCACAACACAGCAGCACATATTTAATCTAAACGGTAATGCAGATGTTTCCTTTGAGACAGTAATGCAGAATGACTAGTGAATAATGATCATTTCGAATCTTCTAATTGTATCTTCTATGCCAAATACAAGAGTAAATATATACATATTCCTAGGGCATAACCCATATAATATATATGAATATATGGTGGAAAAATGATATAAGGTCAGATAATGTAACACAGGCCAATAAGATATTTTCTACCTCATAATAAGCCACCATTTTATTAAGCTCCACAAACGTGCAAAGAGAGCGAGCCCACAAAATGGCTGACGCCTCAAACCACTGCAGCGGTTGCCGTGGTGATGAGAGGAAGGAGCGTTTTCTCAGACCCTGCAGCTTCCATCTCTAAAAGCCTGTAAAGAGCTAACTGGCCACCTTACATACCAACACATATACTAGGCACATTAAAGCATCATAATGCTTCATAAGGTGATACTGCAGACTCCAATGGAATGAGCAGGAATGTATTAAATAGACTAATGTGTATCATTCATGTGATAATGATCCACAAACGTGAATCATCTGTGTCCTGAAAGACCTTCCTCCATTTCAGGCAGGACAACTCCAACCAAACCTCTATCTTCCAAAGTAACATATAGTCGATTGCCAAAAGTAATTTTGATATGAATGCCTATACTTAGCAACAGAACAGAGAACCTGTTAGACACAGACACCTGCACTTGCCCATTGGCTTGTATTACAAATGTGTATTCCTTTAAGTAGCATCGACAGGAAAGGAAGAGGCCTTAAACTGGAGGAAGCTGCTCAGGCAGAGTGGCCTTTTTTAAGTCCTGAGAGCTGTGGGGTGAGAGGGCAGAGGCTTGGGCAGCAGCATTAGAAAGAATGGGGAGCGGCTAAAAGCAGAAGATGGGGCATTACAGAATCGGCTCAAGCAGACTGGTCTTCCTAGCAGCTGCTTTTCTGCTAAGCCCTCCATTTACCCTCTGCCAAAGCAATTATTCTGCCAATCAGGGGCTTTACTGATCACCCCAAGCCATAAAGAGGGGTCTCCTTTTGTACAAACATCATCAAACCAGAAAAAAGGATGGATTTTAACGCTTAGTATAACTGAAGCAAGTTGCACCTGCCTATTGGCTTCCATTATATGTATGGATTGAGTCAATGGGTTTTTTGTACAACGACCTCTATAGAAATTATGGTCAGTGGTAACTGATCATATGATACAGATGAACCTAATATGGATTAGGTTGAAAATGCTGGAGTGTTTCATTAAATGTATGAGTGTTTCACTAACAGCTTGATTTTGCAAAAAAAACAGTAGATGGATTTTATCAACAATGACTAAATGAATTTTGTTCGCAATTTATCTGAACAGTGGACGAGGTGTGGAGAGAGGTCAGGGTAAGGTTTAAGAGAAAAAAAATAGTAAAGCAAGACCTTTTTTGTGCTCGGAATAGTAAAGAAACATGCTTGGTACAGGCAATGGTTCTATTTAGAATCATGAATTTTATGTAGAACCATTTCAACCTTAAATGGTTGAATATGGTTCTATATAGAACCTTTTTAAAAAAATAAAATGGTTCTGTCTAGCAAGTTTGACATTGTAACAATAGAAGAACCCCTTTGCATGCTACATAGAACCATTGGTAACACTTTCTATGAATGTCACCTTTGTAAGCATCTATAAACACATTCATAACATGTTATAATGCATTCATAAGGCATTATAAACATGGCTATAAATATTTATTAAAATGCATTGTACGTTATAGCCATGTTTATTATGCATTATGAATTCTTAACATAATATATTATAAGTACTGATCATAACAAATGATAAGAGCTCATAAATCGTATTTGTCCGCTCTAAGTAAAGTGAAGCGTACTGTACTAAAGCCTCCTCCAGTGTTAAGAGTGAGGCTTCAAGTTGAAGTATTTACTGAAGGATTTACTGAAACACTAAAACATACATAATAAAGCTCATTACAGGCTTCAAATGTCAGAGTTTAAACTAGAGCTGCCATCAGTGTTTTACCCAATGTGGGAAAGGTAATGTACACCACCGTTAGCTTGGTATTTGTCTTTATGCTCTCCAAGCTGGGACTGACTTCTTTGGCACTGACATTATAACATGTTATCGACACTACTTATAATGCATTATATTAACAATTCATAATGTATAATAAACATGGCTATAAAGTGTAATTCATTTTTATAAATGTTTATAATCATGTTTAGAAGGCCATATGAATGCATTATAACATGTTATAATTTTTGTTCATATATGCTTACAAATGTGACATTCATAGAAAGTGTTACCGAACTATTTTCCCAAAGGTTCTCTGTAGAACACTTTCTCCATCAACCATTTATGTATAAAATAGAATCATTGCCCTTACCAAAGAACCCATACCATACCAATATCTTTTTAAGTGTGTATATGTAATAATAACAGCATGTCCCATATTGTATTTATGTTTAATAATGCCTCATCGTCATAATTATCTGAGCCTAACCCTAAACATAACTTCAGAAATCAAAAATAACTCCTTTTGCTTTTTGCTTGTAAAATGGAGCTTTTGTAAAACACACACAAACACACACACACACACACACACACACACACACACACAGGCCAGATGCTCTTTCCAGATTCCATCATGCTGTGTTGGTGGTCATCTCATCAGGGAAAGGTCAGCACTTTGCAACTCATTGAATACATGGGTTTGGAAAAGGCCAACTGACCAGCACTTCTGAATTACTCACCTTTCAACTTTTATCTGTTTACTTTCAGTCCACATGTTTCCATCAAAGCTGTTTCATTACTGTACAGCGTAAAGTAAATAAGCATGTAAATCACTTTAGCTTTGGAATTGGGCTTCACTTAACTAAAGATTTGCATTAGTTTAGCCCAATTAGCTCATAAAATCCATCCACAATCCCACAAATGCATGTTAGTGTTGCGAAGTTGGACAAGCTTTCAAACTAATAAGAAATTATAGCACATCTTCAACATAATGGTGAACTACTGAGCTGGAACATATTATTGCCAATCAAAACTAGGCAGGTTGAAAACAACAATGATGATTTTGCCACCATGCTAATGTTAGCCACAGTTAATCTTTCACATACCTACAAAACAATGAATTTGAAATGAAAGGCTTACTCAGAAAGTAGGTATTGTGATATAAACTGAGTCTGTTCTACAGTTTCTCATTAGGCTGAATGAATAACCGACTCTAAATGTAGGTATTGTGATATAAACTGAGTCTGTTCTACAGTTTCTCATTAGGCTGAATGAATAACTGACTCTAAATGTAGGTATTGTGATATAAACTGAGTCTGTTCTACAGTTTCTCATTAGGCTGAATGAATAACCGACTCTAAATGTAGGTATTGTGATATAAACTGAGTCTGTTCTACAGTTTCTCGTTAGGCTGAATGAATAACCGACTCTAAATGTGGGTATCGTGATATAAACTGAGTCACTGAGTCATGTTCTATAGTTCCTCATTAGGTTGAATGGAATTTTTACCAGCATTCTTTAAAGCTGGTCCGACTTCACAGCAGAAGCTATGAAAGAACACATTTGTGGGCGGAGCCTGGATAAGTCAATTGCTGTTTGTGCTCATGGAAACAGGTTTTCTTTTCTTTGTTCTGAGGCAGTGCTGTCACTGCCTTCTGCAGATGAGAGAGAGAGAGAGAGAGAGAGAGAGAGAAAGAGAGAGAGTTATTCTGCTGGAATAAAAGACTCCATCTGCTATATGAACGAGTCTTCCCCCTCTCTCTATCTCCCTCTCTTCCCTTCCCCCTTTTCCCCTTCTCCCCCATCAGAATTGGCAGCCTCCTTTAAAGGAGGAAAAAGCCCCACTGCAGCTGCCGTTGTCATGGAAACAAAGCCGTCAACCAGCGCTCCCACTCTCAGCACAGAGGATTTAGACCATCCAAAAATGACGTTTTTGAACACACATACAAACTGCACACAAACCAGAAGACAGAGAGAAATCCTCCCTTTTCTCATCCATTCATCATAGTGTTCACACTGATAAGGCCGACTGTACTGAATGTGTGAGTATGAATGTATTTGAGTCCATGGCAAGTTACCTTTACACTGTTAGAAATAAAGGTACTGTGTAGTCACAGTTTTCATTTATCAAGGTACAAACAATGTAAATGTGCCCTCAAAGGTACAACAGTGGTTTTAAGGTCTAATTGTGTTTTTCCCCAATGGAAAAGTACATGTTTGTATTTTTTCATAACCTAATTTTTTTAAACAGCACAATAATATAAAAGCCTGGAGACGAGACGGGGTGTGTGGAGTCAGTACAATTTAGAAAATATCATTTCATTGGATTATGCTACAATTATGTTCCCTGAATAAAGGTACTGAGATGCACCCTTGAGGGTCCCACCCCAGTGACAAGAGGGGTCCTGCCCCAGTGACAGTTTACTACCTTTATTTTCTGAGAGTGTAGTGCCATACGTTAAACCCAGGAGCCATTTATGAACCCATATTTTTTAGAGTGTAGCCGCAGTACATGCAATTGCAGTTAATGTCAAGACACTGTATTACAGCATGTAAGTCAAACAACCTCCTTCAGATTTGAGTGTATTAACACATTTGATCAATATGATTCATGACCAGTCGTGAGCCATCAACTGTGGCTGTTAAGAAAAATCCTATAAAATAAAAATTCCCATCAAAGACCACAAATGCAATTAGAGCCTTGAGGAAGAGCTTTCAGGCATGTGGGCTGAGAGACAAAGCAGTCGGCAAGAACTGTGTCACATGTCAGCTGCTTTTTTCTCGCGAGCGAAGGCGCAGAGGGTGAAATAATTATGAAGTGCTCTAAGAAAAGCTCGGCTCCACTGCCCCACTTAATGCTTATCGAAGAGACAGAGCGCCACGTCACATTTCTCTGCATCCACCCACCTGCATCCTTCACTGAAAGAAAACAGAGCTTTGGATTTATTTGATTCAAATTAGACGCTAACTGTGGAACCAGTGCATCTACAGTCACAGGCTTTTTATCAGAAACTATAAGTGCAATCTGTAGGTTTATAATTATTGTCTGTAGCTAATCTGTTAGTATGCAATTGATCTACTATGTCAATCAATGGAAAGTGACCACGATAGGACCACCAGTGCTCAGACTTGAGTGGTGGATCATTCTCAGCACTGTAGTACTAGTACTAGCACTTTTGTACTGGTATTATTGTATTAGGTGTATCTAAATTCTGAAAAATAAACTCAGTGTACCATCAACACAATTACTACCCAAAGCAGTACACTTAAGGAATACTTCAGCATTTCTCTGCTGCATCTGTTGCATGGGGTACTTTATAGAAACCAATAAGGCAGGTGCTTCAGGAGCTTCAGGCGCTTTGACTTCATTTATAAGTGTGTTTTGATTTAGTAGGTTTTATGTTCTTTGGCTAAATACCACAGATGAGTTTCATGTTGACTGACCCGTGGTTTAACTTGGACACACCGTTGGTGACACTTTATTTTGAGTGGTCCTTTTAAACAAATACTCAACAGACTCTCAGCAGCATGTCCAAAACACAAGAGGGTTAGGATTAGGGCCAGGGTTAGGGTTAGGGTTAGGTGTTGGGTGAGGTTGGTAGGGTTAGGTTTTGCATAATGGAAGTAACTCAGAAATGTGAGCTGCTTTGGAAAAAGCACAGGGCCAAATATGTGTACTACCCCAAATCCTAGTTTCTGATCTACTGATTTTTTTAGCACTTCATTACTTCCTCTTTTACTCATATATAAAGGTTATGTGCCTATCATGTTCCTATTTCAGCATTACATATTGAAGCCAATACACAGTTTCACTGGTTTTGATTGAGTTAGTTTTCTTCATAATTACCAATAATAGACTGTTTAATAAACTTTTTGGTGACACTTTATTTTGAGTGGTCCTTTTTAGATGAAACAAACACTCAGCGGATGTCAAAAACATCTGAGGGTTGGGATTAGGTTTAGAATTAAGGTTCAATTTAGGGTTAGGATTAGGGCCAGGGTGAGGGTTAGGTTTTGGGTAAGGTTGGTAAGGTTAGGTTTTGCATAATAGAAGTAACATTAACAACACATCTACTTAATGTAAGTAATGTATCAACAGAACATCTACAAGATATTTACTTCAGTGTATTCAGATGCTTCACTGCTGATACTTCACTGGTGTGTTGTTGATGTGTTACTGATAATTTGTTAAGAGTTTATTAATCATCTACAAAGGACCACTACAAATAAAGTGTTACCGCACCCTTAACCGACTCATGACATGACACTTTTTTTACCCAGTCTTCTCCCCAATTTAGTCTTTGCCAATTTTCCCAATCGTAATATGCTACCAAGCTTGGAGGGCAAAGGCTAGCAAGTGCTTCCTCCAAGGCACATGAAGCACCACCTCATCTTTTGAACCCATGGTCACTGGACAGCTCTACATGCTAAGAAGAATGCTAACTCTGTTGTGTTAGCTCACAAACTGGCTACCATTCTGCCCACTTTTTAGAGTGTTATAACAGTAACATGGGAATGCATGGTGAGCTTGTACATCAGGGCTTTTGTTAAGTGGGCTATGTTTCTGACCTAATGCTGTAACTGATTAAACATTTTCATTCCCAATCTTATGTGACTTTGCCTGTCAGCTTTGCTACAACAATTCTGTGTCGTTACTGCAGAGCTGTTCTCCTGGTGTCAGGTTCAATGCAGCTTCAATAACAAGCCTTTCATTATGGAAAAACCTTCAGGCAGAATTACTTGGAATGTTCGGCTAGCTTGTAGTTTAGATAGCAAATATGCTAGCTAACATAATAGCTGAAGAAAACAAACACCTTCAGCTAGTTTAGCTATTAGTTAGCTTTTGTCCAAAAGAATAGCATCTAATAAGTAAACTGGGGTAAATTTCTCTACTGAGGACTTAAAGACCCAAGATTCAAACTCATACGATGTGACTTGTGAACATTTTTGCTAAATACTTTGATGTATGCTGAAAATATTGGCCATGGTAATCGACTGTACTCTACAGAGGTAGTAGATGGAGAAACACTGGAGTATTTCTTTAAAAACAGCAGCTGTGTTGATCTAATAGCCTAAATTTTATTAATGTGGAAATGAGGTCCATAATTGAATCAAGTGAATCAACCAAATACAGAGCTTTGTGTGTTTCAGTGTCCCCCTTTGTCCTGAACAAATGTTTCGTACACTGTCACAGTCTGTGTGTGTCTGTGTGTGTGTGTGTGTGTGTGTGTGTGGGTGTGTGTGTGTGTGTGTGTGTGTGTTTCCGAAGCCTGTCTATATTTATAGGTCTATCTCAGTTCAGTCAAGCTGCTCTGCTGTGTAATATTTATGGGCTTCGGTTGCTCCGCATAGCCACAGTTCATAAACCATGTCTGCCCCCCCATCCTCCAAACCCCACTCTCCTTTAGCCGTTGCCGTGGCAACCCCACATCCCTCACCAACCTGCATGCATGTGGGTGTGCTTTCACTCAGAAAGCAATGGATCTCTGCTCAGGGCAACACACGCATTCACACGACTGCCCAGAACACACCTGCACTGTGGGTCAGAGAAGGGTGTGTGTGTGTGTGTGTGTGTGTGTGTGTGTGTGTGTGTGTGTTAAGAAGGATGCTTATATGAGAGTAATCTGTATATTCCTGCATTCCTCTCATTCTCTGGCAGCTGTCAACATTTCATGATGAAAGGACCAATAAAAATGTTCCAAAATGACTTCAAATAAAAAGTTGCTACATTAACGTACACTGAAAGTTAAAAAAACATTTTTCCTTTTCTTATAACTTTTCTTTTTTTAGAGGAACAAGCTTGTGTTCTAACAATGATGACATTGTATAGTATCAGAAAAAATACAGATAAATGGAAATACAGTACAACATATGGCCTCACTTTATTTGGATAGTCCACTATACTCTCCTATAGATTATCTACAGATGTCAAATTGTTAACAAACTATCTGCTGAAACTCAGTTGATTCTAAGCAGTGGTGGGGTTTGGGTTAGGATTTGGACTAGGTTTAAGGCCAGGGTGAGGGTTGGGTTTAGGTTTTGAGTCGAGCTTAAAGTTAGGGTTAGGATTAGAACCAGGTTTAGAGTTAAAGAAAATTATCTTTTTAAAAATGTTTCAAATAATTTCAAATTAACTCTTCCAAATTAGATTTAGTTGAATGTAACTTGAAAGTACATTAAGTATCTACAAAGCATTTAAAGTGGACTATCCAAATAAAGTGTTTAGACAATCGAGGTACTGCATTATAATGACAAAATGCTGCAGATACTGTAACAACTTTGCATAAGGTAATTTTGTTTCTCTAACAAAGATAACAGGCTTAATTTAGCATTTACTGCTGGAGATTATTCAAACACTCATTTAGCCTGACTGCATGTCTATGGGTTGTGAGAGGAAACCGATGCAGACACGGGGAGAATATGAAAACATGCAAACAGACAAGAAATCCAAAAGATCAGTACAGTGGGTCGTGCTGTCACCTCGCAGCAAGAAGGGCCTGGGTTTGATTCCCTGCTCTTCTTGTGGTGAGGCAACTGAGCTGATCTTTTGGATTTCTTTTAAATTGAAGTAATTTGAAAGATTTAGATTTATATTGAAGTTAAATTATAAATAAATAAATAAATAAATAAATAAATAAAAACACAAAGAGTTTTAGTCTGTAGGTGGAGCCCTATTTTAGCCATGCCCCTGCATTTTAGAAAAGCAAGTCAGGCTGCATCCCTGTCCCTCATGGCCACATTGTGAGCAGTTAGATCCCGTTGTTTTGAAGCAAACGTGTCCCAAAGTCTGAAAATCAGTTTGGAACATTAAGAATTGTCACTACTGAAACATTATCTGCAACTAAATAAACCATTTTTGTTTTAATGGAAAATATGATAATTTTTGTGTGTACAGCTATTCAAAGCTGTATATGCTATATGCATATATATATGCACATATGTGTGTGTGTGTGTGTGTATATATATATATATACACACACACATAAATATATATTTATGCACCGATCAGGCATAACATTATGACCACCTCCTTGTTTCTACGCTCATTGTCCATTTTATCAGCTCCACTTACTATATAGGTGCACTTTGTAGTTCTACAGTTACAGACTGTAGTCCATCTGTTTCTCTGATACTTTGTTAGCCCCCTTTTACCCTGTTCTTCAGTGGTCAGGACCCCCATGGACCCTCACAGAGCAGGTATTTTCTGGGTAGTGGATCATTCTCAGCACTGCAGTGACACTGATGTGATGGTGGTGTGTTAGTGTGTGTTGTGCTGGTACGAGTGGATCAGACATAGCACTATATTCCTTTTCTTGTAAAGTTACCATTTTGGAGATATGAGGTTTTCTTCCGACAACAGCGGTATACGTATTGGAGTATTGGCATAATCATGTGTAGTTAAATCTCTTTTCTCTCTCCCTCTCTCTCTCTCTCTCTCTCTCCCTCTCTCTCTCCCTCTCTCTGTCCTCCTGTTCCCCCTCCATCATTCCAGCAACAGCGCATTCAAAGCACAGCAGTGCTGCACAGTAAGAAGATTACTATTCCTCCCTCCTTTCTCTTATTCCATCCATCCCCCTTTCCTCTGCTTCCTCTCCTCATCCCCTCCCCTTTCATTGGCTCTTTGTTCTTTCATCTTCTTTCATTTGTCCATGTTAGAATATATATATATATATATATATATACATATACATATATATATATATATATATATATATATATACATATACATATATATATATATATATATATATATATATATATATATATATATATATAAACCTACACAAGGACCATATGCATTTATACATTCATATATGCACACACACATGATTACACACACACATGCAGGCATGCACACACACTTTCCTCCTCTCTCACACACCAGGATGGTCTCTCGCATGCACATTATAGAGGCTGGTGGAGTGGAGCCATGAACAAGGAGCCAGGTAACTATGGCAACAGACAGAAGAGATGACGACAGTTTGTAGGGTAATGAGATGGAGGACGGGGTTTGCATTAACATACGGAAATGTGGAGCTTTATGCACACACTCTTTACCTTTAAACGAGCCTCATCACACCCATTTACTGACAAATTATACTTTGTTTATTCATCCGTCATTCTTTATTATTGCCTTTTGTGTAGGAATAGAATAGAATAGAATAGAATAGAATAGAATAGAATAGAATACCTTTATTGTCACTCTGCAAATATATTGAAATTCAGTCTGTGATACCCTTAGTTTGATGCATATGCTTGTAATAATAATAATAATAAGAAGAAGAAGAAGAAGAAGAAGAATATATGCAATTTAAAAGTTAAGTGTGTTAATTAATGGGAAATTCATACAGTATATAGACTATTAGCATAGTCATTCAGAGTGTTTTCAATTTCACAGTGACATTTTTCATTCTAAGCAAACTGACCAAGTCAGAAGTCCTCACAGTGGTAGTGATGGGAACCAGACGTCTGAAGTGCTTAATGTCTATAAAACTCCCTCATAGAAAGCTGTCCTAGTATGATATCAAGTTATTCTTCGAAATGGTTATTAATACGCTGACTGATGCCTGAGACATTGTTTTACGATAATTTTGAGCTAAACATTGTCTTTTGTGTAGGTTCACTGGTGGTTTTGGGTAGTAAATAAAGTATATTTGCATTATAGATATTGTGACCCCTGGTTCCTTTCACCACTGTAATGAAGACTACCCCCACTGTAATGTAGACCAGTCTATTTTTTTTTTCTCAACCTATGAGAAATAATTAAATAAATAAACAAATAAATAAATAAAAACAGTGGAAATTTCCACCACTCAAATCTCAAGTGTAAAATGTTTATTTTTGGGATTATCACAATCACAACACATCAGCCTGTGGCTGGAGAAGAACAGCTGTCTTTTCAAATGCTTCGCATGAAACCACCACCAACCAAACTCTCCACTGAGGTGTCATTTATTGAAAACAAAGGCCTTTTTGGCAGTTCGCGTTCAGGTTGTGTGGTATGAATAGTTTAGTTTTTATCCTGTGTTATTGTGGTGTTTTGTGTAGGCTAACCTGCTGTGTGCACTGTGTTGAAGAGTAGGCTACTCTAAGAGGATGAGGAGTTCAGCAAATCAGCAGATAATCACTCACTGGTCAGCAGGGAAACATCCTGTTGTTTATGCTGTGCTCAATGGACAGTAGGTTATTGCATTGCCCCAGTTATTGTATTGTGAGGAACCATAGAGACAAATGTAAAATAGGTATCATACTGTTCCCAGTACAGTCATTCCACAGGTCATCAGGTCACCTGTTTATTAATGATTGTATATCTGATGATATCTGATTACCTTTAAATAATCAATTTAAATCGTGCAAAAGTCAGAGACCACCTTTTCATTTATTTAACCCCTTAAAATCCCAGGCTTATTACATACTAAGGGTTGTTATTACATACTAAGGGTTATTCAGTAACTATAGGGAATCAATCCAAACTGGTTGAGCTTTTCTATGGTTATAGAAGTATATAATGAAACTTTCAGCCCACCTGCGGGCCCTGGCCATTTAAGGTGTTGATTTCTAGGTCAAAATGACCAATTATATGTTATATAATATATTTTTAGATATATTTTCCAGTGGTGTGTCCACTCTTTTCTTTTATTTGTTTGGGAGCCATAGTGTAGGGACAGTGACTGCTATTTTAGGTCAGAATCACAAGCAGGCAGTGGCTATAAAACTCTTCATAGGAAGCAGAGTGTGATGTCAGAAGGCGACACCAGATGCCGTGTAATGTGTAGGTTTAGATCGGTGATTTTTCCTCTGCTCTGCTTTGTGGATTTCTGCTTAGCTTTCCTTTCTTTTGGATTTTCTTTCCTTTTTATCAAACCAAAATTGAACGATGATGATGACAACCAGCCAAGCTCCAGGCCTGGCCTAGAACCATCAAGAAGACTCCGCTCCAAGCTCAGTGTATAGCGAAACGGCAGAGTGTTCAGGACTCCCCAGGTGGATTTTCCAGCCAGTAGCTTTGGTTAAATGCATACACTAGCTTAGGTTACACTCTCACGTCCTTTGCTTCACGTAATGACAGTGAAGTTCAGCCCTGGGCACTTAGCCGTTTCTTGAGCAGGACCTCAAACAGCAAGACGGGGGATTTTAGTGAGCAGGTGTTATAAAATATTACAGGGGACTCACGTTCAGTTTTTCAAAGACATCTGCAGGGATATTTTTCTACAACCCTCCAAAGATCTTAGAAATTAGGTGTACTTGTGATCAAAGTAATCCTAATGAAAAATTTATGGACTCATCAGTCATGAAACCTCACTCCACATCTCAGATGTCCAGTACTGTGTGTAAATGTATTATTTTATTTTATTTTATTTTTATTTTACCTTTATTTAAACAGGGTAAATCACACTGAAATTACAAATCTCTTTTACAAGTGAGCCCTGGCCAAGAAGGTAACAGATCATTCCACGCGGATGGAGCACTGTAACTAAAAGCTGCCTTGCCATCTTCAGACTCTGCTATCAGAACATCCAGCTGAATATAATTATTAGAACATAAATTGTACCAAGATTTGATTGTTGATTTGAATGCAGCCAAAATGAAGGTAGCTGACCAGCAATCGCTTTATAGACAAAAAATATCAGTAACACTTTTCTATGAATGTCACGTTTGTAAGCATCTATAAACACATTTATAACATGTTATAATGCCTTCATACGGCATTATAAGCATGATTATAAACATTTATAAAAATGACACACTGAATTACACTTTATAGCCATGTTTATTATACATTATGAATTGTTAATACAATGCATTATAAATAGTGTTAATAACATGTTATACTGTCAGTGCCAATTAAGTCAGTCCCAGCTTGGAGAGCGTAAAGACAAATACCAAGCTAACGGTGGTGAACATTACCTTTCCCACATTGGGTAAAACACTGATGGCAGCTCTAGTTTAAACTCTGACATTTGAAGCCTGTAATGTGCTTTACTGTGAATGTTTTAGTGTTTCAGTAAATCCTTCAGTAAATACTTCAACTTGAAGCCTCACTCTTAACACTGGAGGAGGCTTTAGTACAGTACACTTCACTTTACTGAGAGCGGACAAGTACAATGTATGAGCTCTTATAATTTGTTATGAACAGTATTTATAATGTATTATGTTAACATTTCATAATGCATAATAAGCATGGCTATAACGTGTAATGCATTTTTATAAATATTTATAGCCATGTTTATAATGCCTTATGAATGCATTATAACATGTTATGAATGTGTTTATAGATGCTTACAAAGGTGACATTCATAGAAAGTGTTACCAAAATATCCTATGAATTTCTCTTCGCACTGAAACTGAAGGCCAACAAACCATTTCATAAAGTTCACAGTGATGAGTTGAATATTTAGCACCTGTTATAAACCTTAATGCAGAATGATATACAGAGTCCAACGAACGTGATATTGTCTTTGAAGTGTACCTATAAAAAAATATCAGCATCATCTAAGATAGGTAAAAAGGTAGCAATGCACAATGCAGATACTCCTAAAAATAAAGGCCTGGATGTACAGTTCGATCCAAAACCTTCAACTGGTGTAAAACATTTACATTTTGTGAAGAAATAAACGTTATTCAAAGAACTAAAAGAGACATGGCGTCACTCCAAAGAAGCCCTTTTAGCACCTTTAGTTTCCAAGAGTGCATAATTGCACACATGAGTGCAAACCTTACAGATACCCGTATAGAAAGAACTGACAGACCGACTCACCCAAAAGTCACATCAATAACATCAGTCCTGATCACAGGCATGAGAACTGCCCTACATACTCACACCCACCCACACACACACCACACACACACACCCATATACACTCAGCTCTCAGACAGCGTGAATAAAGAAGCGAGTGTGGTGGAAGGAGGAGGTAGGAGGGTAACTTCCTGACGCAACATACACACAAATAGAAAACCCTCTATATATAGTCTATTGATAGAGGGATGACTCTTACCAGATGATGCATATTTCGTCATCTTGCAGATTTAAATGCCACAGTGTGGTCACTTGAAAGCACATCAGTGGAAATTCTGTTGTATAATTCATCCCATAAACTGTAAGGGTCTGTATGTGGAGTCATACTCCACTCCTCCTCACTCTCATAACTATATTAGTTCCACAGTGCTAAGTGGATTCTGACTCCTGGCAACCATTTGGACAATGTTTCTCCCAAATCTCTTCTGTTTGGGTCTTTAGGTTTCATAATGGCTCATTCTTGATGTCTGTCATTCAGTTTTTCACATCCACAAAAAAATCACATAAAATCACAGAAGACCACAACCTGGACAATTGACTGAACAATTCATTGTATTTGGAGATCTTTTCTAGCTTCTTCATCCTTGTTCTCTCGAGTTCCAATCTGTGTCATATTTCTTGACTGGTTGATTCTTTGTTGTTAATGAATGGAAGCAATCGAAAAGCTTTAATCCGTAGAAAGGTTAGAGAGATAATGTTTGCCTTTCTCATAAACTTTGTTTTCTTCATACTGAGCTTAAGTCCCATCTTTTCACTTAATAAAGTATGGCAGTTTCTGAACACTTCCTGGTAGTTACTGAGCTATTCAGAGTAGATATTGAACATATCATAGTAATAACTGAAAAACTCAAAGTAATCACTGAATAATTCATAGTAGTTCCTGAATAGTTCATACCATTATTCAACATAGCAAAGTAAATACTGAATGATTTATAGTAGTTAATAAAGAGTTCACACTATTATTCAATGTATCAAAGTAAATACTAAATAATTCATAGTAGTTCCTGAAGAATTCGTTTTATTATTCAATATATCATAGTAAATACTTTATTTTAGTAACTAAATAATTCACTATTTACTGGATAATTCATAGTAGTTCCTGAAGTGTTCACACAATTATTCAATAAATCATAGTAAATACTGAGTAATTCATTGTAGTAACTACATAATTCACTAGTTACTGAATAATTCATAGTTGTTACTGAATATATCACAGTACTTGCTAAACAGCTCATTGTAACTATTGGAAAAGTCACAGTTTACTGAATAATTCATAGTAATAACTGAAAAACTCATTGCAATCATTTTATAATTCAAAGCAGTTGCTAAATAATAAACTCTGAGATTAGTAACTTAATAATAAGACGGTAGTTTGAATGGTTGAAGCTATATGGTAGTGTAGTCCTTTTCCTGGAGTACTTGGACTTTGCTTTAACCCACCCATTTAACTATTTAAAGTACTTGTTAACATACTGATAAATTCAATTTTGCAGCATTAAAACACTGAAATGTGTGAAGTCCAAGGACCAGGATTATGAAACACTTCTCTATACTGTATGGGTGAAAGGTATAATATAGGTAGCAGGTTCGTCAGAATGTCCAAACCACCTGCAATACACTACAAATCTAACCATGAAGGCAGCCATTTTGCAGAGCTCGCCACCCTCGTAATTGAGTTGTGACAGCTTGACGGGTGAGTGACAGCGCGAGAAGACCAGCTTCGCCTCTCCGGCTCTGCAGTAAATGGGCATAGCCGTGTGATTCCACACTGCATGTGTTTTACATACAGGCATTAAATCAGCACTGGACGTCAGAGATTGGTCTCATAAAGGCTAATGAGTGTGACTCATTTCTCAGAGATAAAGACCTCACAGTGTTACCAAACAGGACCAGCCCAGAGACCCCACTGATGACTAATTGGACTACAGCCCACACAATTGTTCTATTTTAGTACATTATATATACACGGCATCAGAATAGTTACGTAATTGTAACAGATTGAATATGTAAATATTATGGCTGGCACATGATATTATTCATGTTACTGGGACATCGACCAATTAAATATTGAAATATGGTGAAATATGGTATATATATATGTATGTCTACATTATATAGATATGTTATATACATACTATATATATATACACATACATCGCTGCTGTCGGAACAAAAACTCATATCTCCAAAATGATAACTTTACAGGAGATAGAAAAAACGTAATTTACTTTTAATGTAAGTCGATGGAACCAGACTTTTTCCAAGTGTTTTTGGGCCATTTGTCGGTCCATGCTTCATTGACACACAATGTAAAGGCCAGCAGGCATTGTCAAAATCTGAAAAATTGGCTAACATATATATATATATATATATGTGTGTGTGTGTGTGTGTATGGGTCATTCTACAGAAACGTCCACTTTTTTTTATCTCTCCATAGGTGTCACTGGTGTTACTGATCCTCATCACAGACACATTTCTAATGAAAAATGCATTTTACAAAATACCTGCTACAGAGCATCGAACCACATGTTGTCAATAATGGAATATCCACTAAAATATGGAATGTAATCCATTTGTATTCTATTTTTTCACAATTACCTCAGAATAAAGTCGGTCACACCAGTGACTTCAGCTAAAAGCTTCATATGAAATCATGAGCTAAATGAGAAAATCTCTGATAACTGAAAGACACAGTGGACTCACCATGTGCTTTTCTTCATAGATCCTCAGAAAACAGGTAAAAGGAAGTCGAGTGATGTCATCAGTGTGATTTTTATTTCAAATATGAGTTTTTTTGTTACGCAGTAACACCAGTGACGCGACTCCTGAGGAGTTGCGTTATATATTTTATAATATTGATTTGGCATTTGTTTTCTTTATGTCATTTAAATCATATATTTCATAGATTATTGCAGTTAAAATTGCAGAAAACAATTTTTACATCAAATTATGACCCTTTACACATGACTATGAGGACGAGCACTTCTGTGGTGCCTGGAATTCTATATAATTGATTTAAAAACCAATATTGCTAGATTTGTTGCTCAAGAAGGTGTAATTGTTAAAATTACTTATTGTTTTATTTTAAAATATGAATAAATTGTAACACTAACATTTTTCAAGTGTATATGTACAATCACACACACACACACACACACACACACATATATATATATATATATATATATATATATATATATATACATACATACAGATGTCATAATGCAATATAAAGGGCAGCTAAAGTTTTCACATCAAAAACAAGAAGACCCACAAGCTAAGAATGTCACAGTACAGTGAAATTCTGACCAAATGACAATAAAGAATAGAAGTAAATGCTGAGGAGGTGGAAAGGTTTGTGTGGGGGGATGGGGAGGGGCACACAAATCACACTGAGGCTATAACTGGAGCTCATTTGGCCCGGGGTCATGGTGATCTATTGCATTTGCTGCAATGCTGAGTTCGATAAAGGGGATAATAATGGCTCTGAGGTTGTTTTTCTCTCCAGGGTGACTTGTTCTACCTGGAGACTCCCACACACCTCCTCCAATCAGCTCCCACTGGCACCCAGCTCTGCAAGCTGATTGGCTGTCTGTGCCCCCAGGCTGAATGCTGTTGATGCGAAGGCTAGAACGCAAAGGGAGGAGAATGGTTGTTTCGGGGGAAGGGGGGGGGATGAAGACACTGTCCAATCTGGCTCTGACCCCAGGCGAGTAATGAAGCACTATTTTGTTTCTTATGGAGTGGCTGAAAGAAGATAAACATCACAATGACCAGCGAGATGCCTCCAGCCAAGCGTCTAAATCAATGAGCCAGAATTAAAAAGCCTAAAGATGGAAGATCTTGCTCACTTGACAGAGATGGTAGTGCAGATGTACTGGGTAATACATGCATTTACATACTGTAGCATTCATCTTGATTCAAGTTTAGAATGGCTGTTTTCTGTACGTTATGTGAAGGTTCCTTATACCTTTAAAAGGTTCTTCACATGCTTCACACTCCAAAGAACCATCCCTTAAATGTTCTTTAGGTTTTTACCATATAAGAGTTGGGATTTGTAGTTCTACAATTACACACTGTAGTCCATCTGTTGGTGTCTGCTGCACTGCTGCGAGTGGATCAGACACAGCAGTGCTGCTGGAGTTTTTAAACACTGCGTCCACTCACTGTCCACTCTATTAGACACTCCTACCTTGTCGGTCCACCTTGTAGATGTAAAGTCAGAGACGATAGCTCATCTGCTGCTGCACAGTTTGTGTTGGTCATCCTCTAGTCCTTCATCAGTGGTCACAGGACGCTGCCCACAGGACACTGTTGGCTCCATCAGCAAAACTGAGGTGCTTAAAAACTCCAGCAGCACTGCTGTGTCTGATCCACTCGTCCCCAGCACAACACACACTAACACACCACCACCACATCAGTGTTACTGCACGTGCTGAAAATGACCCACCACCCAAATAATACCTGCTCTGTGGGGGTCCTGACCATTGAAGAACAGGGGTAACAAAGTATGCAGAGAAACAGATGGACTACAGTCTGTAACTGTAGAACTACAAAGTGAGACTATATGGTCAGTGGAGCTGAAAAAGTGGACAATGAATGAGTTTTAATGTTATAGCTGATTTGTATGTTTTGTCTATGTGGAAATTATCTATTACATTTGAAACACATAAATTCTATGTATCACTTCCTTTTAGGAGCGTCTGAAATGTTCTGTGCTCTAACACCCTTTTTATTCACCTACTGTAATGCAGTTCAAGATAACAATTACCGGACGACAAAGAACTCTAGTGGGGGTCTCTGTTGAGGGTTTCAATCACTCGTGTTTGTGCTCTAGGAGTCAGTGAGGTGTGTATCTGATTGACCTGATTCTACACTGTGACAGTTTCAAATGAGATCACACTGATCTCACACCTGAGGCCTGCAACATCCTGCCCACCCCCTCCCTTCCACGGTTGCCGTGGGAACAACATCACAATCACATGTTTTCAGTCTAAGCTAATGCCTTCAAACTTAATTTTCACTTTATTATCAATTTACCCTCTTAGGACTTGTCCTATCTGTGAAACACCATACCTTCACTTTCACATTCACCTAAAGCAGTGTGCTTTTCTATGGCAATGGAGGTCAATGTGGTTAACAAGTAACGAAAGCTTATACCAGCTAGTTTAGCATCCAGCAAGCCTCACACATTTGCCTGAGTGGAGGTGTTCAGTCATCTCTAATAGACTTGATTATGTGGTATCTGACACTGTTATCATGAACAAAAGTACACTGAATTGCTTAAAATAGTAGAAACTTTATCTTTCATCAACCTTCATAAGGTTTGTCCATACTTTCTTTGGCCAAAAGGGAACTAAATGTCATTTACTCGTATTTAACTGTAAGATTGCCATCTCTGCCATTCCTCTACTGCTTATACACGACTGAGGGAAATAGGAAATAAAACTATGTTAGCATATGATTCAGTGCATGCACATTCCAAAGGAAGAAATATGAAGCTCTTCTTCCATAGTTACATGATCTGATTTCCATTAAGAACACAAAGTGTGAAAATATTGACCCATTAAACAGCATTTTATATATTGGTAAACTGAATCTTTCTAACCACAAACCACAAATCACATTTTTTTCAAAATTTGTGTCAAATGGCTACTGACTTTGGCATTGTAAGGTCATTTGGTGTCTTCTTTATGATAGAATATCTTGGCACCTCTGACATTTGAAGCAGTAAGAACTTTGGGACATCTTTTAATTGCCTTATTTTGCAACATGGGTTTTATTTTAAAGTTTGAAAACATAAAATCATGTCAAACTTTTTTATTTAGAAATTTATTCAACTACATTACATTTTGTGATAGTTTACTTAATTAAACTTAAATGGTTTGGCGGTTGCACCACTTGAAATTTTTAGACTTTTGGAAGGAAAAAAGCAAAAATTTTACCTTTAATTTAACATTTTAAATGGATGCCCTGAAAATTGTTACACATAAAAAGTAAAAGGCAAAAAATGTGCATCATGTCAATGGCCCCCACGTGTGTGTGTGTACATATATACATAATTATAACATAATTACATATATACAGTATATTATATATACAATATATATACACACACACACACACACACACACACACACACATATGTGTATATGTATAAATATATATATATATATATATATATATATATATATACACACTGCAGAGGTGAATGTTATAATAGTATGTGAATGAGGCTGAATGTTTGGCAAGAAATGTATCACATCATCTGCTTGACTCCGTCATCTGCTTGACTCCCTCCTGCATGTGCTGCAGAGACAAAGACTGAGCTGCTCTGATCTGCTCTGAGCTCAGCGCTGCGGGATTAGACACTAGCTGATCCCTGCAGAGAAACACACAGTGACACACAGCCATCACTCCGCCAAACACACTCACACACAGGCTGCAGTCAGCTAGAGCCACTCCCAACCTCGCATCATGAACAGCCTGCTGTCAACAGCTACTGACGAGGACAATCACCGAGGAGTCTATACAGGGTCTATGAGGGGCTGCATTAAGAATCAACTGGGAAAATCCATCAATCTAAAATCTGGTCCAGCATTAGAATAACAGATTATGAAATAAACCAAGGAAGACTAGGAGCTGTCTTATGTCACTCTGCACAGTCAGATACCAAAATACGCTGCTTAATTCATGACAGTGTCGATGCCATTTATTTTGCTTAGAAAGCAATAATGTATACATTTGAATCATGTAAATATGCTTTTTTAGTGTGAACCATGGACGAAAGATGGAAGGAGAAGAAGGAGCAGGCAGGAGTGGAGCGAGAGGGGAGGGGTGAGATGCAGTTTTCTATACGTAGCTGCCTGTTGGACTATTTAGGTCACTGAGAGATTCTGAATGGGCGGGGCTGACATCCTTAACCCTTCCCTTGCCTATGTGGGGGAGAGAGAGAGAGAGAGAGAGAGAGAGAGAGAGAGAGAGAGAGAGAGAATTTAGCCATTAGCTCTAAGCTTTAGGATAATGTCGATCTGACCAGAGTGACCTATTAAAGCCAAAGAGTGTAACAGTGTGTTTATAATGACAGCCATCTGTCTGTTTGTCTGCAGGGTGTTGTGTGGGGCGAGAGGGGCTTTAATTAATCTGGTTTACTGGATTTCACTCACAACAATGACCACAAACCAATCTATACACCAGTCTATAGACTAGTCCATGCATGTCAGAAAAAAAAATAATAATGAATAAAAAATAAAAATAGAAAATAGTCGTTAGTTTATTTAGTAGTTAATTTCAATTTGTGATTTATTTTTTGCACATTTTGAGACCCAAATAAGCAAGCCAAGGACAACAGTAGCAAGAAAAAAACCCTTAAGAGCAAGAAGAAGAAGGCTTCAAGGAACCAAGTCTCAAAAGGGGAACCCATCCTCCTCTGGTCGACACCAGTCAGCAAAATAATATCACAACAAGAGCAGTACGATGAACATGAAGATTTGGAAATGAATACCCAGTAGTCAAAGAAATGAGGCTGTTAATGGACAGAAGTATTTAGATTTATTAATGACAACCACTGACTACTAATGGAGACCTTTCAGAGTAGCAAATGAACAAATGAGAAACAGATCAGTAAAAAACAGTGACAACTGTTAGAAGCATCACAGTGAAAATGAGAGTTAAATACATGAAAAACATAAATAAAAATAAACATTAATAAACGATTCTTGGCATGGGAATACAGTTCCCACAGGTCTTTTTTTTCAGTAATTGAGTATCTTATTTACAAAAGCTTTTTTAAGGACCATAGATTGTAGTGGTTCCTCAGGCAACAAAAGTGGTTCTTCAATGTCATGGAACTTTTATTTTTAAGAGCATAAAGGAAGACAGGCATAGAGAAATGAGTAAGAGATTTTAAAAATGAGAAAAGAATAAAATAAATTAAAAGAAAATAACAGAAAAAGTGAGAACAAAAAAGACAAAAAGAGAAGGCAACACAAGGAATGAGAAGAGAAGAGAAGAGAAGAGAAGAGAAGAGAAGAGAAGAGAAGGAACAAGAACAAAAGAGAAGAAAAGAGAAGGAACAAGAAGAGAAGAGAAGAGAAGAGAAGAGAAGAGAAGAGAAGGAACAAGAACAAAAGAGAAGAGAAGAGAAGAGAAGAGAAGAGAAGAGAAGAGAAGAGAAGGAACAAGAACAAAAGAGAAGAGAAGAGAAGAGAAGAGAAGAGAAGAGAAGGAACAAGAACAAAAGAGAAGAGAAGAGAAGAGAAGAGAAGAGAAGAGAAGAGAAGGAACAAGAACAAAAGAGAAGGGAAGAGAAGGAACAAGAACAAAAGAGAAGAGAAGAGAAGAGAAGAGAAGAGAAGAGAAGAGAAGAGAAGAGAAGAGAAGGAACAAGAACAAAAGAGAAGGGAAGAGAAGGAACAAGAACAAAAGAGAAGAGAAGTGAAGAGAAGAGAAGAGAAGAGAAGAGAAGAGAAGAGAAGGCATACTGATAGGTGCTGCCCACTAGTGTTGCTCAAGGGCACTGCAGTCTCATCACAATGCCCAATGACTAATGGACCGAACCTGCATGTGTCTCTGATCATGTCATGCACGTGTACACATGACATTGCAGCAGCAACACATTAGACTAGAAAACAGCAGAGTGGGTCGTGTCCTTTTAAGTGCAGTAACTATATTTAGCCAGCACTGAGTGTGTGTATGTGTGTGCAATGTGTGTAAAGCCTGGATCTCTATAATGGTCCATCTGTTGCTACACAGTCAGAGCTAAAGGGCCATTTCAGCAAGGAGGCAGGACAAAGCCTTGCAGGACTGACCTTACATTTAGTTTTCTGTCTTCTCTCAACATCTTTACTTCCATCCTAGATGTCTTTTAAAAGCAATAAAGAAATACTGCACTGTAAAGAAATATGCTGTAAATTTACAGTAACTTACTGTACCAAATTGCCAGGTATTGGGAAAATTCCAGAGAGCATTGTCTTCTTGGCTGAGGACTGTCCCAATGGACTCGGATTTCTCCACCTTAGCTTAATATGCGTGTTGCATTGTGTATGCTAGGTCTGAAATATGCTGTATGTTCCCATTTCATTAAACAAACTGGCGTTCAAGGTAATAAAAAAGATAGTATGGAATGAAAAGGTGAAATGAAATTATGTGAACATAACTGCAGCTGCGGTTCCATTATGGTCTCTGGCAGACTGAGAGTTCCATTATCACTCCATTCCTCTGAGGGACTCTCAGGCAAAACACCAGCAGAAAAAAAATAAAACAGAACTTAATTGAATTCTGCGCCAATGACCCAGTATAAAGTGAGCCAAGCTTGAGGTTTCTGAGATTGAAAGTTTTGAGCTCTCTGCATTGCAGCAAGATGGAGAGAGAAAGTAGGGCATGGGATGATGCATCATGTGATAACAAAAAAAGAGAAAAAAAAGAAAACTAATCCTGCATGAGTACCAGTTCTTAAAGCATTATCTAAAAAAACTGTAGCTCAGTTCAATTAAATACATAAATGTGAACGGACAGTTGATTAGAAACACCTGCCTTGGACCTTCAATCAACCGTTTTATCAGAAACACCCACCATAAATGTACACTTTGTAGATGAATACCTATAGACTGTAGCCCATCTGTTGATGCACAATTTTTAGCCCCTTTTAACCCACCCATCAATGGACAAGGACCACCACAGGACCACCACTCACCAGATATATTATAATTCTCAGCACAGCAGTGACACTGACATTCTTTGCCAAGGTGGGTGGGTGATATTTATTCGCCATGATCTAAATGTCCATGAAAGACTGGAATGTGATGAAATGTATGTTTTTGGACAGGCTAGTGGTCAGCTGCTGACCGAGGCTTTTATTCTGAGAGATGTTCAGTGGAGTGACCCTGCAGATGGGCCCTTTGTTCAGGAAAGCTTTGGCATGTGGGTATAGAACACAACCCTACCGCCAACACATACACATGTTTGTATTTCATGCCTTGTAAGGACGTGGGGTAATGCATATGTCCAAAATGTAATACATATGCACGTATATACCAGTACTACTACCACTACTACTACTAATAAAAACAGTAATAATAATAACAATAATAATATTCCGCTATTATCGGAGGAAAACCTTGCATCTCCAAAATGACAACTTTACAAGAGAAGGAAAAAACCCAAACCTTCAATATGTAAAATGACTCATATATCTATTTGTAGCTACCTATATGTACCTATATTTGATAATAGTAATAATAATAATAATAATGAGTCCCATATGAGTTATAAATAAATAACAAAAATATGTCCTTTCTGCATTATATATATATACACATGTACCTACATGTAATAACAATATGCCACATGTGAATTACATGTATATGTCTATATGTAGTAGTAGTAGTAGTAGTTTTCTAAATGTGCCCTACACCTTATCTGATCTTGTCCCTAGGGGGGAAATAAATAAATAAATAAATAAATAAATAAATAGTTCTTTTCATGCCCTGCGATGGACTGGCGACCTGTCCAGGGCATATCCTGCCTTCCGCCCAATGACAGCTGGGATAGGCTCCAGCACCCCACCGCGACCCAGAAGGATAAGCGGTTTAGATGATGGATGGATGGATAGTTCTTTTCATTTTACAAACAAAACATGGCTCTTTTGTAAACAAACACTTTATGAAGCCAGGAGTCTTGACGCTTCTGATTTCCCTCCGAACACTCGTCCATTCCAGCACAAGACCAGAGCAGTGTTGGTGTTTTCAGCCTGTGCCACACGCTCAGGCTTTGTTCCTCAGCACAAAGAGCTGGCAGACAACAGCAGAGATGGGGAATCACAGGCTGAAGAAAGAGAGAGGAGGTAAGGGAGGGGGTGCTCCTTTGTGAAAGAGATGACGTGTGAGAGGGAGGACGCAGCCATGTGGGATAGAGTAACCATCCTATAGAGCGGCCTGTTTCTCCAAATGTCTCTATCAGCCTTGATTGGAAATGCTAATGCTAATGCTATTAGAGATACTGAACAACTGTGGAGTTGTTCAGTATCTCTAATAGACTTGCTTGTGTGTTTGTATGACACACTGCATTGTACAGTTTCTCTGTATCTTTTCTACCCTGTCAGAAACCACATAACCAGGCCTATTAGAGATGACTTAGCATGGTTTGAGGCATGTGTGTAATGATTCAGACATGCAGTTGGCACAGTGCTATTTTGTAGAGTACATCCATGCAATACATGGTTGCTACATTAGCCTTAAAAAAGCTAAAAAATCAAACCTCAAATTTGATCTAAGTGTGGATATGTGTATTCATGCTTCAGAAGATGTGAAAAGATGTAGTGAAGATCTAAAGCTGTGGAACATTTCACCCCAGTCCCTCACATCACAGTTCTGCAGCCAGATCACAGCATGAGTCCAGCCTTCTGCAGGCCTGATCATTTAGCCTGGTCTGCTAATCTGATAAACACAGTAATCTGGCTCATGAGTCTGTGCTCACACCATCAGGCCTGCCATCCAAGCAAGTTAGGAAGGCTGAGACTGAGAAAAAATATACATAAACACTGACCAGCTATTTTAGTAACTACACTTCCTTGTTTCTACAATCACTGTCCATCTTTATCAGCTCCACTGATCATATAGGAGCACTTAGTAGTTCTACAGTTACAGACTGTAGTCCATCTGTTTCTCTGCATACTTTGTTCCCCCGTTCTTCAATGGTCAGGACCCCCACAGGACCCCTTCTCATTCTCAGCACTGCAGTAAGACTGACGTGGTGGTGGTGTGTCAGTGTGTGTTGTGCTGGTACGAGTGGATCAGACACAGCAGTGCTGCTGGAGTTTTTAAACAATTTGTCCACTCACTGTCCACTCTGTTAGACACTCCTACCTTGTCAGTCCACCTTGTAGATGTAAAGTCAGAGACGACATCTCATCTGCTGCACAGTTTGTGTTGGTCATCCTCTAGTCCTTCATCAGTGGTCACAGGACGCTGCCCACAGGACGCTGTTGGCCGGACGTTTTTGGTTGATTGTCTATTCTCCATCCAGCAGTGACACTGAGGTATTCAGAGAAACAGATGGACTACAGTCTGTAACTGTAGAACTACAAGGTGCTCCTCTATATTAAGTGGAGCTGATAAAATGGACAATGAGTGTAGAAACAAGGAGGTGGACTTAATGAAGTGGCCAGTGTGTGTGTACTATTGTGCAAAAGTTTTCAATACCTAAGAACAACACCAAATGTCATTCAAATAGATGCATAATAATGGAAATTTGAAGGAAAATGTTTGCTATCTGACTCCTCCTGGACACCTCTGGCCATCAACTGATTACATACCTGTACTTGTATATAAATATACTTATTATATATATCATGATTATACATATTATTTTACTTATACAAATATATACTTATGTAGTGTGAAGTTAGTAAAAGTGTTTGTGACTAAACATTCAGCTTATATATATATATATATATATATATATATATATATATATATATATATTATATATATATATGTATGTTTAGTCACAAACACTGAGACCAAAGACGTTTTACTAACTTAACACACTTAAACACATGAGCAATAAAATTTAAGCACATAAACAGAGGCCTAGTCTACCATTTGAGCCCCCCCTCTTTTCTTCTAAACCTTTTCCATGTATTTTTGTCTGTTCTCTCCTTGCAGGGAGATAATCGATGCTGTAGTTCTGTCTGAAATCCCTTTAGTCTACAACAGTGCAGTGTTGTGTTGTGTCTGTAATCACGTTGAGTGATGGTGTTGGTGTTGAACATGCTGACACAGCTGCCTCTCACACACTACCTGCAGAGACAGATTCTCACACACTGCAGAGAGGAGGACATCAGTATCTACGCAGAGTATTAATGCAGAAGAAACAACAAAAATGACCATTAAAATGAACCCACAAAGCTGATACTGATTATGGCTGATTATCATATGATACTGATTATTAGAACCATATACTTATACAGTGTTACATTAACGCGTATACTTATACAGTGCTGTGTAGAACCGTATACGTCTACAGTGTTATGTAGAAGCGTATACTTACACAGTGCTATGTAGAACCGTATACTTATACTGTGTAATGCAGAAGTGTATACTTATACAGTGCTATGTAGAAGTATATACTTATACAGTGCTATGTAGAAGTATATACTTATACAGTGCTATGTAGAAGCGTATACTTATACAGTGCTATGTAGAAGTGTATACTTATACAGTGCTATGTAGAAGTATATACTTATACAGTGCTATGTAGAAGTATATACTTACACAGTGCTATGTAAAAGCGTATACTTATAATGCAGAAACATATACTTACACAGTGCTATGTAGAAGTGTATACTTACACAGTGCTATGTAGAAGTGTATACTTACACAGTGCTATGTAGAAGTGTATACTTACACTGTGCTATGTATATACTATGTATATACTATGTATATGGAAGTGTATACTTACACAGTGCTATGTATATACTTCTACGTAGCACTTTTATTGTAATTTTGTCATTTTTTCACATATAAATGTTTCTTTATATTACTGGGTTTATATATCATTTTTAGATGCCTTATTTAGATACCTATGAATAATTGTATATTTCAATGCATACGTATAATTAGTACTTTTTTTTTTTTATATAGAAGATCCATGTTTGGTTCCCTAAAGAACCATGTTTGCAATACCCCTGTGTGTGTGGAGAACCTTATAATATATATATATATATATATATATATATATATATATATATATATATTATTTATATATATATATATATATATATATATATATATATATATATTCAAGTGAATTATATCAGTTATGCATACATACTGAGTATTTCCTTGTATAACTTAGTAGTGTAGCTGTGTGCTTGTGTACTTACAAATACATACTTATATACTTTTATTTATATGCTTACCAATATAACTTAGCTTCACTAACACACATACACACACACACACACACACACACACACACACACATACACACACACACACACACACACACACACACATACACACACACACACACACTTGCACTCAAACATATTCTCACGCGTGCACACACATACCACGTAAACACACACACATAAAACACAAATACCCCAACACACATGCTAGTGCTGGAACAAAGCCTTGTATCTCCATTTTCTTCTTCAGCAGAAACATATACTTACACAGTGCTATGTAGAAGTATATACTTACACAGTGCTATGTAGAAGTATATACTTACACAGTGCTATGTAGAAGTATATACTTACACAGTGCTATGTAGAAGTATATACTTATGCATGTGCTATGTAGACATATATACTTATACAGTGCTATGTAGAAGTATATACTTATACAGTGCTATGTAGAAGTGTATACTTACACAGTGCTATGTAGAAGTATATACTTACACAGTGCTATGTAGAAGTATATACTTATACATGTGCTATGTAGACATATATACTTATACAGTGCTATGTAGAAGTATATACTTATACAGTGCTATGTAGAAGTGTATACTTACACAGTGCTATGTAGAAGTATATACTTACACAGTGCTATGTAGAAGTATATACTTATACATGTGCTATGTAGACATATATACTTATACAGTGCTATGTAGAAGTATATACTTATACAGTGCTATGTAGAAGTATATACTTACACAGTGCTATGTAGAAGTATATACTTACACAGTGCTATGTAGAAGTGTATACTTACACAGTGTTATGTAGAAGCGTATACTTATAATGCAGAAACATATACTTACAGTGCTATGTAGAAGTGTATACGTCTACAGTGCTATGCAGAAGTGTATACTTACACAGTGCTATGTAGAAGTGTATATTTATACAGTGTAATGCAGAAACATATACTTACAAAGTGTTATGTAGAAGCATATACTTAAACAGTGCTATGTAGAAGTATATACTTACACAGTGCTATGTAGAAGCGTATACTTACACAGTGCTATGTAGAAGTATATACTTATACAGTGCTATGTAGAAGTGTATACTTACACTGTGCTATGTATATACTATGTATATAGAAGTGTATACTTACACAGTGCTATGTATATACATAGTATATACATAGTATATACATATACTATGTACAGTGCTATGTATATACTATGTATATACTATGTATATAGAAGTGTATACTTACACTGTGCTATGTATATGCTATGCATATATTATGTATATGGAAGTGTATACTTACACAGTGCTACGTATATACTATGTATATACATAGTATATACATATACTATGTACAGTGCTATGTATATACTATGTATATACTATGTATATAGAAGTGTATACTTACACTGTGCTATGTATATACTATGTATATACTATGTATATGGAAGTGTATACTTACACAGTGCTACGTATATACTATGTATATACATAGTATATACATATACTATACATATATTATGTACAGTGCTATGTATATACTATGTATATGGAAGTGTATACTTACACAGTGCTACGTATATACTATGTATATACATAGTATATACATATACTATACATATACTATGTACAGTGCTATGTATATACTATGTATATGGAAGTGTATACTTACACAGTGCTATGTATATACTTCTACGTAGCACTTTTATTGTAATTTTGTCATTTTTTCACATATAAATGTTTCTTTATATTACTGGGTTTATATATCATTTTTAGATGCCTTATTTAGATACCTAAGAAAAATTGTATATTTCAATGCATACGTATAATTAATACTTTTTTTTTTTATATAGAAGATCCATGTTTGGTTCCCTAAAGAACCATGTTTGCAATACCCCTGTGTGTGTGGAGAACCTTATAATATATATATATATATATATATATATATATATATATATATATATATATATATTCAAGTGAATTATATCAGTTATGCATACATACTGAGTATTTCCTTGTATAACTTAGTAGTGTAGCTGTGTGCTTGTGTACTTACAAATACGTACTTATATACTTTTATTTATATGCTTACCAATATAACTTAGCTTCACTAACACACATACACACACACACACACACACACACACACACTTGCACTCAAACATATTCTCACGCGTGCATACACATACCACGTAAACACACACACATAAAACACAAATACCCCAACACACATGCTAGTGCTGGAACAAAGCCTTGTATCTCCATTTTTTGCTGTTTTTCAGTTTTTGAAAACATTTTAAAAGGTCTGTTTCCTTAACATTGTGTGTTAATTTAATGATAAATGGCTTTTGCCTTCTCCTGTACAGTTACCGTTTTTGAGATATGAGGTTTTGTTCTGATAGCAGCAAAATGCACACACACATTCACAGAAGGCACCAAATGCACATGCACACAAACTCACACACACACACAGACACGCATCCATGCATTGACACACACACACACACACACACACACACACACACACACCTAAATGCACATGCACATAAACTCATACACACATATCCACATACATGTGCAAACACACACACACACACACAAAAAGAGCAAAACATACACACACTGCAACAGGGCAGAATGTTAGATGTTGTGAAAGTCCTAGATAACAGTGATTCTCAGTTCTTCATGCACAGCTCTTGCTCTGTTGTAAATAAATCATGGGCCTCTCCATGGCTGCCGGCTGGCTCCGCCCTCCAGCTTTCCAAGAGCATGTAACCAGGCTATGATTGCGATTATGTGTCCAGCTTGACGTTTGGTTTATAATGTTAGTCCATCATTATGTCCATTTGCAGATGAGCACAGCTAAAGCACATCTGTACTTCCATTTAGAATGACTTTTGTGAGCCCTTTTGATTGTGTAATCCCACTAGTCTGACGTCTGACCACCTCAAAGTGATTCAAACCTGTAAATATATTGACTTTTTTAATTTTTTATTATTTAATCTAAGATAAAAGCAAACATAATAAGAATTTCTTCCCAAAGTTAGACCTGAACCAGTATGTTATGTTAAACATCTAGCACACTTGTTTATGGCCAAACCAGCAGATGAGCTGGACTAAATTTTCTACCAGTCTTCATGACTGAAAACCACAAATCTTAAACTAATACTTCCACCATCACTCTGTCAGCAGCTCCATCGCCCACTCTCTGACACCATTCCCCCACTGACACACATTCACTCAGCCCCCCCTTCAGAACTCACAAGATGGTCTTTTCCATATGACGTCATTCATGCTGTACCAGACTGTGGCTCACATATACCACCCTGTGGTAAGAGTACAGAGATTCAACATTCAATTTGTCTTATAATGCACAAGAACAGCTTTATATGCCTGTAAATATAGATTTTCACTATTGATCCACTTCAGAATATATTCAGCAAATGTTTTCAGTAAAGAAGACAATAACTCTTTACAAATTCTTAATATTTAAGATTTAATGCATGCATATATTTAGTGCATTCACTATATATATATATATATATGTATATATATATATATATATATATATATATATATATATATATATATATATATATGCTGGCCACTTTACTGGAAACCACCCCCTTGCTGGTGTACAGTTAAAGAATGTAGCCCACTGTCCTTCATCAGTGGTCAGTTTCTGATTACTAAGCTGTTCTTGGTAGGACCATCTAAGAGAATCAGCCTTACTGTTGTGCTGAGAACAGTCCACCAACCAAGTAATATCTGGTCATACAGTTGATCCTATCCACTAAAGGATAAGGTAGAGGAAGGGTGATTATGCAGCAATTGATAGGCTATAGTCCATAATTATACACCTATACAGTAAACCTAAGTGGCAACGTGGCCAAAAAATGGTACGTGTTTCCAATAAACTGGCCACTCAGTGCCACAAAGCGGTCAGACAGTGCTGTAGGTACTACTGAGGGTGATAAATATGTAAAAGCCACAGAACAGAAAGCGTTAATAGGGCTGGACGTTTCAGCCTATCTGTAGCAGCAGCACCATCTGGCTGAGAGTTAAAGCGTCCATGTGGTTACTCCACCCCCTCTTAACCACAACCTAGATCCACAACACTGACCCCTACTGGCAGAGTCTACTACTGCACACTGACCTACTAACACAGACACAGAGTGATGACGTCAGCAGCCCTGCTTCAACTCAGCAACACTGACCCCTGCAGGCAGGAGGACAGAACTGCAGCTCTTTGGAAAATTGCCATATTTCATCTCACGTTAACAGGAGCACGATGTCTGCTTCACACAGCATTGTCTGTTTCCTGCTCGCCCCAGCTGGAGGAAAGAGGAAGCTCAGAGAATGAGGGAGTAAAAACACTGACACATCAAGTGGAAAACAAGCCCACTCCAGGATGTCCCTCTGTAGCCGGATACTATAATAATCCCAGCATAAACTGCTCACAAATTACAGCCCACCACAGCTTTCATCTGGCTTAGAGTTACAAATTGCACTCATAGTAATTATGTGTATAATGTGTTTCTTCTACAAAAAAAGCAAGGAGCCTGAAATATGAGCATACAAGCCACCCACTAACCCCCCCTATCATGCACACACACACACACACACACACACACACACACACACACACACACACACACATACACACACACACACACACACACATACACACACACACACACACACACACACACACACACACATACACACACTCCCCCGAAAAAAGAGCAAAACATACACACACTGCAACAGAGCAGAATGTTAGATGTTGTGAAAGTCCTAGATAACACTGATTCTCAGTTCTTCATGCACAGCTCTTGCTGTGTTGTAAATAAATCATGGGCCTCTCCATGCCTGCCAGCTGGCTCCGCCCTCCAGGCTATGATTGTGACTATGTGACCTTCCTCACGTTTGGTTTATAATGTTAGTCCATCATTATGTCCATTTGCAGATGAGCACAGCTAAAGCACATCTGTGCTTGCATTTAGAATGACTTTATCTATTTGGATTTTGTGAGCCCTTTTGATTGTGTAATCCCACTAGTCTGACGTCTGACCAACTCAAAGTGATCCAAACCTGTAAACATGTTGGCTTTTTCCACTTTTCATTATTTAATGTAATGCAAATAAAATACAAATTTTTCTCAGTTAGACTTGAACCAGTATGTCGTGTTAAACATCTAGCACATTTCTTTGTGACCAAACCAGCAGATGAGCTGGACTAAATCTTTTACTGGTCTTCACGACTGAAAACACTAATACTTCCACCATCACTCTGTCAGCAGCTCCATCGCCCACTCTCTGACACCATTCCCCCACTGACACACATTCACTCAGCCCCCCCTACAGAACTCACAAGATGGTCTTTTCCATATGACGTCATTCATGCTGTACCAGACTGTAGCTCACATATACCACCCTGTGGTAAGAGTACAGAGATTCAACATTCAATTTGTCTTATAATGCACAAGAACAGCTTTATATGCCAGTAAATATAGATTTTCACTATTGATCCACTTCAGAATATATTCATCTTATTCAAGATTCATAATACATGCAAATTTATGCAATAAAAGAAGACAACAACTCATAAACTCTCTTTATATTTAATGCATTCAGAATACATATATAAAAGCATCTGTTTTAATGGAGCACACATACTCAAGAATTATTTATTGCAATGTACACTATTGTGATGTTCTAATAAAGTGGGCAAGCATCTGTTTTAATGGACACACATGCTCTCTCTCTCTCTCTCTCTCTCTCTCTCTCATATATATATATATCTATACTATCTATATATATATATATATATATATATAGTGTGTGTGTGTGTGTGTGTGTGTGTGGTAAACCACCCCCTTGCTGGTGTACAATTAGAGACTCATTCTATAGCCATTCATCAGTGGTCAGTTTCTGATTGCAAAGCTGTTCTTGGTAGGACCATCTAAGAGAATCGGCCTTACTGTTGTGCTGAGAACAGTCCACCAACCAAGTAATATCTGGTCAGTGGTGGTCATACAGTTGATCCTATCCACTGAAGGATAAGGTAGAGGGATGGTGATTAATTATGCAGCAATTAATAAGCTATAGTCCATAATTATACACCTGTATAGTAGACCTAAGTGGCAAAATGGCCAAAAAATGGTACGTGTTTCCAATAAACTGGCCTCTCAGTGCCACAAAGCGGTCAGACAGTGCTGTAGGTACTACTGAGGGTGATAAATATGTAAAAGCCACAGAACAGAAAGAGTTAATAGGGCTGGACGTTTCAGCCTATCTGTAGCAGCAGCACCATCTGGCTGAGAGTTAAAGCGTCCATGTGGTTACTCCACCCCCTCTTAACCACAACCTAGATCCACAACACTGACCCCTACTGGCAGAGTCTACTACTGCACACTGACCTACTAACACAGACACAGAGTGATGACGTCAGCAGCCCTGCTTCAACTCAGCAACACTGACCCCTGCAGGCAGGAGGACAGAACTGCAGCTCTTTGGAAAATTGCCATATTTCATCTCACGTTAGCAGGAGCACGATGTCTGCTTCACACAGCATTGTCTCTGTTTCCTCCTCGCCCCAGCTGGAGGAAAGAGGAAGCTCAGAGAATGAGGGAGTAAAAACACTGACACATCAAGTGGAAAACAAGCCCACTCCAGGATGTCCCTCTGTAGCCGGATACTATAATAATCCCAGCATAAACTGCTCACAAATTACAGCCCACCACAGCTTTCATCTGGCTTAGAGTTACAAATTACACTCATAGTAATTATGTGTATAATGTGTTTCTTCTACAAAAAAAGCAAGGAGCCTGAAATATGAGCATACAAGCCACCCACTAACCCCCCCTATCATGCACACACACACACACACACACACACACACACACACACACACACACACTCAGGAATGTGGGATATGAGTCACGGTAAGAACCCACAAAGACCGTGGGCTCAGAGTGTGATTGAGAACAGATGTGCATAGTTTGGCTGAACACATCCACACACACAAGCCAGAACACTGTAAGAGCTCAGAGACGACAGCTACGGTGGAAAAAACATATGTGTGTAATGTTATTGTCTGTTTGCAGCCAGGACAGAGACCGTGGACACTAAATGGCTTTTCCTGCCTGATAACCCGTATAACTAAAATAGAAACAGTGGAGCAACTGTTAAAGAAATAATCTGCCAAATTTATTCTATAGGTCAAAAGTTTAGATATACCTAAATAAATATGAATAGAAATCTTTCACTTGAAAGACATTTTCATCTAAAGGATCAGGTTTACATGCAAGTGGGATTATTTTTTTTAAGACAAATACAAATCCGGAAGTTACACACACAAAAATTTATTTCCAAAACTAAACTTTTAAAGTGTTTTAACAAATCTCTGGTCAACCTCTGGGTTTTGTTGATTTTTTAAGTGTGAATAAGTAAACATATCTTCGATTGAGAACATGTTTAACTCACTATATTAACATATTGGGAAAAATTATGTTTTATGTTAAACTCAGCAGAAAAAAAAATGGAAACACTAAAATTTGCAGAAAAATGCCCATATGAAGTCATTAAAAGTTGTTAAATGAAAAATAATACAGTGTAATTATCAATGTATAGATATTTAAAAGTTACAAGTCATTCTCCAATTTATTCAGTCATATCAGAATCTTCTTGAGAGCTCAGTTCATCATCCTGTGCACATCGCACATCTAATATTTCTCCCTTTTTCATAGCTTCCTCTTAATAAGAATTTTTTCTCACATTTTATCTGTAACATTGTTCTTTTTGTTTTATTTTATTTCAAACTTTTGAACTGTGATTCCAAAATTTGAACACTAGTGTGCAATACATATGTCCTGTTCAGCATCTTGAGGGAACCACAAGAGTGTGTAAAGCTATATCAATTCAAAGTAGTGCTAATTTCGTAACAGAATATAAAAATGGACAAAAATTTAGAATTTCTTTTAGCAATTTTTTTGTCACTGGACGCATCCATATGTGTTATTTCACAGTTTGGTTGGCTTTGTTAGATGTGCCCAAGCGTTTGGTACTGAACACAGTTTCCTCCCTTACATCAAAATGTAGTCGATCGTGCGAGACATGTTTGAAGTTTGCTTATTTTGTTTTGTATTCAAGCTATGAGGTTAATATAGCTAACTATTAATGGAAGCTCATCACACAGTCACCTCAGACCATGTAGAGTTGTTCAGTATCTCTAATAGACTTCATTATGTGGTTTCAGGCACTGTATGACACACTGTTATCTATAAATATGAACAAAAGTTGTGAAAAAAAATGATAAAGTGAAAGAGAGTCTTCGGTGTGGAAACTGAGCATATTTTTATGAATAAATGAACACAACAACCACAAAAACAAAACCTTCACTCAAGCAAAGCCTGCAGAAACAATCTGCCCGACCTCACGTCCACTCCTCCTGCTTCAACTTCATTGTAGAAGATAACTAAGCACACTCTCCCTGTGCGTCTGCTCTGAGTTTGACTCTTCTGAAGTTTCTCCTCCAGCTTCTCTTCATGCTCCCAGTTTGACATTATAGTCCCACCACTCCAGTAGGATTACAGGCTTAGATTCTGTCCTCGAGTGATTCGCAACTACTAAACTCCATTAGAGGATAGAATTCCTGTTCTTATTCCACTTCCATCTCTCAAAGAACTGTTAAAGACATTATTTGGTGAAAAATCACACTTACATTCTCTCATCATTGTCAATTAGCAAAGACATGTTTGATATCTACATCATACATCATCATACTATTATATATGTGTATATATATCTGGTCAGTGGTGGTCATACAGTTGATCCTATCCACTGAAGGATAAGGTAGAGGGAGGGTGATTAATTATGCAGCAATTGATAAGCTATAATTATACACCTATACAGTAGACCTAAATGGCAACATGGCCAAAAAATGGTAGGTGTTTCCAGTAAACTGGCCTCTCAGTGCCGCAAAGCGGTCAGACAGTGCTGTAGGTACTACTGAGGGTGATAAATATGTAAAAGCCACAGAACAGAAAGAGTTAATAGGGCTGGACGTTTGTGTAGCATCACTTCCATCTCTCAAAGAACTGTTAAAGACATTATTTACACTTACATTCTCTAATCATTGTCAATTAGCAAAGGCATGTTTGATATCTACATCATACTGTTATCTATAAAAACAGACAAATGTATGTTGTATAGCTAAAACAATAGTAGCAGCCATAATTGGCCTTAATACATTTTTATTCATGTTTATACATGTCGGGAGCAACATATCGCTGCCGTTTTTCAGTCTTTGACATAACTTGAAAATACCCATGGTCCTTTACGTTGTGTGTGAATTCCGTGATGAATGGACCAAAAGAAACAAGCCAAAGTGACTTCCATTGACTTACATTAAAAGTAGAGTATATTTTTACCTTCCCCTGTAACAGCAATAAGCAGATCTAGTAGAGGTTACTGAACAACTCGAAGAGTTTGAGGCTAGTATGACGATTTGCTGTGCCATTTATATGATGCTAATTAATGAATATAGTGAAAGCTTCCATTACTTCTTAGCTATATTAGCCTTGTAGCTCTAAAAACAGCAAAACTTCAGACACCAAACGTGCCTTGGCTGATTTGGGAAGTAGGAAATGGGGCAAATCTATTTTTTCACAAAATAATTCCTGAAATCGACATCACTGCTTCATCTTTTCCAGGCCTTAGGACTTCGGTATGTACATGACCTTGCGAATGGTTGGATCCAAGCCCACTGAATGGAACACAGCATCTCAGCATGAGGCCCAACAACTTTTCTCCAACCCCATTTCAGCCCAAACATCCACACAAATGGAGCAGAACTGTGGGCCGCTCAGATAAGAGGCTTTGGTGATTTCTCTTGTGCAAAGATCATGACTCTCTTTTTTTTCCCCTCTTTTTCATGCTCTCTCACAATGACTCGGCAAAGGAGGAAGAGGAGTGAGAGAGGAGGAGAGGGAGACTCCTTTTCTTATCATCAGTCTTCAGGCAGTGGTAGTGAAATGTAGCTTTAAACGGCGAGTGTGGAGAGTTTCTAAAGAGTGATCAGATTTCCTCAGGGTCATTCACTGCACACTGCATTCCACCATGCTCAGACATACACCTCCGCCAGGACACACACACACACACACACAGAAACTAGGCTGGACTGTGATGTCGGAGTGCCCCCAGCTGTCCCCATAATGCAACTGCAAAGGAAAGATTTCTAGAAAACTGTAAAACTCAACTATAAACCCTCTTATCAAACGCTATGTCCTATCAAATTCAACATAAAGCAATCAGAGGTGAGTAGTAAGATGGTTCTTCAAGGGTTCTTTAATAAAGAAAATGGTCCTATATAGAACCATGAACACTCAAAGAACCATCAGCATGCTTAAATGGTTCTTTCCATTGTGAAATGGTTTATTAGAGGGCAGAGAATGTGTTGTATATGGTTCTAAATGGAATCTTTTGAAAACGGTTCTATTTAGCACCAAAAAGAGTTTCTGCTACTGCTACGATGTCAAACTCGTAACAATAGAACAATCGCAATAGCACTTTTTGGAACAACCCTTTCTCCATCTGATGCATGAGTGTTCATGGTTCTATATAGAACTATTGACATTACTAAAGAACCCTTGAAGAACCATGTTGTTTAAGAGTGTATCTCTATTTACCCAGTTATTTATAATAATTTAAAAGATAAGAAATGACTATAAATAGATTAAACACATTAGTACTTTGTGAACATTTTAAAATGATAATACTTTAAATTTCGAAGTATATTTGCAATATTTCCTCAGGACATTTACGTTGGCTCACTAAAAGTGATGTAGCTGTCGTCTCTTTTTGTGTTTAACCCCTTAAAATCTCAGGCTTATTACATACCAAGGCTTATTACTCAGTAACCACAGGGACTTCACTGCGAACTTCAGGACAATATTGGTTTTTAAATCAATCATCTAGAATTCCAAGCACCACAGAAGAGCTCGTCCCCACAGTCATGTGTAAAGGGTGAGGCCATATATTGAAATAAAAACCATGTTTTTCTGCAATTTTCACTGCAATAATCTATACATGACTATGAAATATATTAATTAAATGAAAAAGAAAACAAATGCCAAATAAATATTATAAAATATATAATGAAAGTCCCCAGGAGTCGTGTCACTGGTGTTACTGTGTAACAAAAAATCTCTTAATTTTAAATAAAAATCACACTGATGACATCACTCGACTTCCTTTTACCTGTTTTCTGAGGATCTATGAAGAAAAGCACATGGTGAGTCCACTGTGTCTTTCAGTTATCAGAGATTTTCTCATTTAGCTCATGATTTCATATGAAGCTTTTAGCTTTTAGCTACTTTATTCTTAGGTAATTATGAAAAAATAGAATACAAATGGATTAAATTCCATATTTTAGTGGAGATTCCATGATTGACAACATGTGGTTTGATGCTCTGTAGCAGCCAATTTGTAAAATGCACCACACCAGTGACTCCTATGCAGAGGTATACATATATATGTATATGTATAATTATATATATATATATATATAATATATATATATAATATATATAATATGTATATGTATATGGCATTTAGGCCGCTCCACCCACCCCTGGAAGCACTGTAAACAAGCATGCATGGCACAAAACAAACTAGACTGTTGGGTGTGTGCCACTCTTTCAGCTAATGCCTTTTAATAATTTGCAAGTTTGCAAACTAGATGATCGCAAATACAAAGACATTTGTATAGAGAACCACACACAAGCTGAGGGCATGATCACATTTCCATGAGTTTTACAACGTGGTCAGACTCAGAGCATTGACCTTTAACACACTGCATCCAGAGTAGCTCCAGACAGGTGGTCTATTGGCCTGAAATCTTCAGCACTGGTTCTGCTGTAAGAATGAATAATAGACTCCAGTTAGAATAGCCAAGGTGCACAAAATGAAACTGCTGAATCTGCTGTCTGCTAAGAACAAACAAGCTTTGAATGTTGCCATGAGAATGACCCCAAGCCTCCCCCTGTTTACCATAAACACAAATGTGATTTGCATATCTGATGAAGAAGAAAGAGTGATACTGGAAGCGTTTGCATATTTGATATGCCTGAGCAGAGGCAGGTGGGGAATAAAAGTGTTATCATTTGAAAATATTCGGAGGAATATAATGCAGTAAATGGAACTAGTTAATATCCATCATTGCAACTCCAGTTAAAAGTATAGTATAGTACAGTACACTACAGTACAGCACGCTACAGTACAATACAGTACAGTAGATTTAGTTTAGAATCACTGTTTTTGGAATTTTTGTTGGAGATATATGTATAAAATGTTTCTAACGTGATACTAATATTCGATAGGTCTCTAACAACTCACAGAAAGCTGTAAAACATAAGACATTTTGATAATGAGAGCTGTAGAGAGCTACATAGCATTGAGAACGAACTTATAATAAAATTAATATCCAGAATGCCACAAATTTGAAAGGTGATGACCAATTCCTGCTAGTAATTTCATGCTTTAATGACAAGAAATTACTATAACTACATAATTATAGTGTATTATTAGGCAAATTTCTCTTTATTTTTACTATTTCATGACATCTTCCTAAACATTATTCCTAAAATATTTAAAACTGTAAATCAGTCCATGCTTTGCTGTGTAGTTTATAACATTTCAGTCTATACTATATAAAGTATTACTGAACAACAATTATTAATATTACAATGTTAATCCATTTTTAAAATGCACTGAAACTACTGGCCTTGAAAGATCACAAGCTTTAAATCAGCCAAAAAAAAAGTCAGTCAAGTCAAAAAACTGTGTTTTCAAGTTTCACTTTTAGTAAATTATGTTCATTTATATTCAGCCCATTTTTTGTTGTTGTTATTGTTGTTGTTGTTTGTGATGCATTAAAAAACCAACTCAAATATTTTTGCCTATTTGTGCCCAGTTTAGCTCTATAAACTCACACTGAAGTTATAAGGTGTGTTTCAGCCCAGAATGCTTCATGAATGAGGCACAAAATGTGGCAGCCAATCAAAATAGAGCTAATTTACATAAATCAGTCTTAAAGGCACAGTATCAAAACCAGCCTGTTGAATTCTAAGAGATAAAAAAAGAGACTGATGCAAACTTTTGAACAGGACAACACAAAACATGTAAACAGCAGTTCAGTGTTTGCCTTCCTAATTTATGTGGGCCTCCTGTTTCCCATTTACTCTCTCACTCTCTCTCACTGGCAGCTGTTTCTGGAGTAGCCATGACCCTTAGCAGGTCAATGAAGCAGCTGAGTGTTCTAACTGGGGGGGCTTACACTCAGACACACCCCCCACATACCCACACATGCTTTCACTAAAAGACCCCTGGAATGTGGGAAGCCTGTTTTGGGATCAGTCGTGACTCTTATAGGAGATAAGAGAGGAAAGTGTAACTAGCTTGTGTGTGGGGGGTCTTTTCTCTCTGTGTGACCACCACTAATCCTTAAAACAAGGTCAGAGCCTCGAGGCTATAGCACTCATTCAACCACGTGACTCAGTGTTTGTGAGTGTATGAATGTGTGACTGTATGTGTGTCAGCATCCGCTGAGCCATGCTGGAGAAACCATATCAACATATTTACTGTGTTGTCTGTAAAATAGCTACAATATACTTACAAAAATTGTAAAATATCTACAAATGCATTTATAAACTTCTTGTTTTTTTATTTTAGGTCATTTTATGCCATTTGTGTGGTTTTAGAGGCCCAAAACAGTCAAAATTACTTTTTTCCAACATATCTTTATTCCTTACACTGTTAGAAATAAAGGTTCTGTGCAGGTACATTTTTGGTCCATTGAGATATAAACAATGTAAATGTTCCCTCAAAGGTACAACAGCGGTTGTAAGGTCCAGTTGTGCTCCTTATATAAGTTTTTCCAGGTGAAAAGTTCGTGTTTGTACCTTTGCATAACCGAATGTTTTAAAACAGAACAGTAAAATAAAAGCCTGGAGACGAGACGAGGGGTGTGTGGAGTCAGTACAGCTTAGAACATATCATTTCAGTGGATTATGGTTCAGTTATGTTCCCTGACTAAAGGTTCTGAGATGGAGCCTTGATGTACCCAGTGATAAGAGGGGCACTGCCCCAGTGTAGTTTTCTGAGATTGTACCTAAAAATAGCTTCCACTGACCCCTTAAATGGCCAGGACCCAAAGTTTTATTATACATTTCTATAATCTAAGAATAGCTCAACCAGTTTGCGTTGAAGTCTCTGTAGTTACTGAATAATAAGGCTTAGTATGTAATAAGGGGTTTATTTCATATATTGGTGCCTATCAATAAAAATACTAGGCTTATATTTACAAATAACATTCAGTAACAGTTTCTTTCACAGTCTCATAAAGTTCTAGATATTAACCAGATAAATGTGAAGTACTAGGTAATTATTTGGGGGTAAAATGATGATAGGTTCCAAGACAGTTTAACAAAATTACACTGAAATGCCAAACATGTTCTAGATATTAACTGAGCAAATATGGTGTTGTTTATACTTAGCACCTCTTCATTTTATTTCACCACTACATTTCAGTGTAGTTTAGTTAAACTGTCTCATATCATGTTACTGGGTCCCTAGAACTCAAACAACTGTGTAAGAAATCATCACAGAAACTTTAAAGAACGAAGAAGAAATGCACCATTTTCCCACACAAACCCAGTGATAAAAGCGACAGATGGGGATTCCACTAATCTTCTTTACCAAAACACTCATTCAGTGAACATGCTTTTCCCTTTAAGACCCCCCTCCCCCCTTTCCTCTTCCAGGCCAAATGTGTGTCAGTGTGTTTGTGTGTGAGTGAGCGTGAGTAAGCATCACACACTCCGGGGAGCAGCCTCGCACACGCACACACACACACACACACACACACACACACACACACACATACAGAGGCTTCAGCTCCAGATGTGATATAAATCACACAACTTACAAATCATGAAATAAACAGTACTGGAATGTAGATGTGAGCATATCCTAGTGCTCATCCTGCTAAAATGGAGGTTGTAGTGAGGGAGAAAAACAGGCTTAAAATGGCTGCGGCTTTTCCCAGAAATGATGAGCTTCATCCACAGCGCAACATCTCCCCCTACTGACCACTGAGTGGTGGGGGGAGGGGAGGGGAGAGAGCATAACAGCTTACTTTTACATCCCTTTCAGTATGACACTTTACAGGCTAACAAAGAATGAGCTGATCTGAATTTGAATTGGGATAGATAGATAGATAGATAGATAGATAGATAGATAGATAGATAGATAGATAGACAGACAGACAGAGACAGATAGATAGATAGACAAACAGACAAACAGACAGACAGATAGATAGATAGATAGACCTACAAATGGCAGATAGATAGATAGATAGATAGATAGATAGATAGATAGATAGATAGATAGATAGATAGATAGATAGATAGATAAACCTACAAATGACAGATAGGTAGATAGATAACCCCAAGTTATAGATATTAACCAGAAGACTGCATAAGCCTTTAATGACAACTGGCATAAACTTATAAAACATTTATAAAGGCTTATTACAATAAGATTCATTTGGTATAAGGACTAAGAATTTGACCCAAAATAATTACACAGCACTTTGGATAAGGCACCCCACACTTACTCGATTAATATATATCATGGGTAGCTCTTTACTGAAGGGCGCCATTAATAAGGCTTTCATGACAACTTATGCAACATAAAACAATAAAGATATTTATCTGAGTCAAAATGGCATCAAACCCTGACAAAAGCAGGCTTTATGACAACTGAAGATTACTGGAATAAACCTTTATAACACTGTTTATGTAGTTTTTCTGCCAGTTGCCATGAAAGGCTTATGTGTTAATGCCAGCTGCCTTTCATGGAAGTATTACCAACACAGTGTTAGGGGTTTGCAAATGAGGGAGAGAGAGTTGAATCACATGGACGTCGACTGCAGCCTCGTGATATTCGTTTGGAACACTTAAGGCCGCAGACTGAGATATCCACTGCGTCCAGTACTGAATCACGTGCCACCTCTATCAGAACCAGCCAAACAGTAACTTTCCCGAAGACTAGTCTGACTGTGTTTTTGCGCATGCCATTCTGATGACACTAAAAGGCTGAAGCCTCTCAAACATAGTGTTAATGTGTAACAGTGTTAGTTCTGTCCTGCCTCATTTCTCTTCTCCAAAGGCCTGGGGCAGTGAAGCTGCCCAGGACGCCCCAAAGAAAGCGGGAGACGAAAAAGGAAGAAGAAAGGAGGGGTGCGCGGGGGCTGACTTGCATTTTTAGACTCCAGCCGTGCGGTAAAGTCCTTCTCCGCTCAGCCCACCGTTTCATCACTTCTGTTTAAAATGTGGCGACTGCTGCGTCTCCTGCGGCTGCGACTACTTTAAATAACTCAGAGGGAGAATAAACACAGCTCGGCAGATCAGGCACCGTGTGGAATGTGGAGCTTCAGTGGCACCAACAGCTTCCACAAGCAGCCACAAAAGACATAAAGAGGGCAGAAAATGTGGTAAAATTAATGTGACGAGGCCCAGAGTGGAACAGAAAGATGTATGAAAGCATAACTAAGTAATGCAATATCATAATCATGTGTTTTTATGTGTGTAAAGTGCAGAAATAGGCCCAAAGCAATGAGCAAAGTGACCCATAAGGGCCAGTTTCATGGACATTGATTAAACTCAGCTTCGGACTTTACCACAAAACAAAAGTTGTTTCTGTTACAAATCCTGTTTAGTCTCAGTTTAGGCTTAATCTGGTTCTGAGAAGCTGACGCAAAGTTTTAAAAGACTTGAACAGATGAAAGTATCAGATGTTTATCATAGATTAATTCATTTATTCATGTAGTTTTTTCAATAGAGAAGTTCTAAATAAACAATATAAAAGGATGTTACCATTTTATAGGTTTAAATCTTCTACGTTCTAGATATTTTGGTCCATGTTAATCTTACATACAGCTGGACTGTTCTTTGTCCTCAGTCTGTTTAGATTGCTCGCATTTAATTGCCCCCCCTCGCAGTAAAAGGTGCCCATCACGTCCATTTAAACTTTAAAACCCCAAACAAAAGCTTTGTGGGCAGCATGTGTGTCTCTTTGGGCCAGAAGTAGAAAAGGGTCCATGTTTTTGCCCTCTGCTCTGCTGCTGGGTCTGGTTGCCAATGGTGACAGTACAATGAGAAAAGGAGGAGGGGGGGGTGAAACTCAATGGGCCTCTTTCATCCTGTTTTTTTGCACAAGAGCAGGAAGAAAAAAAAGCTGGAAAAGGCAGCTGGAAAGCAGGAAATGAAGGCCAGTGGCAGATGGCCGGGTGGGGCCGTGAGAAGGGGGGACGAGGAGGGGCTCCGGCAGGAAACGGGAGGTGGCCATGGAGTGGTGGGAGGGTTTAAGGGAGGGGCTTAACGTGGCTCACTTGCGCACATCTGGCGGTTGAATTGTGTAACTGCACGTTAATTCGCTCATTACTGCATTTCTCCTTAAATGTGTTCAAATAATTAGTTAGAATGGCATGAAAAATATGAAAAAATAGCGTGATTTATTCTGGAAGAGTTAGGGCTTCTTTGAAAAGAGAAGAAAGAATTATGAGATTAGAATTCTGGATTATATCGTGAGAAAGAATTATGGATTATATTACCCATGCCCATCTTTTCAGTGGGTCACTTAGGAAAGAGTTTTTGATAATAATGTTGTGGGTATTAATATTACATCACACACACACACACACACACACACACACACACACACTTCATATTGTTTTATCAATTTACTTTTTAATTTCATAAAAACTGCTAATAAACATGATTTGAACTTTGAGTTCTCTACAGAGAAATATACAGATATTCACCCCAGCTGTAAAACATGGTACAAATATAATGGGTTTATTATGATTGACACTCTGTTTGGTGCTAATGTCTCTAAAAAGCCCCCCCTCCCAAAAATGTACAAACCTGCCCACCTTCTTTTTCCTTATCTTTCTTTCTTTTCTTTCTTTCTTTCTCTCTAGGTATGCTATAATGTGTAATATGTGTTTATCTATAAATATCTACACTCTCAGAAATAAAGGTACAAAACTGTCACTGGGGCAGTGCCCCTCTTGTCACTGGGGTGGGGCCCTTAAGGGTACATCTCAGTATCTTTAATCAGAGGACATAACTGTACCATAATCCAAGTTGTACTGACTCCACACACCCCGTCTTTTTATTTTATTGTTCTGTTTTAAAACATTCGGTTAAGGAGTTTATTTAATTTTATAAATTAGGGTTAATTGTATTGAGATATTTAAATGGTGCAGATAGACAGGGTGCAAGACATGTGATTTCCACTTTCTACAAAAAAGTATGATGGTGCAACACTGCCCCCTACTGGTTCCGTTACCGTTCTGAACATCTTTTCTGCAAATCTGCATTCTTTTAGCTTCTCAAAACAAGTGTTAAGTATGTAAAAGGAAGTAGAGACCATCTGCCAAGGTCTTTCAAAACAGTGTTTTCTTTTTCAGCAACTTTTTTCAGTGGAAAAAAAGAAACATCCACTTTCAGGAGTTTCATGTTTCACTAAAATGTGTCAAATACCCACATTATGTCCTTTAAGGCACAAAATATACAGTTGAGTAATGATATCATAATTCTAAAGACAGCTGTTCACTCAAATTATAAAACCAGATACATTTGAAAACACACCTTTTTCTACTTATTAACAATTTAACCAACACCTCATTGGCTGCAAGCAGAGCAAAGGGTCACCAAGACACTGGTCTATCCTAAAGTGAGGATTTCTAATTACCATGTGCTAAGAAGGTGTTCATTTCTAGTGATTTGACTTTGTTTGAACATGAACTGTGCTTATTTACAGTTTCTAGTAGTGTTGTAGTGTCTAGACCAGTCTTGAGATGGTAAGTGAATGATCTCGTTCTTTAAGATAAACTGGTAATTTGGTCTTAAGACCAGCTGAGTTTGGCGCCTCCATTTGACATAAAACTTTTGATCATTTCGTGAATATCGACAACACCTTCAAACATAATAAAACAGCTCTTTCTCGGACTCTCATCAGGTTTTCTTAGTGACTCACAGGTAAAATGTCTTTCAATAAAAGTGCTTAAGATTGTGATGTATAATTGACAAGCACTCTGGAAAATGTTCAATTCAGGTTAGTTAACAGCTTCATAAAAAGGTATTGACCCTTCAGCAACTGGCTGTATAAAGCTTAATGATGCATTATCAGGACATTCCACTGCCCCCATACTGAAGCATTACCTACATTCACAGTAAAGCAATGCAATGTATTATGTGAAATCCATATTATGTGAAAATAAACAAACACTTTGCTTGTTTGTTAGCTTTGTTTATTGTTCGCAATTTTGTACTTATTGTTATTTGGACACATGCAATCAGCTAGACAGCTAGAAATACTACATATTGCTGTTGTCGGAACAAAACCTCTTATCTCCAAAACGGTAACTTTGCAGGAGAAGGAAAAAACCTACTTTACTTTTAATGTAAGTCAATGGAACCAGAATGTTTTTCTGAGCAATTTTGGGCTGTTTCCTTTGGTCCAGTCATCACGAAATCTACACATAATGTAAAGCACAACATGCATTTTCAAATTATGTAAAAAACTGAAAAACAAAAATGGACAAACAAGGTTTTGTTCCGCCAGCAGCAATAAACAATTAAACAATTACACTTCCTCCATCACCGTGTCACAGAGAGAAGAGCAGGAAGCCACCAAAAGTGTTAAAGTTGTTGTAATCATCATAAACCTGATGGTTGGCTGTAAGTTTTATGAATACAACATCGCCCTTCTCCAGTGACAGACTGATGTCTCTACTGACAATCACATGGTTTCCATTGGGAAGGTCAGATATTGTAAACATTATATCTTCATTACGGAAAAACCTCATGCCCATCCAGTGGTCGCTGTACTTCCCAAAGATGGTGGCTGTGAAGTGATAGACCCCTTTGACTGGTGCAGTGAAGATACCTGCAGAGGAAAAACAGCTCATCTCAACACTTTGGGGACAGAATACAGAACAGGATTGTCTTTGTCAGTATATTAATGAGGAACTACCTGTGACTGGATTATAAGCGTTTCCATTATTTGTGAAGACTTTTTTGAAGGTCATTGTAACATCGGTTGTGAAGGGCCCGTAGAATCCATCCATTCCCAAAGCAGCTGAGAACGCTACTTTCGTGTGGTCTGAAATCAAAAATGCACTGATTTCCACATAAACCCCTTAAACGTCTCCACTTGGGTCCACATTCATCACTCTCATAACTTCAGAACTTACATATTAGTAGCTACTAAATAATTTACAGTATAAAACAGCTGCTTTTTTCTTTTCATTATTCACGTTGCATTGTAATTTCACACATTTACAAACATTTTCTCCAACACTGCTTTTCTAGAAAGGCACACTGATTATTTACCATCATGCGTTTTCTCAAATCCCTCAGTCAGGGGTGGATCCTGCTGCATCTGAGCAGCTTCTTCTAGCTGAACTTCATCCTCTGCTTTAAGCTGAAGAATCCCAGCCCACACATACAGAAGCAGAGCTAGGGTTGCTACGGTGGCCTTCATTGTTGAGGATGTTGAACCACAAGCTCTCATATTTCTCTTTTATAACCGTAGCAGTTAAACATTACCTATGTAGGAGTACAGAATTACTGGCATCCCCTATGAAAACGGGCCAAAATCTATATATTAAGTAGGTCACGCATTGAGCAATGACTGATTCTAGGCCTGAACAAATGAGTCAGCTGCATGTTTTATTTTTTTTGCTGTTTTTAAACAAAAAAAAAATCATTAGTGACATTTTGTTAAAATTGTTTTTAAGTTGTGTGCATTTTTGGACTCTTTATCTAGAAAACAAAAAGGTTCTGTTCAGGTACTCTAACTTAGTTCTATAAGGTTCTATCTGTGAGCTAATCAGCACTTCGAATACACGCAAGAGGTTCTGCTTCATGTCATGTCGCTGCTCTGCTCAGTGACTGCAGGAAAAAGTTTAGAAAACTTTATAAAACATGAAAACATGAAAACATGTCGCTGAAACTCCGAATGTCTTCCTGAAGTTCTTTAAAAAGTCTTATTGTCTTAAATTTTATAAATATTAAGCCTTAAAGGTAATTAAATAGTGAACATTTGAATTGATGGGCTCTTAATTACAACATCAACATTAATTTCATTCATTCATCCATCTTTTCTTTTTCTATTTTGTCCCAATATAAGACATTTTGGCTCATTAGAGTCACATTTCTGATATAAAATAAAACCTGACCTCTTCCCTGGACATAATATTTAGCACTGACGTTTATACTTGATACAATGCTTTTTTGAATGAGAAAAAGATTATTTGTCCTAGAACAAGAAATAAGTGTAATAAAAAATAATAATAAAAAATAAAATAAAATAAAATAAAATAGTAATAATAATAATAATAATAATAATAATAATAATAATAATAAGTGTCATAGAAATGTCATAGAAAGCATTAGGTTTAACTTTCAAATGATTACATTCGCAATTTGAGTTGTTTCTATGTGTAAATAACAGTTAATGTATAATTTCTTTAAGGGTAAACAGCAGAACAGGACCTAAGGCCAAACATACAGTTTCACTAACTGTAAGGGTCAATGTTTAATTTTGCTTCACAGTAAACACCAGAAGAGGACCTGAAGTCAAACAGAGTCTCACAGATATGGTTTAATTGAATGAACTAAAGACTTTGGATGTTGCTGCAGCACCTGGGGGATTGACTATGCCTTTCAATCATAATAATCAGTATTACTAAAAGACTTAAAACACAGTTCTCTAATTAAGTCTGGAACAATATCACACTTGTGGCTTGGATCCAATTTCTTGGATTTGGCTTTTTGGGTTATTAGCTTTGTTTGGAGACAGGGGATGCATGTCTGACAATGATCCCAAATTTTATGGTTGTACTCCATATTTGGTGCTAAGGTTACAGATGCTTAAATGCAATGCTATCAATCCCTAACAAAGGATTATCTCTCCTAACCTGTCACCAGTAAAGATATCATTGCTGTCCAAAAAAAAACTTTTAATGTAAATAAATGTAAAAAGATTTTATTCCAAGGACTTATGGAGCATTTCTATTGGTCCATTCACGACATGTTCACACAATGTGAAGGGCAGTTGTTGAGCTCAAATGATGTAGCAAACCTAAATCTGTGAAAAATACAGATAATTTTTGTATTTTTGTTTGTGTAAAGTGACGATTTTTGTATTTTTGTTTGTGTAAAGTGACGAGATGTCTAGTCATGGATGCCAACTTTGGTACGCTGTTCCCACTGTAGGCACAGTAAGTTCAGCTTGTTTAATATTCTTCTGAAATTTCTATTCTTCAATTGTGTGTGTGTGTGTTACGATCCCTGGTCACAGTAACCTTCCTGTGTCTGTCTCTGGCCTTTTTGTGTGTGTTCCCCTCTTGTTATATTAAATGCAGGTCCGTGATTGGCCTCATGGGGCACACTTCTGTATAAAGGTTCACCACGCCACCATCTCAAGGGACGTTCAGGGCTCTCTCTCCTCTGATGTGACCTGGAAGAACATGTCTAGACCAGCTTGGCACTCTTCACTTCAGTCTGTTGTTAAAACTGTCACTGCCTGATTAGACTCTGTGAGCTTTGGTAAAGCAGGGGACAAGTGCCACTTTGTTTTGGTTAATGTTTTCTCCTGTTATGGAAGGGAGTAAGGATAGCCATATGTCTTTTAGTTTCTTTTGATTTTAGTTTAGTTAGGTTTGAAATCAGTAGTTGTGTTTGTTTATTGTTTTGGCGTACGCTCACCCCTGAAGTCATTAGTCCCCATTCAGCTTGGCCTTTTGCAAACTTGCATTTTTTAAGAAGGTCCAAATAAACCTACAGTTTTGGGTTTTAAATGGTGTCCTGTGCCCACTCTCATTTTCTGTTAAGACCTGACCCCTAAACCGGGTCGTAACAGAATTGGGGGCTTGTCCGGGATCTGTACCCGGGATCTCTCACACAAAGCAAGAATCATACCCCTAGAGTGAGTGTGTGTGTGTGTGTGTGTGTGTGTGTGTGTGCATGTTTGTGTGGCACATTTGTGCATGTTCCACTCTGTAAGAACCTGATGTCAATTTCCCTTTCAAAAGAAAAATGGTAGCTTTACATTGGAGGTCAAAAACTTTAACTTTTAAGTTAATGTAAGCTGATTTTTATTTGTTTTTTTTGTTTTTTTTTCTATTGGTCCATTAATCATAATTTTACACAATGTGAAGGGCAGTTACTGAGCTTAAATGATGTAAAAAATGGCAAAAACAGGGAGATATGTTTTTTTTTGTTTGTTTTTGTTTTATTTTATTGGATTGCGAAGAAATGAATATCATGCACGGAGTCAAGTATACCTAGTTGTGACATACTGTCCACTATATGAACAAAGAATTGAATTTATGCAATTTACTTCTGCATCTTCTATTCTTCAAGTGTGTGTGTGTGTGTATGTGTGTGTGTGTGTGTGTGTGTGTGTGTGTGTGTGTGTGTGTGCGCATGTTCCTCTCTGTAAGAACCAAATGCCGATTTCCTGTTAGATGTGCCCCATTTTCAACTCAAGCTTCTCAATTCCTCTCTTTCTGACTGACTAAGATGGACCATATTTGAGGTAGACAAATTTCACACACAGTGATGGTGAGTGACTAAAGGCTAGGGTCAAACTACCATTCAGACATGATTAAACACAGGATTAAACATATGATTGTTAAAGACAATATATCAAATGTTGAAACTGAGGATTTTATTATTTTGGAAAAATATATGCCCATATGATGCCAGCAACACATTTCAAAAGAGGTGAGACAGGGGTATGTTTACCACTGTGTTACATCACCTCTTCTTTTACAACACTCTGTCTGCGTTTGGGAACTGAGGAAACTGACTGCTGTGGTTTTGTGAAATGTTTTCCCGTTCTTGTTCGATAAAAGGTTTTATCTGCTCAAAATTTCAGGGTCTCCTTTGTCATATTTTTCATTTCATAATGTGCCAGAAGTTTTCAATGGGACACAGATCTGGACTGCAGGTAGGCCAGTTTAGCACCGAGACTCATTTATTAAGGAGCCATGCTGTTTTAATACATGTGAAATGTGGTTTGGTATTGTCTTGCTCATCAGCATATGTTGCCAAAACCTGTATATATCATTCAGCATTAATGGTGCCTTCACAGATGTGCACGTCACCCATACCATGTGCACTAAAGCACCCACATACCATCATAAATGCTGGCTTTTGAACTGTGCACCGATAACAAGCTGGATGGACTTTAGCCTGGAAGACACAGTGTCCATAATTTCCAAAAACGAATTTAAAATTTTGACCACAGAATGCTTTTCCACTTTGCCTCAGTCCATCTAAATGAGCTCAGGCCCAGAGAATGTGGTGGTGTTTCTAGATCCTGTTTATGTATGGTTTCCTCTTTGAATGGTTTTAACTTGCATTTGTGGATGCAGTGATGGACTGTATTCATAGACAGTGGGTTTCAGAAGTGATTTCCACTACTGTCTGTTTTCAATGCAGTGCCGCCTGAGGACCCGAAGATCAGAGCAAGCCAATATTTTCTGCCATGACCCTCACATACACAGATATCTCAGTTTTAACATTTGATATGTTGTCTTTGACAATTTTTAATTAAATCTAGTGTTTAAATGATTTGCACATCATTGCATTCTGTATTTATTTACATTTTGCACAGCGATCCAACCTTTTTGGAAATGGGGTTGTACAAAGGACAACTTCTTGTCACATTATATCAGGAACATAAATATATTGAATTTTGTCAATGCTAGCTTTATTACATGTATATATAAACACTGCTCCTTGTTTAATTACATATTTGGGACTTTTTATATGTCTTTCGTGAAGTGTAGATAATTAAGGTGGCTCGGGTTTAAGAGGAAGTTGAAATAGCTTCTGTGCAAAGGTAAAATAAAATAACTCTATTAATACAATTACTGGACAATTTTGTAAGATTCCTGGCAAAAAAGATACTACAGACAAATACGTTTGAACATTATTATTTGTCACTGTTTGTGTAGCAGCTACATGCAATTCAAGGATTTTGTTAATCCAGTGTAAGAAAATATGTTTTTATTTATTTATTTTATTTTTTTCATTTTTTTTGGTAATTGTTAATATCCGAAGTATTCCAACATGCTAACAATGGTGGAACTAAATTAGATATACATATTGAAAGGACTTGATCAATTATAATTGAAATTACAACAACCACCCTTAAAGTTAACACAGCAGTTATTAGATGGAGTGTCTGAATAATTGTCCATTGTTCTTCCTCATTTTTCCTGAGGGACGCTGTTTGAAGAGGGTCCGTTGTGATCATTTTCAGACTGGAGCTGCAAAGAATCAAGTAATTTTCTTATTATGCGTTTAAGTTGGAACTTAAGCCTCCACCAAACAACATCAGAGGTATTAAGACATGATGTTTTAGAGATTACTCTGAACTGACCTTCCCACAGTGACCACAGTGTATAAGATGACAGTTTACACATCAGAACCATTAAGCCAATCTCAGTCTTGCCTAACTTAGTTGCTTCACTTGCGCTGTCTGCTTTGCTTTCTGGGTGTTTCCACATATAATGCTCTGTATCCTGAACTGAATAACTCAGAATCTTATGTATTGAATCAGGGCCTCATAAACAATCTAATGGTAATCTGCATTGCAGTCAAACCTTGTTTGCATTCATAATTTTATAAGATTATTTACCTGTAATCGGTCTTGGAAATGTTTCTTAAAGTAGCAGCAGCAACAGATCCTATCTGCTGATCCTGATCACTTGATAGAGCAGCACTTTTAGCAGCCACATCTGTATGGGAGTTGCCTCTGGTTTCATATGAACTGTATGCTGTAGCATTAACATCACCCTTCACTGGAACTAAGGGGCCCAAACCCTGAAGAACAGCCTCAGCCCATCATCCTCCTCCACCAAACTTTACTGTTGACACTGTGCATTCTGGTAGCTAGAGTTCTCCTGGCATCCGCCAAACCCAGATTCTTCCATCAGGCTGCCAGATAGTGAAGCTGATTCATCAGTCCAGACAACACATTTCCACTGCTGCAGAGTCCAATGGCAGCATGCTTTACACCACTCCAGCCGACGCTTGGCATTGTGCAGAGTGATAGGCTTGTGTGTAGATGCTCGGCCATGAACACTCCTTTAATGAAGCTCGCAACTCTACATGTTTCAGCACTTGTTGTGAGTTCATGTGGTCTGTTGCTTTGTGGCTAAGCTGTTGTTGCTCCTAGATGCTTCCATTTCACAATAATAAGATTTGCAATTGACCAGGGCAGAAATTTCACAAACTGAACTGTGGCAATGATAGAGTTCTATGTCAGTGCCACATTTGAAGTCACCAGCTCTTCAGTAAAACCTATTGTACTGCCAATGCATGACTCTGTACTTGATTTTATCCACCTGTTAGCAACAGTTGTGGGTGAAACACCTGAACTCTTAACTAGGACGTGTCCACAAACCTCTGGCCAATTTATTTATATCCTAAATTTTCATTTATAATCCTAAATGTATCTCTCCTAACTTGTAGCCAGTAAATATATGTGTGTCATGCATAGGGTCACGTATGCTTAGTCTTTGATCTGCCACCAGGGTCACTGCAAACACCGGGGCGGCAAACTACACAGAGCAATGGCCAAAACAAACAAAGAGAATCAAACTCACTAGCAGAACCAATCACAATCTCCATTTCAGCTGGAGGGTGAGACATTTCCCAAACAGTAAAGCCTTTGCGAGTTGGAGTTCAGTGAGAGGAGCTGCAGCTCACTAATCCAGCAAAATGTTTTACTGCAATACACAAAGTAAAGCACTGGATCCAGCTTTGAATTTACTGTCAGTTTTAATATTTCTTACTGCTATCTTGCTGTACTAAGGTCACTGTCACCCGTACCATGTTTGGTGTGGACCTGTTAAACATTTTCTCTTAGTTTGGTCTGTTTTGACATGTGAACACTTCACCCATATTCAAGACCACACCAAACAAGTGAACTTTGAACCAGTGACCCCTGCTTGAGTGTGCAGCTGGTGGGAATGCATTTTTACAATGGTCCACACCAAATGACAGAACTGAACACCAGAGGCTCCTTTTCTCAGTGCACATCAGCGCTGTGTTCTCCATTTTATCTGTCTCTTTTAACATTTTACTCTTTACTAGCGGCAGCATAAGCATGAGCTGCCACTAATAACAGTAGAGGTGCTACAAAATATGCAAAGATATGTTTTTAATTTTGGCTCCTGGATTGCAGAACACATTTTAGCTATGCTTCAGTGATCTCCCTGGTTATACTCAACTTGGTAAACTAATCATAAAATAGCAGAAATCAAATAGTTTGTTTTATTATACATATAGACGTGTCTCTATTGTCTAATTTCCATGTATGTTTTTTTTATATTTTCATGTTGGTAAATGTGGGCACATAGTGTAACTGAGTGATTATATCCCTGCAAAGTTTCTGACCAATGAACAAACACCTGTGTGTGTAAATCAACCAAACCAAATGAATACGATATGATATCCTAAAATCTCATTTATGACTTTAGACCATGTCTTCAACATGGTGGTGGTAGTATGAGGGTAGATTAATTGAGGAAGAACTCCCCCCCCCATAGCTGTAGTTGGACTGATGTAGGACTGAGGAACAGGGAGGAGATGGGGTGGTGGTATTTATAGGGCATTAGATTGGGACAAGGAGTGGTTTCAGGCATGTTCCTCTCCCCAAACTTCAGTTATCACATAACTACATTAATAAGTTTAGTTTTTATTTATTTATTTATTTATTTTAACCACAGATTTTGCCCAACTACTTTTGAAGTGGTGGCGTCATCCCTGGTCACCGCTATGAACCCAGAGCTCAGCTTCTGCCATCTACTTCTGCATTTTCTGTACTTGAAGTGTGTGTGTGTGTGTGTGTGTGTGTGTGTGTGTGTGTGTGTGTGTCTGGCACATCTGTCCACTATATAAGAATCAGATGCTGATCGTCTGTTACATTCACCCCATTTTCAACTGAGCTCTTCCACTCTACACACGTCTCAAATAAAACATCTCAGGATGAGGGTCAGTGTGGTTCTGCTTTGGTTGTGCTTGTCTTGTGTTCAGCTCCAGAGAGCTGACGACCAGCTCGTAGTGGGGGACGAGCAGCTTCTGCACAAGAGACGTGTGGAAAGGCCAGAGCCAGGCCAAAAAAACATCCAGCCTGATGTGTGGACCGAGCTGAGAGACATGGTGGTGGAGCAGAGGGAGCTGCTGGAGTTCTATCAAAGCCAGATTGAAGAGCTGAAGAAACAAAACACAGGTAAATCAAATGATTTGAAATAAAAAAAAACATCCCCAAACACATTTTTTTTCCAAAACTGTGATATTTTTGTGTTTTGCTCAAGACAAAAACCTTAAATGAATATGAATGAAAATTAAACAACTCTGCAAATTTGGAGACTTTAGTGGAATTTATTTGAAACATGTAGTGCATTTTTAATCTTCCATATTTGTTTTTTCCAACATTATATATAAAGTTTGTAAAGACATAATGATTCACAGACATCTGATTTGTTTAAGATTGTTTCAATTTAACATTGTATCTGTTGCCTTTATGTTAAAGCCATAAACAAAAGAATGCTGGAGTTCACTCAAATGAATTCTGGCAGGAGGAAAAAACATTGTGCTGAATTAAATTTGCTGCTGGTCATTAGGTTTTAGCATTTTTATGAAAAAAATATTAAAAGCAAAACATTTTGTTTAATTCATACAACCATGCAATTTTTTTTTTTCTCAGAACTTTTACACCAGACCCATCACATGCTAAATCAAATCTTACCTAGAGTTTAACTCTGAAATTTGACCTCTTTTGCTCAATCTATATGCTTAACATGATATATATTGTCATCTTGGCGAAGAAAAAGACACAAGATGGGCCAAGATTTGTTTTTTGTATTACACCAGCAGAAAAGACACATACACAACAGCCCATTTGAAGGGAAGGTCATCTAGCCATGCAACTCTGCTTAATGGTAGATACTTACCCCCTCACTAAACCCACACCACGACAAAATAACACACATGCAACATATACACTCGCTTTAAACTGAAGAACAGGACATTCACAACATTGAATAACAACATTTCACATTGTTTGTGTTTGACAGCTTTGGAGGGGAGAGTGGTCTCTACTGAAGTGGGTGTGGAAGCACTGAGAGAGGACAATTCATGTAAGACTTGCATGTGTGGTTCATCATCATTTCTCAAATACTTGAGCAACATGATGTTTCTGCATAAACCTCAAAAATAAACATATGCCAGTGTAATGAAATGGGTTTGTACTCAGGCTGCAAGTGCAGAGTAGATTAAGGCTTATAGTACATCACAGGCAGGGGTCAAAAGACAGACAGGAAGGTCCACACAAGCAAAATCTATTAGCAAAAATCAGCTAATGGTCAAACATAGAAAAATACCATCACTAAAAATACCAGTACTATGGAACACGGCTCAGAACTCAGAAATACACAGAGACTTGTCAAAGCCCAAGGCCAAATAAAGATGTTTATATATCACGGGGAGATAAAATCACAGTAACGCACAGCCTCAAGTGGCTTGTTGCTTTTATAAAATGGCGGCCAATAAAAAATATGATACAATGCACAGTTTTTCAGAAAATAATTCAAGTTTTTATTGATAATAATTGATATAAACAAGTATTCCACCAGAAAATTTAGTTCCTTTAGAGTTTGGTATCTTTGCCAAACACACCATAGACAGCTGAATGAAGAGAACGTTTGGTCACCTATCGCTGTATATTGCGGTCATTTTATGAATGTTTTAACTTTTTGTCGTATAACAATGAACATATGATAACACAGCATTGGTCAATACAAAAACCTTGGCATTATAAGTACTTCTTGGTCACCAAATTACCACCGCGAGTCTTATTCAGCACCAACCCAGCAGTACTCTTCTTCATACACTGGGGCTGAATCCCAAACAGCTCCCTGCTCCCTACATAGTGCACTACATAGGAATTTAACTGCTGGATCCTGCAGCCCAACAGAGCAAAATATTCAGACTCATCCACACTAGATAAATGATGCACTATTTGGCTGTAGAGGCTAAACTTTTATAGCTAGCACACTATTTAGGGAGTACGGAGCCGTTTGGGATTCAGCCTAGGTTTGACATGACTTCTGACTGAAACACTTGAAGAGTGCAATCCATTCAAGTGACAATTTTTAGACTTTTATTCTGCTGTTTTACAGTGAATCATACTGTAAGTGCTTTAATGCAAGCCTGTAAAGTTAATGATGGAGTAGTTTAGGCTGTTTGCTATCTTTTAGCCTGTTAGCTAGCTAACCTAGTTCTAGTTAAGAAGATAAGTTGCCAGCCCCTCAGTTTAAACAAAAAAAAACGTACTTCATTAATACACTCGGTGGTCCATGTAAGCAGCATGAGAGTCAAAGATTATTCATTAACAGCTGTGGAGTAGTAATATATAATTTAGTTGTTATGAGGCGGTCATAGCTGTCCGTCCACCATGTCGCACATCCTTATGTATTAACGTCATGCACAGAGGCTCAAAAAGAAGATCCAGCATGATGTTTCGGTCTGAAATGATCTCAAAATCAACATTATTCTGATGAAGATATGATAACAAAGGTCGATAATTCACTCACATCCTTGGAAGACACCTAGTTTTCATCCTTCATGAAGTTTTGACAGTTTTCCTTGAATTCTCTTTCAGTTCATCTTCTCAGGGAAGGGGTCCGAAGTGCAAGCCATGCTACAAAATGTTCTTACATGTTTCCACCAGAGGTGTCTTCAAATCCCCAAAACTTACATAGTGTAGCTTTTAATATGGAAAAAGATGAGATTCGGTCTGACACGGTGCATGTTTCTGTTTGCAGGCAGACGGAAGGTGGCATTCTCATTTGCTTCAGGCTTAAACGACAGTCTTGGGCCACTCTCCACTGACACCATACTGGTTTTCAGTAAAAAAATCACAAATGTAGGCAACGCATACAGTAAAATCACAGGTAAATTCACAGTCAGTACAGAGTACACTGGCTGGTTTGGTTCTTCTCTCTGGTGGTGTAGAGACTCTGTACTGATCCATCTGTTTCTCCTTCTGCAGGTGTTTTCACTGCTCCACTCAGAGGAGTCTATTACTTCAGGTTTAATGTACTTGGTTACAGCAGTTCATACAGGCTGGCTGTATGTTTGTACAAAAATGAAGAGAAAATCTTAGACGTGACTGAATTCCCGAAAGGACAGTATGAGTACGCCGTTGGTGGAGCCACTCTGCTGCTGCAGGAAGGAGATCAAGTGTATGTTAAGCTCAGAAGTAACAGTCAAATAATTGACAACATTGACAACCATTGTACCTTCAGTGGTTTTCTGCTGTTTGCGAAGTGAAATGCTGATGAATTAGTACAGCGTTAAAAATCTCAATCATCACATGGAAATAAACTGCATGTATTTTCATTTTTTACATGCTAAATGCCTTTCATATATGTTGTGTTTCAATCAAAAATGACATACTGCAAATGGACTGTGTACCAAATACTTAGAGTACATTTAAAACGTGACCTGCATTTTTAATGTAGGAGAGATAATTTAACATTGAGTAGCAAATGAAGTGTCAAAATTCATTTAACAGCAAAAACTAGCAGATACAGAAACTTTGTGCTTGTTTGATGCTTTCTTCTTTATTTGATCTATTTTGTGTCAGTACTCTCCTTGTCATTTCTTGCCATTGTCACTGATACAAAAATGAATGTGACATACATATTTTGGACTGCTTGTTTGTATTGTGTTTATTTCCTAAACAGTGTTTGTCATTCAAAGCTAAAAAAACTTTCTGAGAGATCATGTGATCAAAATTGCTTCATTCATGTGATTCATTGAAGTGTGAGTGTAGTCATTTCACAGGAAGCTACACAGAAAACACAAGAAAGTTTTGCCCCTTTAATTCATTTGGTATAGTGTAGTTGGTAATATGACTGCCCTCCTCTTAGCAGTCTGGGGTTTGATTCTCTGCCTGAGCAAATTACACCATGCTATACCAATAAGAGTCCTTGGGCAAGACTCCTAACACTGCATCACCTCCCTCTGTAACACGGTTACATTTTAAGTCACTCTGGATTAACGCATCGGACAAATGCATGCAAACTGTGTGTTTGGGTTTTTGCTCCAAATACCATGAATTAAGCCTATATAAAAAAGTCACTGTTTGTATTTAAATAAGCAAATACATTAAGAGCCTTTGACTGGATAATTACTGCAGTGATTACTATGTTTCAACCGGCATCATTTCTTTTAACCCTAATAGATGCAGTATCTTCTTTTTTAAGCAATCATAATCAGATGTATCCCATGGTTGTGGAGAAGATTACTGTACAAAGAAAACAGCTAAGGAAGCTGCTAAAATTACTGATATTGGGTTAAGAATTGTCCAACGCGTTATTAAAACCTAAAACAATAGCAGTGATCCGTCAACTATGTGAAAGAGAGATTGTCAGAAAAAAAATCCTAAATGACCGTAATCAGAGATCATTTAAACACCTGCTCAAATCGTAAAAAATCGACAGTAGAACTCACTGCAATGTTTCGAAGTGAAAATAAAAACTTTCCCACATGCACATTGATAAAAGCAAACCACTTGTTTTTGTCGGGGAGCATAAAGATTGGAGCATTGGAACAAGGTCATGTGATCTGATGAGTCCAGCCTTATCATGGGACGTGTCAGGGTAAGACTGGAAACACATGAATCAATGCACTCATCATGTATAGTGCCCACTGTACAAGCCTCTGGAGGCAGTGCTATGATCTGGGGTTGCTTAAATTGGTCAGGTCTAGGCTCACCAACATTATGTGGCAATAAAAAGAAGGCAGCTGGTTTCCTGAATGTACTGAATGACCAGGTTATCCCATCAATGGGTTTTTTCTTCCCTGATTGCTCAGGCATATTTCACGACAAGACTTTATGGAGTGGGTCGACTCTCCCATCATCAATGCAAGATCTCAGAGTTAGAGGTGGTCCAACAAAATATAAGAGTGTGTGGCTTTTTTTGGCCAGGCAGTGTTTCGTATTTAAGCCGGGGTTACGACTTTTACCCCGATTTTAGCCCCGATTCTCAGTCTGGTTGAGTCTGTCCAAATTGGCTGTAGACTGCAGATTTTTTGGTCAGTCTGAGTCAAGAGTTGGAGAGAGACGTGAGTAGTGTGTGAGGGCCTCAGCCTCCCGATGGTGTTTCAGACCAGTTGGAGTTTATTGAACGTTTGATTTTTCAACCCGACTCTGAGCGTCATCTAGTGTAACTGATCTACAACTCAATCTGAACGGACTCCTACAGCAGCCAATGAAAACTGAGAGTGCGAAAGAAGAAAATACAGCAAGTAAACAGAAAAATAGTGAAAAGTCTCTCACGTGTGGAGCAAAGCTTTTTAATGAGCTGAGTTTAAGGCACAATCATGTTCACGTACATTTAAAACTCTAAAACATACCACACTGATCACATCTTTAAAGCCATGATCCTCACTTAAACATGTTTACCTGCTGCTTCTTTACTGTGTCAGAGCAAACAGCAGCAGCCGCTACATGTTTATTTATTTGCGTCTCCGAGTAACGGGAGAACGTGAGAGTTAGTGTGAGTTCACGCGAGTTCAGTGAGTTTCATTTGGTTCAGCAACAACTTACAAGTTGAGCAGTGTGTGATCCCTTATCAGTCAGTGTGTGATCCCCAATATTTCCAATTCGCCCCAAAAAACTAGTCGGTGGTTGTAATAGTGTGAGACACCCAGTCTCTTATAATCTGTTAAGACTTTAAAAGTCAGTCATTGTAGTCCAGTTGGTGATGAGAGATAAAGGATCCAAAATAAAATTATATTAATGTGCTTACAAGCAAACAACTGTGGAATCATAATATATCTTATTTACCATAAAACACATTAAAAGTACTGACAGTGTCAATAAAGATTTGCAGAATTTCACAGCTGAATAGACTGATATGTCCTTGACCCTGATTCTGTGTGTTTGTAGATAATTTGTAAAAAGCAAAACAAACTTTTCCTTTTTAATATATAATCATAAAGCACAGTAGTAATGAAATACATAAGCAACAATAAATAAAACAGTCCACAATACACGCAAACACAGTTCCCTAGCTGATGGGTGGGAAACTCCTCAGACAACCTTAACCATGGGGGAAGGTTCCTCTCAGCCCCTTGTAGCTGTGGTGTAGTGGCACTCAAATGGTCAGTCCAGGCAGACTCGTAGCTGTGGTGTCAAGTCGCTCAAGTGGACAGACGGGGAGGCCTCATATGTGTGATGTAGCGTCACTTAAATGGCCAGCCCAGTAAAACCTCTTAGCAGTGATGTAGCATCACTCAAGCAGTCGGTCCAGGCAGCCTCATCGCTCTGGTGTAGTGTCGCTCAAGCAGCCACTCCAGACAGCCACAGAGCTGCAGTGTTGCATCACTCAAGTGGCCAGTCTAGGCAGCCTCATAGCTTCAGTTTTGCATTGATCAAGCAAACAGCACCTATTTTATTAGAATGTTTATATATTATATACATTTATGCAATGATTTGTAGAGATGCATCAAGAAAAATCAAACTAATCAATATATTTAACATAGTAATACATGGAAAAGTTAGTTTAAACGTAGCTCACTGTGTCACCTCCTAAAGTGGCAGGCAAACACTTTCACTTTCATTTCCTGTTTGGAGTGCAGTGACGAAAATGGTAATTAAAACAAGACAGACTCTGTTTATCACTCATAAGTGAGACAAATCACAACATTGTGACATTGGATTTTTTACTTGTTAGGCTTAAAAAGCTGCTTATCTGCTTTTTGTTTGTTTGCTTGCTTGTTTTTGTTTTTATTTTCATTTCAGGTCTTCCTCTGACCCATCAACCTGCCAGATCTAGCACTAATTGTCTTTCCAGGACTTTGTTATTCACAAATTGTGCTCTACATATGCATTATTATTGGTTTAATTCATCTGCTGGATAAGCTCATGTACCATGTTTTTTTTTTATTTATAAGGATGCAGAAGGTGTAATAATGTATTTCTGCAACCCAAATTGGGTAACACAATTCTGATCATTGCTAAGGAGATATTTTAATTACACAAATTTGATTTATGGCCAAACCAGCTTCAAGTAAAGTAGATTGTAAATACATACATACAAGCCCACAGTGCACTTCACCACATATCTGGTGATGATTTTCCCCTGTTTTTATCTCAAAAGACAGGGCCGACACATCTTAGAAAGGTTGAACACATCACATTGTCAAGCAATTACTTTGCAAGTTTTATTAAATTTGTTCAAGTAGCAATATTTTTTCACACTTTTGAATTTTAAAACAGATTCAGATGGATTAATATTGTTACAGTCTAAGATTGTTTCTCTTATTATTGTCTAACTTATAAATAATAGACTGTTAATCAGTGAGAGCCAATTGGAAAAAGTGACGCAAGACAATCCAGATACAGGACAAAGTGAATTAAATGTGCTGCTGTGTCAGTCTGCATTGTGGATTCCCACCAAAAAAAAAACATAGTTTTCAGGTAAAATCATTCTTGTTCTCAACCACCAAATGCTGAGTTTAACTGTTTGCTGAACAGCAAATTTCCCTCATTTGCAGATTCTATATTTTAAGGTGATTTGAATATAATCATGCAGTAACATGCAAATGTTTGGTGCCCTGGTAAAATCATATGATTAGTTGATTTTCTCAAAATAAGTTAACACAAATTGAAAACACAGCTCTGCACATTTTGATACATAATTGTGGTTTATTAGCTGAATGTAACATATGTAAAACCAAATGTGTCCTGTTCCAAACCTATGGCACATTTTAATATGCAGGAAAAATGTCATTAAATTTCATTCTTGTGGAGGATTTTCACTTAGAAAATGATCAACTTCATCTTGAATTGAAAAAGATACATCTTATTATCATATTAAACAAATACTGATGTGCAATTTACATCATCTGCAAAGATTTAATCATTTATGGTAGTGTGCAAAAGACAGAGACCCCCCCTTTAATTTTCTTTCTTTTTTAAATTTCCAGTGCAAATGGCCTTTTTTTTCAGAAAAAAGCAGAAAGCACATTTAACAGACAAGTACACAGAAGCCTCATCGACTAAATCGAATATCAGATGACATCTGTGTTCAGTGAGTCTCTCTTTCCCTTCATTCTAGCTGCCAATCTTTTCAGGAGACTCACTTTCAGTTTCTCAAAAAATCTGCAGACACACCTCCAAAGTTCAGTCTTAGAAGCTGGTTGTACTTTATACTCTTTCAAGGTACTCACAATCATCACATTTATCCTCTGATGGTAGGGGTGCAACGCACTATAACTAATGCAAAAGCATATAAAGCATGACTGATGTTCTAAATGTTCTTCCACACTTTGCATGCAATTACACATTTTCACCAGAGAGGTCTCCAAATCCGCAAAATGTGCACAAAATGCTGAAATTTTAGTGTTGTTGTGATAAAGTGTGTCACAATATGCTTTTTTGACCACATCAGCTGATGGTGCAATGTTGAGGGAGACGAGGGGGTAAGATGCAAGTGTGAGTCTGCGTTCTCATCGTAATCCTTGATGAAAATGAAAGAGTAACTAAGAACGAGACTAAAAAAAAGCACAAGAAATAAGATGTTTAAGCTAAAAGAAAACAAAAGACTGAGAAGATACAACCACAAACACTAAGCAAGGCCTGGAAACAACAATGCAAAGGCAAGACAAACCACCAGGGTATAAATACACTCAGAATGAACTAGAAACACCTGAGACTAATGAGTGGGTGGAGCTACAGACTACACACAGATGGGAACACTAATGGGAAGTTGAGGGAGCAGCGCAGAGACAAGGCCAAAAGCTACAACAAGAGTGCATGAAAGTCAATGACACAGTAACTGGCACAGCAGTTCTTGACAGATGCATCTTGTCAAACAAATCCATCTCAGAAAAACGAAATATTGTGATGAACATCGTTTTTCAGTAGTCACTGTTTCGGTAGTGACAACTGTAGCTCATTCTGTGCAGAACTCAAACATGAACAGCTGTACACACATAACATCATAATATTCTTAATATCCTTCTCTAAACTTTTCCAGACCTCTGCTCTTTCTGATCTTACTAAGCTGTCCTCTCCTGAAGAATTTGTCACATGCTACAATAGCACTGTCTTTGAAATACCCAATACTCTTGCCTCCTCTCAAGACTAGATGTGTTCCTGCTACTCGTACTTCACCCTGGTTCACTCTAGAACTTCACTCTGGATCAGACACAGCAGTGCTGCTGGAGTTTTTAAACACCTCAGTGTCACTGCTGGACTGAGAATAGTCCACCAACCAAAAATATCCAGCCAACAGCATCCTGTGACCACTGATGAAGGACTAGAGGATGACCAACACAAACTGTGCAGCAGCAGATGAGCTATCATCTCTGACTTTACATCTACAAGGTGGACTGACAAGGTAGGAGTGTCTAATAGAGTGGACAGTGAGTGGACAAAGTGTTTAAAACTCCAGCAGCACTGCTGTGTCTGATCCACTCAGACCAGCACAACACACACTAACATGCCACCACCACGTCAGTGATACTGCAGTGCTGAGAATGATCCACCACCCAAATAGTACCTGCTTTCTGAGGGTCCATGGGGGTCCTGACCACCAAAGAACAGGGTATTTATAGTATGAGGAGTATATATATAGTTGTGTGTATGGACGGGGAAAGCTGTAAATGAATTGGCCTCTTTGGGATTAACAAATTATTCTGAATCTGAAACCAATAAGGCTGTGTTAGGAAGGACCATCACAAAAGACTTTGATCGCTCACTGCACTCTTTCTTCAGTTTACTTCCATCAGGCTGGATGTATGTAGTCCTCATGTCTTTAAATGTGCTTTATTGATGAGTCTTGTTGCCTGTTCTTTATGTTTGTCTTGATGGTTTTTATCTAAATGTATATAATTTTTCAAATATCTGATCTTCTATGTCCCAGAAAAAATGTACGAATAGCACAAATGTCCTCTCTGGAGGACATAAAGAATCTAATCTAAATTATTTTTCTGCATTATTTGAGCTCAGAAGCTGTTCTTTACACTGCTTGAAAGTTTCATGTAGAATAGACTGATACAACTGCTTCAACACTGCTTGGAATAAAATCTTTTTAACTCACATTAAAAGTTAAGAACTTTTTTGCTTTCTCCTGTAAAGTAACCATTTTGGAGATACTTACTTTTCTTTGGACAGTGATGAAATAAAGCAGCTTACTGACTTTAATTTCTGGATCAAGTTTATACTGGAGATGAGAGAGCTGATGAACATGGAGGGGGAGAGTGAGACCATATAAAAATGAATGTGGTTCCAGACCATCAGTTAATTTTTGTTGACCTTTGTGTTTATATGAAGTTTTCTGAACTATAAAGGTTAATGTGCCATATTCTTTGTTTAATCTTGTGAAAATGTATTTTGCATTTCCAGTATTTTATTTCTCACCACAGGTTTTGTAAGCGGCCTTCGGGCTTAAGTCCTGCATATCGCTGCTGTCGGAACAAAACCTTATATCTCCAAAATGGTAACTTTACTGGAGAAGAAAAAACCTACTTTACTTTTAATGTACGTCAATGGAACCAGATGTTTTTCCAAGTCATTTTGAGCCGTTTATTTTGGTCCATTCATCATGAAATTCACACACAATGTAAAGAGCAACAGGCATTTTCAAATTAGGCCAGAAACTGAACTAACTCCCGAGTCTGTTGGTTTAAATTATAACCTATATTTGTCAATGAGGGTAGATGATCAACAAACTCTTAACTGAGTATCAGTAACACATCGGTTCTGTGCATAAGCAGTCTTTCAAGTCCTGGAATGCTGCTTCACACTCCTCAGTCCATTTTACCTTTTGCGGCATGTCTTTCTTTACAAGGTCCGTTAAAACTGCTGCTCTTTTGGAGAAGTTTGGAATAAAACGACGGTACCGCACCCTTCGTTTTGTGTTCGGCGCTGGACTATTCCGTACTGCCTCCACCTTGTCGACCTGTGGGCGGATGACTCCTCCCCCTAGTATGTAGCCTAGGTAGGAAACCGTACCTCTTGCCAGGTGACACTTGGCTGGATTTGCAGTCAGTCCCGCCTTGCTGATTCGTTGTAGTACCTCACTGACATGACACACGTGCTCCTCCCAAGTGTCACTGTAGATGACTACGTCATCTATGTAAGCTGCAGCAAACTCTTCTGTACCCTTCAGTACACCGTCCATCAGCCTTTGGAATGTTGCTGCGGCTCCATGCAACCCGAAAGGCATTACCGAAAAATGGTATAATCCTGAAGGTACACGAAAAGCTGTAAGTTCTTTAGCCTCTGGGCTCAAAGGAACTTGCCAATAACCTTTGCAAAGGTCTAGTGTTGACAAGAACTTTGCTTTGCCCAGTCTTTCAATCAGCTCGTCCGCTCTCGGCATTGGATATGGATCAAAAGCTGATACCGAGTTCAATTTTGAGAAATCAACACAGAATCTTAGTCCACCATCCTTTTTCGGGAGCAGGACCACTGGGCTGCACCATTTGCTGGTTGAAGGCTTTATCACCCCCATCCGAAGCATAGTCTCTACCTCCTTCTTCAGATCTGGGATCAGACACGCTGGTACTCGACAGCTGGTTTGCCGAATCGGCTCACCTTTCAGCAGTCTGATGTTGTGCTGGATGTCATCTGTCCTACCGGAGTCTGCTCTGAAGAGTCCTGGAGGGATGGCTCTCTCCAGTTCCTCTCGCTGTGTGTTGTTGAGGTGAGACAAATCAGGCATTGAGCTGCTCTCACTGGCTGTTGGGAAGTACTGCTCTGTGATTTCTTCCTCGTCCTGAACAGCTCGAACCCACAGTTGCTCTGAACTGTTGTGATCCGCCTCTTTCCATGCCTTCAGCATGTTGATGTGGAATGTCTGTGTCTTTTTTCTCCTGTCGGGGAGAGATAACTCATAGGTCGTCCGATTGACCCTTCTGAGCACCTCATAAGGCCCGTGCCATTTTGCTAAAAGACTGGTATTGGATGTTGGCAGAAGAACCAGAGCTTTCTCGCCTGGCTTGAGCTCTCTGTTCTTTGCTGTGCGGTCATACCATGTCTTTTGCCGTTGCTGTGCCTTCTCCATGTTGTCCCTCACAAGCTCTGTGATCTTTGACATTTTTTCTCTCATTTTGAGGACATGTGAGAGAACGTTCAGCCTTTGCGCTGTGTCATTGCCTTCCCAGGCCTCTTTCAGGACGTCTAATTGCAAGAGGCTCCTTATGCTGTAATCCTTGGCAGAGATGTACCAGTCCTGGTAGATCTTTTAATTCTGAAGCAAAATAAAGCTGAAGCTATGGTAATGACCTGTGCACAGACTAAAAACACAGAGCAAGAAAGTGCAGCATTAATGAAGGAACTCCCATTTTGTGAAATCACTAAAAAGCATAAATCTAAAGCTCTCAGAAGGCAGGAAAAAGTCAGAGGTACACCCATAGAGGAATGTGTAAAGCTGCTAGAACTAGATGCAGAGGAATTAAAATCTGACATAGCCAAACAGCAAGCAGAAGACCCTACGCTGAAACCTTTGTTTTTAAAATGTGCTGAAGCCACAGCTGAAGGTGACAAACAGTTCATTTTAAAAGACAACATTTTATACAGAATTAAGGGCGAGTTCGAACAGCTAGTAGTACCCAAAACCTAAGGCAGCAAGTACTTAAACTTGCACACTCAGAGCCTTGGGCAGGTCTTATGGGGACAATCAAAACACTAAGCAGGATAGTCACTAGGTTTTACTGGCCGCGTCAATATCAAGATGTGGTAGAATATTGTAAAGCATGTCCTGAATGCCAACTTACAGCCCCTTTGAAAAGTGCAGGCAAAGTTCCCATGATTAACTTGTCCATTGTAGATGCTCCATTTTCGCGTATTGCCATGGACATAGCAGGACCTCTTCCAAGAAGTCGTGGGGGTAACTGCTATATCCTAGTAATATGTGATTATGCAACAAGGTACCCAGAGGCGTTTGCATGGAGAAAGGTGAAGACAAGGCAGATTGTCAACGCCTTAATCCAACTTATCTCGCGGGTAGGAATCCCAAAAGAGATTTTAACGGATCAGGGATCAAATTTTATGTCCAGGCAGCTCACTGATGTTTTTAAACTACTGGGGGTTAGGGGTATCAGAACCACACCATACCACCCCCAGACTGACGGGCTAACTGAACGCTTCATCCAGACCCTGAAGTCCATGCTACGCCGTTTTGTCTCCGAGGTTGGAGCAGATTGAGACACATGGCTCCCGTATGTCCTGTTTGCATACCGGGAGGTGCCACAAGCGTCAATGGGATTTTCACCATTCTAGCTTCTTTATGGTAGAGAGGTGAGAGGACCATTAGACATCCTGAAAGAGGCCTGGGAAGGCAATGACACAGCGCAAAGACTGAACGTTCTCTCACATGTCCTCTAAATGAGAGAAAAAATGTCAAAGATCACAGAGCTTGTAAGGGACAACATGGAGAAGGCACAGCAACGGCAAAAGACATGGTATGACCGCACAGCAAAGAACAGAGAGCTCAAGCCAGGCGAGAAAGCTCTGGTTCTTCCGCCAACATCCGATACCAGTCTTTTAGCAAAATGGCACGGGCCTTATGAATTAAAAGATCAACCAGAACTGGTACATCTCTGCCAAGGATTACAGCATAAGGAGCCTCTTGCAAAATACCCACATTCAGTAAGTATGTTTGACCGTTAACCTCGATGTTAACCTCAGCTGTTGGGTAAATCTGCTCTCCTCCGTGTATACATTTAACTCTGAGCTCTCCTGTGTATTTTAACTGCGTCTCTAGGAGACAGTCAGCTAGCACTAGCGTTTGACTTGCACCAGTGTCTAGTAGTACTCTGCGCTTTTTACCCCCTACTTTGACGGTTAAAATCACATCTTTACTGAACTCTTTTGGCTTAAAACTCTTTTCCCTTGCAGGTGTGTAACATAGCTGGTTGATACTACTCTGAAGCTTAGGACATGTGTTAGCCTTATGACCCACTTGATTACAGTTAAAACATCTGATAGTATTATCTGGGCTGTGTTTAATGCTACAAGTTCTGGCTTTATTTTTATCTGAGCTTTGCCGGTAGCCCTGAGTGGATGATCTAAAAACCTGGGGTTTAGAACCACTACCATATCCATCCCCAAACTTACCGAGTTCACAGCTGTATCGTGCTCAGATCTCCCAGCCGGAACTTTCCTTCAGCTTGTCTGGCTGCGATGTACGCTTCTGCGAGTGTGACTGCTTGATCCATTGATGTTGGGCTGCGTTCGATGATCCAGCTGCGGAGCTCAGGGTTCACCATCTTGAGATACTGTTCCAAGATAATGGTGTCGCCTATCTGCTCTTTGGTTTTCTCACGTGGTGTCATCCATTTCTCATACAGTCCCTTCAATCTGGTGTACAGTTCCCTGGGTGTGTCATCCGCTCTCACAGCACAGTCTCTGAAACGCTGCCTATACGTCTCTTTGTTAATTTCATACTTTCTCAGCACTGCGTTCTTTATGCGTCCTCAGCGTCCATTGCAACATAAGCTGCTCTTGCTTTGCCTTCTAACAAAGGAATCAGGTGAAGTGCCCAGCTCAGGCCACTGTGCAGCTTGTGCTAAGCGTTCGAATGTAGTCAGAAAGTGTTCAATGTCATCAGTCTCTTTCAAAGTAGGCATTCTAGGAGCCATACCATTTGCGCTGTAGGTTGCTCCTCCTGCCACTGTCTTTGGCTCGCCACTGCCGTTTGTGAAGTCCTTAAAATCCATGCTTGAGGTTGCGCAATCTGCTCCTCGCTCCCCGCACTGTCCAAACTCGCCGCGAGCTGTCTTTTCTGGACTTCTCCTTGCAAAAGTCCAAACTGATGCTGAAGCGACCACCATCTTTGCTCTTGTCTTGCCATTTCGTGATGTATTAGCTTATCTTTACTCCTCTGCTCGGCGATGAAGCCCTGGAGTAACTCGCAGACTTGCTCGATGCTCGCTGTTGTGCTGCCGGCGGTGGATTCAGCTGACGCCGTCGGCTGCTGCCGTTGCTCATTCACGCTCTCATTCTGCTCCTCCGCATGAGAGCTCGTTGCCGCTTTTCTAACTACGTAACTACGCCAAACTACGCCAAAAGTCTTTTTATACAGTTTTCTGAGTCTTTTCTCTCACCGTTCATGCTCTAAATGGACGCCGCCATGTTTGTTTTTCCCGCCTCACTTCTTCACTGTCGCCTTTTCTCTGTTGCCGTGCTCACTACTGCCACCACAGTGTTGTTCACTGCAGCCGCTTCTCTGTCGCTCCTCCTGGTTCTCAGAAGAGTCGTTGAAAGTAGAGGCTGCTGCTGCTATGATGCGATGAGCGTCGTGGGAACCAGACTCCGCTGTCGTTTTAATATGACGATCATCGAGGGAACCAGATATCGCTGCCACTATAATGTGACGATGCTTCGCCGAACCCCGTTAGGAGATACAAAGTCACCGGGTAGTTTGTAACTGAATGGGTAGTGGAATGTAGTTGCAGGTTGAGGATGTGATGACTCTGGATGATTCTTTGCAATGAGTGAGATTTATTTACACGGTGAAACACACAAAAGAAAAACTGTACAAACACAAAGTAAATAGAGATTAAAACGTTGACCCGACTTGATCAGTACAGGTAAGTATAAATAGTCTCAGGCCGCAAGGCCACAGGACTATACTCTTTTTAGCTTAGCTCTTACTCCCTTTTCCCTCAGTCTCCTTGCAATCTGAGGTGAGTATTCTTGAGCTAGCCCCCTTCTAAACCCTTCCCCTGCCTCTTATAGGGTTAGCCCCACCCCTGCATCACCTGAGCTGAACCATTCCACTCTGCAGGGGTGTTGCTGTCCTCTAAGAGTGGATTAAGAACAAGGATGAATAAAATCATAATTAAATCTCACAAGGCCTTAATGCATGAAATTACCAGTGGGACATTTCATACAGTGCGCACATTTACTAGCCCGTCTCACTCTGTCTTCTGTACCCTAGGTAGAGACATCACCCCTCTCATGAGCTAGCAGTGGGCCCTCCGGCACGCTCATGAGTGAGCTCCGTCTGCTCTGCCTCCCTTTTGCTGCTAGTGTTAGGAAACAGACAACAGGTGAGTATTACAGGTAGGTGTTCAGGTAAGTATCACATACAGTCCTCTGGTGATGGGCAACACATTTGCCTCATCACAATTTTAGATAGCAGAGTCTCTTATGGGAGAACCAAGATGCACGGCCAACTAAGATAGTGTGGGACAATTCCATTATTTAGGATGGGGGGCAACAGAGCTAGAATACGAGTGAAGAGGAACTACCTGATAGTGTCTAGGCTTAAATCTGTCTGGCACACATTATAAGAGCAATTTAAAAATATATATATCCAATTCACTTTTCTTGCATAAAATTGACCTGATTATTGAATTCAAATCATTTTTTTAAATAATAACGTGTGCAGGGGTCCTTTTGGGATATGCTGCCTTGAGGCAACATTGTGCGACAATTGGACGAAATGATATAGATCCATGTTCCTTCAAGTGGTGAGAACTGGCTTGTGACTGGCTAAATCCATCCCACTGTTGCACAATGTTGCTTCTAGGCAAGAAAAATATTTCTGCAATTTCACATAACTGAAAAATGATACTGAATGTTAAACAGAGGTTTGAAATTGCCCTCTAAGAGACAGTATGACCAAAAACGTGCTTTTTTACTGACTCACTCAAATTCTGCCCTTTCTTGTTAACCCTTTCAGTGTCCTTAAATATGTATAATGTTTTTGTGAAGTGAGGAGAATGTTTGTTGCCCTGAGGCAACATTGTGCAATAAAGGGTTAATGGATGTTCAGACAGCTGATAAGACCTAAATGTATCTTGAACTATAAAAGTGTGTGAAATATGTCACTGATGGCCCAGAAGGATGTTTACACAGTCCACAGTTTCAGCATCGACCACACTGCCCCTTCTTTATATTGCGATTTCACATTTTCAACAAACGATGTGTGAAACCATGCATCAGCCTCTGTACAGAAGGTGTTTGCAGTGTAAGATAATGCTTCAACAACACAAGTTGAGAGTTTGTCTATCATTGCTGACCATTTAACCCCTTATAATCCCAAGTCTATTACATACTAAGAATCGATGATAGAAGTTTAAATAAATCTTTGGCCCACTGTAACCACCATAGAACTACACTTAAATGTCAATTCCAGAGAGAAAACCCTAAAGAGGTGCTTTTTACAATAGGAACTGGAGTTTTTGTTCTTGACTTGTGACAACAGCAACCATAAAGAACCATACAGTTCTGCTAAGAATGTAGACATGGTTTCATTGTATACAGTGGTGCTTGGAAGTTTGTGGACCATTAAGAATTTTCTACATTTCTGCAGATATTTGACCTAAAACTTTATCAGATCCTAAACGTAGATAAAGAGAATCAAATTAAACAAATGAGGCAAAATAATATAAAAAAGATCTTTTTAGTTTACTTTTTAATGTTTGGAGAAAGGAAAGCACTGCATTCCAGCACATAAACCTACCCTATCTGTGAAACATGGTGGTAGTAGTATCATAGTTTGCTGCATCTGGGCCTGGACAGCTTGCCAACACTGTTATACCAGCAAATTCTAAAGGGAAATGTCAGGACAGCTGACTGTGAGCTGAAACTCAAACTGTGGTTCATGCACCAAGCCGATGTGCAGGACTAATCAACAGTTACCAGACACATTTAGCTGCAGTTATTGCTGCACAAGTGGGTCACACCAGATACTGAAAACAAAGGTTCACACACTTTTGCCACTAACATATATATGCAGAATGCTTCTACAAACATTAGTGAAAGAATGAGTCGCTCTCAGGAGCTCAGTGAATTCCAGCGTGGTACCGTGATAGGATGCCACCTGTGCAACAAGTCCAGTCGTGAAATTTCCTCACTACTAAATATTCCACAGTCAACTGTCAGTGATATTATAACAAAGTGGAAGCGATTGAGAATGACAACAACTCAGCCATGAAGTGGTCGGCCACGTAAAATGACAGAGCGGGGTCATTTCCAGTATTTTATTTCTCACCACAGATTCACGTCAGTGGAACCAGATTTTTTTTCCAAGTCATTTTGAGCCGTTTATTTTGGTCCATTCATCATGAAATTCACACACAATGTAAAGAGCAACAGGCATTTTCAAATTAGGCCAAAAACTGAAAAACGATGGAAATGGAGATACAATGTTTTGTTCAAACAGCAGCGATATTTTGATGCCAGCCCTGAACAATTTGTCCAGCCCACAGTTATTACTGCAATGTTTTTTTTAAACCACCTTTTTAAAAATTACATTACATAACAGCAACCCAAGTAGTCGAGTCCTCACCCTTTCCAATGATGTATCCATGAAATGTTTCCATGGGATGCGTGCAACTCCCGAGTCTGTTGGTTTAAATTATATCCTATATTCGACACTAAGGGTCCACATGACAGTGGAGAAACATAAGTTGGTATCACACAGCAAATTCCTTACATGTACTATTCTACGTTTGTCTCTCCCAAATTGTAGATAGTGAATACATGTGTATTATGAGTCACACATGTTTAATCTTTGATCTGCTGTCCCCGCTATGAACATAAAGTTGAGCTTGTGCAGTTTACTTCTGTGTTTTCTATTCTTCAAGTGTACAGAGTCTTACAGTGCATTCCCTTCTGTAAGAGCCAGATGTCGATTTCCGGGTATGCATCCCATTTTCAGCTGAACCCCTCCAGTTCCCTCCTTTCCAACTAAGTCTGATCATATTTGAGGTAGACAAATTGGATACACTTTATTTGGAGTTGTCTTTGTAGATGATCAACAAACTCTTAATTGAGTATCAGTAACACATCAACAACACACCAGTGAAGTAGCAGCAGTGAAGCATCTGAATACACTGAAGTAAATATCTTGTAGATGTTCTTTTGATACATTACTTACATTAAGTAGATGTGTTGTTAATATGTTGCTTGCAAAACCCAACTTTACCAACCTTACCCACAACCTAACATTCACCCTGACCCTAATCCTAATCCTAAACTGAACCTCAACCCAAAACCTACTCTTAGCCCTAACCCTGGGCTGGGATTAGGTTAACAGTTTATTAATCATCTACAAATGACCACTCCACATACAGTATTAACATATAACTGTATGGGTGGCTGAGGATAAACCCCAGAAGGTTTTAGATACCAGGGTTTCTTATGGGAGAACCGAGATGCATGGCCAACTAAGATAGTGTGGGACAATTCTATTATTTAGGATGGAGAAATGGCAAATGATTATGCAAATCTTCAGAATTTGGAGGAGGTTTGGGGGCAACAGAGCTAGAATACGAGTGAAGAGGAACTACCTGATAGTGTCTAGGCTTAAATCTGTTTGGCACGCATTATAAGAGCAATTTAAAAAATATGTATCCGATTCACTTTTCTTGCATAAAATTGACCTGATTATAGAATTCAAGTCATTTTTTAAATAATAACGTGTGCAGGGGTCCTTTTGGTATATGCTGCCTTGAGGCAACATTGTGCGACAATTGAACGGAATGATACAGATCCTGTCACGCATTCAGCTAGTCAACCAACGAACTTCAATTCCCAAAATCCTCCGCGTACTCACGTGACTCCAGAAAGGTCATCAGCGGCCTATCACTGCTCAAGTTCACCTGAGTATTAATGATGTTCACCTGTGGGTTTCTGTCATATGACTTACCTAGCTAGTATATTAGCCTGGGCTATAGTTAGGTTTGTTGTGAGGTATTGCTTTCCATTGTGAAACTACTAGGTGTACTTCCTGTTGTGATTTATCGTGTATGAATGTTTGCTTACCCTTTTTCTCATTGACTCTGTTTTTGGATTTGCCCTTCTGTACTGTTACCTGATTTCTTGGATTTTCGGTGTTGACTATTCACATGTATTTTGGACTTTGCTCTGTTTTTTTCCTTGTCGGTTATGGTCGCCTTTTGTATTCTATTGTTTACTGTGGAACTGACCCATGCCTGTTTTTTGATGACGTTATACTTGCCAGAATCCCCAAGTAAAACTTCTGTTGTGTTTTATATCCGCGAGCGTCTGCTTACTGGTCAAACGTTACAGATCCATGTTCCCTCAAGTGGTGAGAACTGGCTTGTGACTGGCTAAATCCATCCCACTGTTGCACAATGTTGCTTCTAGGCAAGAAAAATATTTCTGCAATTTCACATAACTGAAAAATGATACTGAATGTTAAACAGAGGTTTGAAAGTGCCCTCTAAGAGATAGTATGACCAAAAACGTGCCTTTTACTGACTCAGTCAAACGCTGCCCTTTCTTCTTAACCCTGTCAGTGTCCTTAAATATGTATAATGCTATTGTAAAGCGAGGAGAATGTTTGTTGCCCTGAGGCATCATTTCAGCATCTACCACACTGCCCCTTCTTTTTTACAGCAATTTCACACTTCAACATACAATGTGTGAAACCATGCATCAGCTTCTGTACAGAAGGTGTTAGCAGTGTCAGATAATGCTTCACCAACACAAGTAGACAGTTTGTCTATCATTGCTGACCATTTAACCCCTTATAATCCCAAGTTTATTGCATACTAAGAATAGATAATGGAAGTTTAAATAAAACTTTGGGCCCACTGTAACCACCATAGAACTACACTTAAATGTCAATTCCAGAGAGAAAACCCTACAGAGGTCATTATTTTTACAATAGGAAATGGAATTTTTGTTCTTGACTTGGAACTACAACAACCATAAAGAACCATACAGTTCTGCTAAGAATTTAGACATGGTTTCATTGTATACAGTGGTGCTTGCAAGTTTGTGGACCTTTTAGAATTTTCTACATTTCTGCAGATATTTGACCTAAAACTTTATCAGATCCTAAAAGTGAATAAAGAGAACCAAATTAAACAAATGAGGCAAAATAATATTACATGATCTTTTTAGTTTACTTTTTTATGTGTGGAGAAAGGAAAGAACTGCATTCCAGCATAAAAACCTACCCTATCTGTGAAACATGGTGGTAGTAGTATCATAGTTTGCTGCATCTGGGCCTGGACAGCTTGCCAACACTGTTATACCAGCAAATTCTAAAGGGCAATGTCAGGACAGCTGACTGTGAGCTGAAACTCAAATTGTGGGTCATGCACCAAGCCGATGTGCAGGACTAATCAACAGTTACCGTAAACATTTAGTTGCAGTTATTGCTGCATAAGTGGGTCACACCAGATGCTGAAAACAAAGGTTCACACACTTTTGCCACTCACAGATACACTATACTGCATATATATGCAGACTGCTTCTACAAACATTAGTGAAAGAATGAGTCGCTCTCAGGAGCTCAGTGAATTCCAGCGTGGTACCGTGATAGGATGCCACCTGTGCAACAAGTCCAGTTGTGAAATTTCCTCACTACTAAATATTCCACAGTCAACTGTCAGTGATATTATAACAAAGTGGAAGCGATTGAGAATGACAACAACTCAGCCATGAAGTGGTCGGCCACGTAAAATGACAGAGCGGGGTCATTGCCAGTATTTTATTTCTCACCACAGATTTTGTAAGCGGCCTTCAGGCCCTAAGTCCTGGCTGCCGTGCTGTCGGAACAAAACCTCCAAAATGGTAACTTTACAGGAGAAGAAAAAACATACTTTACTTTTAATGTACGTCAGTGGAACCAGATTTTTTTCCAAGTCATTTTGAGGCGTTTATTTTGGTCCATTCATTATGAAATTCACACACAATGTAAAGAGCAACAGGCATTTTCAAATTAGGCCAAAAACTGAAAAATGATAAAAATGGAGAGATACAATGTTTTGTTCAAACAGCAATGATATTTTGATGCCAGTCCTGAACAATTTGTCCAGCCCACAGTTATTAATGCAATGTTTTTTTTTTTAAACCACCTTTTTTAAAATTACATTGCATAACAGCAACCCAAGTAGTCGAGTCCTCACCCTTTCCAATGATGTATCCATGAAATGTTTCCATGGGATGCATGTGACTAACTCCCGAGTCTGTTGGTTTAAATCATATCCCATATTCAACACTAAGGGTCCACATGACAGTGGAGAAACATATGTTGGTATCACACAGCAAATTCCTTACATGTACTATCCTACATTTGTCTCTCCCAAACTGTAGCCAGTAAATATATGTGTATCATGCACAGAGTCACACATGCTTAATCTTTGATCTGCTGTCCCCACTATGAACATAAAGTTGAGCTTGTGCAGTTTACTTCTGTGTTTTCTATTCTTCAAATGTCTGCACAGTCTTACAGTGCATTCTCTTCTGTAAGAGCCAGATGTCGATTTCCGGGTACATGCATCCCATTTTCAGCTGAACCCTCCAATTCCCTCCTTTCCAACTAAGTCCGATCATATTTGAGGTAGACAAATTGGATACACTTTATTTGGAGTGGTCCTTTGTAGATGATCAACAAACTCTTAACTGAGTATCAGTAACACATCAACAACACACCAGGGAAGTAGCAGCAGTGAAGCATCTGAATACACTGAAGTAAATATCTTGTAGATGTTCTGCTGATACATTACTTACATTAAGTAGATGTGTTGTTAATATGTTGCTTGCAAAACCCAACTTTACCAACCTTACCCACAACCTAACTTTCACCCTGGCCCTAATCCTAACCCTAAACTTAAACTCTACCCAAAACCTACTCTTAGCCCTAACCCTGGGCTGGGATTAGGTTAACAGTTTATTAATCATCTACAAATGATCACTCCAAATACAGTATTAACATATAACTGTATGGGTAGCTGAGGATAAACCCCAGAAGGTTTTAGATACCAGGGTTTCTTATGGGAGAACCGAGATGCATGGCCAACTAAGATAGTGTGGGACAATTCCATTATTTAGGATGGAGAAATGGCAAATGATTATGCAAATCTTCAGAATTTGGAGGAGGTTTGGGGGCAACAGAGCTAGAATACGAGTGAAGAGGAACTACCTGATAGTGTCTAGGCTTAAATCTGCCTGGCACACATTATAAGAGCAATTTAAAAAATATGTATCCAATTCACTTTTCTTGCATAAAATTGACCTGATTATAGAATTCAAAACATTTATTAAATGATAATGTGTGCAGGGGTCCTTATGGGATATGTTGCCTTGAGGCAACATTGTGTGACAATTGGACAAAATTATATAAATCCATGTTCCCTCAAGTGGTCAGAACTGGCTTGTGACTGGCTAAATCCATCCCACTGTTGCACAAATGTTGCTTCTAGGCAAGAAAAATATTTCTGCAATTTCACATAACTGAAAAATGATACTGAATGTTAAACAGAGGTTTGAAATTGCCCTCTAAGAGATAGTATGACCAAAAACGTGCTTTTTACTGACTCAGTCAAACTCTGCCCTTTCTTCTTAAACCTGTCAGTGTCCTTAAATATGTATAATGCTATTGTAAAGCGAGGAGAATGTTTGTTGCCCTGAGGCATCATTTCAGCATCTACCACACTGCCCCTTCTTTTTTATGGCAATTTCACACTTCAACAAATGATGTGTGAAACCATGCATCAGCTTCTGTACAGAAGGTGTTTGCAGTGTCAGATAATGCTTCACCAACACAAGTAGATAGTTTGTCTATCATTGCTGACCATTTAACCCCTTAAAATCCCAAGTCCATTGCATACTAAGAATAGATGATGGAAGTTTAAATAAAACTTTGGGCCCACTGTAACCACCATAGAACTACACTTAAATGTCAATTCCAGAGAGAAAACCCTACAGAGGTCATTATTTTTACAATAGGAACTGGAGTTTTTGTTCTTGACTTGGAACTACAACAACCATAAAGAACCATACAGTTCTGCTAAGAATGTAGACATGGTTTCATTGTATACAGTGGTGCTTGGAAGTTTGTGGACCATTTAGAATGTTCTACATTTCTGCAGATATTTGACCTAAAACTTTATCAGATCCTAAACGTAGATAAAGAGATTCAAATTAAACAAATGAGGCAAAATAACATTAAATAGATCTTTTTAGTTAACTTTTTTTATGTTTGGAGAAAGGAAAGAACTGCATTCCAGCATAAAAACCAACTGTGAAACATGGTGGTAGTAGTATCATAGTTTGCTGCATCTGGGCCTGGACAGCTTGCCAACACTATTATACCAGCAAATTCTAAAGGGAAATGTCAGCACAGCTGACTGTGAGCTGAAACTCAAATATTTCTAAAATACTTCTGGAAATATAGTGTATATACAGTATATATATATCAAGCCAATGTGCAGGACTAATCAACAGTTACCGTAAACATTTAGTTGCAGTTACTGCTGCACAAGTGGGTCACACCAGATACTGAAAACAAAGGTTCACATCCTTTTGCCACTCACAGATACACTATACTGCATATATATGCAGACTGCTTCTACAAACATTAGTGAAAGTATGAGTCGCTCTCAGGAGCTCAGTGAATTCCAGCGTGGTACCGTCAATCATGCTTCTCCGTCTGGAAATCCGAAGGACCAGTCTGGGTTTGGCGGTTCCAGGAAAACGGTACTTGTCTGACTGCACTGTGCCAAGTGTAAAGTTTGGTGGAGGAGGATTATGGTGTGGGGCTGTGTTTGAGGAGTTGGGCTCGGCCCCTTAGTTCCAGTGAAAGGAACTCTTAATGCTTCAGCAGACCAAGAGACTTTGGACTATTTCATGCTCCCAACTTTGTGGGAACAGTTTGGGGACAGCCCCTTCCTGTTCCTACATGACTGCGCACCAGTGCACAAAGCAAAGTCCATAAAGACATGGATGAGCAAGTTTGGTGTGGAAGAACTTGACTGGCCTGCACAGAGTCCTGACCTCAACTCGATAGAATACCTTTAGGATGAATTAGAGTGGAGACTGCGAGCCAGGCCTTCTCGTCCAACATCAGTGTCTGACCTCACAAACGCGCTCCTAGAAGAATGGTGAAAAATTCCCATAAACACTCCTAAACCTTGTGGAAATCCTTCCCAAACGAGTTGAAGCTGTTATAGCTGCAACGGGTGGGCCGACACCATATTAAACCCTATGGATTAAGAATGGGATGTCACTCAAGTTCATATGCGTGTGAAGGCATACAGTGTATGTAATATTGGATCATTTCGTTTTCCTCACTAATTAAATGACCAGGTCTAAATTTTTACCAAATTTTATCATTGCCAGATTTATTTTGTCTACATATAAACAATGCTTATTGTTCTATTTTGTAGTATGAATTATTTATATGTCTCCCAGAAAGTGAAGCTATCAAGGTGGCTCTTATTTAAGAGAAAATTTAAATACTGCTTCTTTGGGAAAGGCAAAATTAAGAACCACATTAACACAATTACTGTCTACTTGATAATTTTTTAAAATCCATGGCAAAAATCAAATACTATGACCTACTAACTATATTTATTATTACTAAATTTATGAATAGTTATTGCTTGTGTAACAATTACTTTCAACATCAAAAATCCATTCTTGATCAGGAAAATATTCAGTTTTTGTTTTGTTTGCATTACCAGGATTGCTACTGCATATGACAACTGGAGGGTCCCAACATGCTAACAATGGTGACACTAAATTAGGTTAATTAGGTGCTTAGACATGTTAAGGGTTTAAGTTGGAATGTATGCCTTCGTAAGACACCGTCAGGAGTGTTAAGGAAAGTAACAAGTGATATAAAGATTGTATGGGAGGGTAGTTTACAGATCATAATCATAAAACAAATTTCAATGTTGCCTAACTCAGCTCCTTGACTTGCAGCATATGCACTGCGATCTGAGTGTTTCCATATATGGTGTACAGAGTAACTCAGACTCTTATTGTCTCAGTTCCTCATAAATAACCCTGTACAACCTTCTGCTACATTTGCTGAACCTAATACTGATCTCACTTGCCTTTGCTTTTTACATCAGGCATTCCATTTTAACCATGTAGGGGAATTTACATTGCCATGGTTTCAGTCACCATTTGATTCCTTTTTTCAAATTTGGGTAATGATCATTATGTAAAAAGCTGTAGGAAATAATTGGGTAGTTTTAATATTGTCAATCAAATTGTCAGTGTCCAGTAGCTGTAAAGAACAGATATAAAGAACATTGCTGCCAGTCTGCTGTTTGCTAAAGATCACATGGACAAGCCAAAAGGCTATTGCAACAATGTTTTGTGGACAGATAATATATAGATCTTTGGCTTAAATGAGTATTATAAATAAATATTGTTTGGAGAAAGGAAAACACTGCATTCCAGCATAAAACCTTATACCATCTGTGAAACATGGTGGAGGTAGTATCATTGTTCTGGCCAGTTTTGCTGCATCTGGGCCAGGACGGCTTGCCATCTCTGGTGGAACAATGAACTCTGAATAATACCACCAAATTCTAAAGTAAAACGTCAGGACATCTGACCATGAGCTGAAACTCAAGAGAATGTGGGTCATGCAGCAATACAACGACCCTAAGTACACAAGTCGTCCTACTAAAGGATGGGGAAAGAAGAATAAAGTTAATGTTTTGGAGTGGCCATTATATAGAAATTGGGCAGTTTTAATATTTTCAAACAAATAGCCAATGTCCTTAAAAAGCTGGCTGTAAAGAACAAATAAAGTATAAATGTAGAGTTTCATTTCAAATGAAAGCTCTCTATGTATGGATGGACCAACACTCGAGTTCCTTGGAGATCTACTGAAGAATGTTTAGCGAAATCTCATAGATTACAAGACTGATTGTTTTTGCAAATGGTAGGACAAATCATAATGTCTCCCTGAGTATCTGGAGAAAAGTGGAGAGGTTTCTGGGTGTTCCACACCAAATCTGTTTACTCCTCTGTGGAATAATTTCAAGAATTTTATTAGGGATAAACCATTCTATAATCCCTTTTGGTCCTCTCATGGTATAAATACAGTAGAGGACGTGTGCGGCGATAGTGGTTTGCTGTCATTTCAGGAGCTTCAGATGCTTTTTAATCTTTCAGCTTCTTCATATTTTGTTTATTTGCAACTTCGTTCTGCACTTTGAGCCTATGGAGTTTCCTGGGGCAGCACTCTCAGCTCTCACCCCTTACTAGACTGGATAAGGCCTTTGGACAATGAATGGGGCAGAGTATCGTTTATTTACAAAACTTTGGTAGACCAGAATATAAAGCAACAACTGTGGGAGTGAGAGATTTCCTGTACTGGTCCTTCCTAGGATTGGAACACTATATGGGCTAATTTAAGTCAAAGATCTGTTTATCCATTATAAAATACACCAGTCAGGCATAACATTATGACCACCTCCTTGTTTCTACACTCATTGTCCATTTTATCAGCTCCACTTACTATATAGGTGCACTTTGTAGTTCTACAGTTACAGACTGTAGTCCATCTGTTTCTCTGCATACTTTGTTAGCCCCCTTTTACCCTGTTCTTCAGTGGTCAGGACCCCCATGGACCCTCACAGAGCAGGTACTATTTGGATGGTGGATCATCAGTCTGAAAGTATATGAAAATGCAGGTTTTAATTGGAGATAGTTGCGCTGTGCTCTCATATGACTGTTACTGACTGTTCTTCATGTGCATTTATCAGGCAGATATTCATCCACAGATAACCATAATAACAACAAATGTTCACAACTTACAGTACTTGTGTTTCACAGAGTTCTAATACACACTCAAAATAAGTCTGGGGTTTTTTTTTTTGACAAACTATGTAAAATGTCTTCTTTTCCCTTTTCATGTGAACATATTTCTTAATCAAAACATCAATCTATCTCTTTGTAAGCTAAGCTGAGTACTATTGTTATGAACTGAATGAAATGAACCAAAACATATTACATTTAGGGCAGGCTATCTCTAAGGAAAACAAACAACATAGCCTAACAGAATAACAGAATGCTGAACTAATTCATTTTCAAACGCTCTCTCTGTCATTCATATTGCGCCATGTTTCTAACGTAATATCAACATCCCTACATGGTCAATAACACAATGCTTGTTTAGCTGCTCTAGTTTCTAAAATGGCTGCCCTGCTTCCTAGTTTAATATTAGTCCAACACAAAACACACTGGCTCAACCCTTTTCTTTTTACAGCATTGGAGAAAGACAACACACCTTCTTTGTATACTTTGACCATATAATCTGTCAATAAACAGTATAAAACAAAAGTGAAGGCGTCTACGTTTGCCTTTTATGAGCTACGTTAGCCGAGACGGCTAGTGACAATAGCTAAAGGAGCGCCATTTTAGAGACCAGAGGTACAATGTGCTGCACGTAATAAATCCACAAATATTACATATTACTTGCCAAAACTGAGATTTAATGGGCATGTTTACATGTTTTAGGTCTGCTGCTTTTAGTTTTACAGTTAGCTCACCTGAAAGTATATGAAAATGCAGGTTTTAATCGGAGATAGCTGCGCTGTGCTCTCATATGACTGCTGTCTGCTAGGGACTGTTCTTTACATGCATTTTTCAGGCAGATTCACCACAGTATACAGCACAGCTAGCGCCCCCTGCTGGCTAAGTTGAAATGCAGCAGACTACATTAAACGTACAGCTGGGTGGATGGCCGATCTAATGAAAATTATACTCCCTTCTTCTTATATATATATATATATATATATATATATATATATATATATATATATATATATATATATATATATATATATATATATGGGTGGGGGTCTTTGTTTTTAACTACTGTTTAACAGTTTGGCATTCAACCAATGTACCATCTGCATAATCTGCCTGTTTTAACATTTTAATTTTACTCCTTGCAGACTGTCTTACTGCACTTGCAGCAAAGCTGCAGCTAAAAAGGCAGATGTGCAATACAGTAATGGCATAGATACACTAAATGGACAAAAGTATTGGGTCACCTACACATTAAATCTACAGGAGCTTTTCTGACATTCCATTCTAAATCCATAGGCATTAATATGGAGTTGGGCCCTCTTTGCAGATGTAACAGCTTCCACTCTTCTGGGAAGCTTTCTACAAGATTTTGGAGAGTGTCTGTGGGAATTTTTGGCCTTCATCCAGAAGAGTATTTGTGTTCAGAGTTCAATGGGGTTGAGGTCAGGGCTTCCCCGAACTGGAAATGTACACTTGTCCAAAATTCCTATCTTCTTATTAAGATTTCCCTTCACTGGAACTAAGAGTTCTAGGCCAACCCCTGAAAAACAACCCCAAATCATCATACCTTCTCCAACAAACTTTACAGCTGGCACAGTGCAGTCAGACAGGTAACGTTCTCCTGGCATTCGCGAAACCCAGACTCATCTATCAGACTGACAGATATAGAAGTGTCTCCAAAGAAAATGTTTCCACTGCTCCAGTATCCAGTGGCAGCTCTCTACAGCACTCCATCTGACGCTTGGCATTGTGCTTGACGATGTAAGGCTTGCATGCAGCTGCTCAGCCATGGAAAACCTGCCTTGAAGCTCCCAGCACACAGTGTTGGTGCTGATGTTGAGGCCAAAGAAGGTTTGGAACTCTGTTACTGAGTCAGCAGTGTTGGTGACATTTATGCTCTATACTCTTCAGCGCTCGGCAACCTGCTCTGTAACTTTACGTGGTCTGACTCTTCGTGGCTGAGTGATTCCTAAACCCTTCCACGTTTCAATAATACACTCACAGTTGATCATGGAATTTCTATAAGGAAAGAAATCTCACAATTTTTCTCTGAGTCAGCCTAACAACTTATGGAGGTATGATGCCACACTCAGTCACAGATCAGCTTCTGCAATCTTCTTTTTGTAAGTGTGAAGCCAGGCCTACTTCTGCATTTTCTTCTCCTGAAGTGTGTGTGTGTGTGTGTGTGTGTGTGTGTGTGGCACATCTGTGCATGTTCCACTATATAAGAATCAGATGCTGATCGTCTGTTACATTCACCCCATTTTCAACTGAGCTCTTCCACTCTACACACGTCTCAAATAAAACATCTCAGGATGAGGGTCAGTGTGGTTCTGCTTTGGTTGTGCTTGTCTAGTGTTCATCTCCAGAGAGCTGATGACCAGCTCGTAGTGGGGGACGAGAAGATTGAGTTCACTCAAAGCCAGATTGAAGTGCTGAAGAAACATAACACAGGTAAATCAAATGATTTGAAAGATCCACAAGCAACCTGTTTTGAATTGTTTTGCTTAAGACCGTAATCCTGAATGAACATCTCTGAAGGTCAAACAATTCTACAATTTTGGAAAATTGAATGAAATTTGTTTGAAAGATTCAGATAATTTTATTTTGCATTTTGTTGCTTGTTGTTCCACATTGTTTCATGCTGTTTATAAGGTTTGTAATGACATAATGATCCACATACATTTGTACTATTTAAGTACGTTTTGCTTTAATATTGTTTGTTATTTTTATGTTAAAACCATAAAAAACAGTGCTGAATTAAATTTGCTGCTGTGTCATTAGTTTTTAGCTTTTTACAAACAAACAAACAAACAAACAAACAGTAAATGAGCAAGGAAGAATTATTATTTAATTCATACAACCATGAAAAACTGGACTCTCGATCTTTTACATTTGCACCATCATGTTCTAAACAACAGCTTAACTATTGATTTTAACTCATTAGTAAATAACTGACCTGAAATTTGACCTTTTTTTCTCAATCTATGTGCTTCATAATGCTGTGCAGATCTATTATTATTATTATTATTATTATTAATAATAATAATAATAATAATAATTATTATTATTATTATTATTATTATTATTATAATGCTAATAATAATAATAACAACAACAATAATATGCTGCTGGTAGAAATCTAGCAAACAATATATATTTTTTAAAACTGTTCAAAATTTCAAAACTGGGCTTTGGGGTTGTTTGTTTATTTTTTTCCGCTTCTGAATTGGGTTATAATTCACATGATAGATATTAAAGAGAAGAGATATTAAAGATTAACTGGAATGAAAATAACACAACTCTGTGTTTATTAAATGCCACCATGTACTTATTTATTTTCATGACCTGAAATATTTCATCTTTGAAATGTATTAGAAATACTGAAACAGCAAGTTATTCTAACTATAATATATATATTTTCTTTTTCTTTTTTTTAACATATAACCTACATATGACCTATTTTTTTGCCTATTTTTAACACATGACCTATTTTATATATTATTTTTAATTTTTTTCTCCATTTGTTGAGAATTTTTTATATATGTATGTATATAGATAGATAGATAGATAGATAGATAGAAAGTGGTCCATTTGGTGTAAAATCTGATTCTGTATTTAGTTGGTTGGATTATTTTTTGTGTGTTTCACAGTTGTGGAGGGGAGTGCGGACTCTACTGAACTGAGTGATGAAGCACTGGGAGAGGAGGATTCAAGTAAGACTTAAATATGAAACAGAAAGATCATTTTTCATTAGAAAGCTGAGCAACATATTTCTGCATAAAGTTCAGAAATAAACATGTACTCTACGTAAATATAAGCCAGTGCTTTGGCACTAGAGGAGCTGAAGATGCAGGGCTAGAGCCTTTGGTCGGATCCTTGAAGGTCGTACACAAGCAGCTCATCCGCCAAGAAAGACAGCCTGGTGGGAATCCAATAGGTCATCATAGGCAGCGGTCAAAAATAGGCCAGTAGGTGCTCACAAGGAAAAAGGATTAGTGAAAATCAGGGGAACAGGCAAGAGTCACACATCAAGAGCCAGACTGTGTAAAGCCAAAGGCCAAACAAAGAAGTTTATATATGCGAAGAGGTATATATCTCCATAAACTATCAGCAGGGGGGTGTAATGATGGAGGGGTGGAGCCAGGGAGGAGCAGGAGCTGGAATGAGCCATTTCAGACTGAGCAGGTCCAAAGGGAGTCTCCTCAAAAGGAGAGGGGGGAGAGGGGGGGGTGGGGGGGGGGTGGGGGGTGGAAGCATAATTACTGAGTGAGGAAAATAAAAAAAACAGACTTAAATCTGGTGTGTGTGCTGCTGTGAGTCACATTGTAAACTAATGATCATTTAAAAGTCAGAGGCACAATGCAAAAAAATGGCATCTTGTCAAGTGAAATGATCTTAAATCTAGTCGATATATCTAACATTTCCTATTTTGAGATGGTTGTGCACTTATTATAAGATTATTTAGCTTATTTTCATAAATTCTTCAGTTATTTTACTTGTTGTAGGTCATTTTATTGAGTAAAATTATTTCACTATACTGGCAGATGATTTTGCTCGTGTCAAGCACATTTCTAAAAACAAGCAAAATTATCTGCCATTATAGTGAGATAATTTTACTTGATAAAATTACTTAAAACAAGAAAAAGAAGTCTAGAAATGAGTTACATAATCTTACATTAAGCTTACAACAATTTATTTACTATATTTAAGATGCAGTGTAGTTTTCCAAACCACATTGTACATCTTTCTCATGGAAAAAAAAAAAAAAAATTGCCCTGATATTGTGCAATTTTCCGTTTGCAGTCAGGCGAAAGGTGGCTTTTTCATACGCTTCAGGCCTAAATGGCCATTTTGGGCCTCACAGCACTGGCATCATACTGGCTTTCCGCAGAAGAATCACAGATGTTGGAAGGGCGTACAATACAGTCACAGGTAAATGCACAGTCAGTACAGAGACGGTGTCTGATGTCTGGTTTGGTTCTTCTCTCTGGTGGTGTAGAGACTCTGTACTGATCCATCTGTTTCTCCTTCTGCAGGTGTTTTCACTGCTCCATTCAGAGGAGTCTATTACTTCAGGTTTAATATACTTGGTTACAGCAGTTCATACAGGCTGGCTGTATGTTTGTACAAAAATCATCAGAAAATCTTAGACGTGACTGAATACCCAAGAGGATCATTTGAGTACGCCGTTGGTGGAGCCACTCTGCTACTGCGGAGAGGAGATCATGTGTATGTTGCGCTCAGAAGTCACAGTCAGATGTATGACAACAGTGACAACCATTGCACTTTCAGTGGTTTTCTGCTGTTTCGTATGTGAAGTGTTTTTACTGGTGAGGACAAATGTTGCATTCTAAGTTCTAAGACTATATTTCACAATATACTGCCTTTGGCTTCTGTAGCTGATACCTTTTAGAATACATATAAAATGTGACCTGCATTTTTAAAATGTGGGAGAGATTATTAAACAATAAATAACATATTAAGTGCCAGAAATCATTGAACAGGGCAAAAACAACCACTATAAGTATATCAGAATACAGAACAACTATGTAGCTTGATGCTTTCTTCTTTACTTGAAATATATTAATACTTTCTTTGCTTTAAGTTCCTCACCATTCCTTGCCATTTTCAGCATCGCAAAAAATGTGGTAAAAATGCTTCATAGACATAAAGAATCATTTTGTACTGCACAAGTGTGTTGTGTTTATTTCCTAAAGTGATGTTGGTCATTGAAAGCAAGTGGCACTAAGGACTTTCAGAGAGATCATGTGATCAAAATGGCTTCACTCAGGTGATGTCATTAAATTGTGTGTGTAGTGATTCCAGAGGAACCTGCACAGAACATACAAGGACATTTTACCCCTTTAATTCATTTGGTATAGTGTAGTTGGTAATATTACTGCCATTCTCATAGCAGACTGGGGTTTGATTCTCTGTCAGACCAAGCACACCATGCTATACCAATAAGAGTCCTTGGGCAAGACTCCTAACACTGCATTCGCTTACTTCTGTAAGATAATACAATTTTAAGTCGCTCTATGTAAAAGCATCTGCCAAATGCATGTAAATGTAAAAATATGGGCTAAAATTTAGTTTTGGATTTGTGCTCCAATTAATATTCACTAAGCCTTTATATAGGTGTATATAAATCATTGCAACTTTTTTCCATGAATGTGTTTCTGATTGCAGTCCAGTTGGAGACAGAAGATGTAGTTAATGTACACATGCTCACTAGAAAAAGACTGAAGAATCAGAATACATCTTAATTACCATGAAAACACATATCGCTGTTGTCGGAATCTCCAAAATGATATTTTTACAGGAGAAGAAAAAACATCAATGGAACCAGACTTTGTTCTAAGTCATTTTGGCCCATTTCTTTGGGTTCATTTATTAAATTTACAAACAATGTAAAGGGTAACAGGCACCTTTACATTATGTCAAAAACTCAAAAATGACAAAAATGGAGATATGAGGTTTTGTTCCAACAGCAGCGATATGCAATTAGTGACAGTGTCAACAAGTACTCGCAGAATAGCACTTATTAAAGCAGCTGAGAACATAAGCAACTGAAAGGCTTTTGATCCTGACCCTCATTCATTCATTCATCTTCTTAAACCGCTTTATCCAGCTAGGGTCACAATAACAACAGGGTGTCCCAGACGACCCTGTCCCCCGTAACTTCCTCCAGCTCATTCTGGGGGATCCTGAGCTGCTCCAAGGCCAACTTGGAGATATAATCCCTCCAGCAAGTCCTACGACGACCTCTCGTCCCAGTAAGCCATACTTAGTAAACCAGTGGCAGGTGGCCAGGGGGGCATCCCAATCAGATGTCCGAATCACCTCAACGGTCTCCTCTCAATCTGGAGGAGTAGTGGCTCTACTTTACGCTCCTCCCAGAAGACTGAGCTCCTCACCCCATCGAGTGGACTGTGGCCTTGATAAGCTAGTTTAATGTAGAATACTGTGTCACCTCCTACAATGGCATACACACACTTTAACTGTGAACTCCCATTTGTTGTGTAGTGACAGAAATGATCATTAAAATAAACACAGATTCTGTTTATCCAACATAAAGGAGATAAACTTCTGGGTTTATTTTTGTTCCAGATCTTCCTGTTACCTGCCATATCTAGCACTACTTATCTTTACAGGACACAAGTTGTGCTCTGCATATGCATTATCATTGGTTCAATTTGTCATTTGTTCATGCATAACCCAAAAATTTGTGTTTAATCATTTCCCTGATCATTATCTGATGCATCTTTGAGGTTTGGACAAGTGTTGCCGGCTTTTTCCAGCCATTATTAATGTTATAATACAGATGCCTGGTGTTCACATATACAATTACAGGTAGTATTTTACCCAAAACATGTAACATTAAAAGAAGACAACATCCTTGTTTTTTTTTCGGTTTTATGAAAATGCCGAAGATTAACAGTTTAAGCAATTTAAAATGGGACTCAGTGACACAAGACTGGTCATGCTAATGGTGTAAGGAGATGCTTAGGACAAGTCCTGCCTAGAAGACTCCAATGCTGTCACTCATTCATTACTCAGACCAATCACTGATTGCCACCTGTCTTTACAATGACTCAACTTGCCTTGTACCTGTTCAGCTGTTTTCAGGTGACGACATGTCGACGTTCCATCATTTTGATACACGTAGCAGCTACGTCTCCAAGAGATCCTGATATTCAAGTTTCTGATTCCGGCAGTGAGCCTGTTCCTCCGTCTCTGATGACTTCTTATGCATTGCAGTGCTCACATCCACAGCTGTGAGTCTTTATGGTCTTCTTGGCCTTCCAAGAAGACTTCGGGGCTTTTGGGTGATCATGGCATTCCGGCTGCTAATTCTCTGAGCAGCCCCTCCATTCCTCCTGCAGACTTTCTCCTGCTTCTCCCGCAGCATCAGCTCAGCCAACAAAGGTTGGCAAAGTTGTCCTCTCCTCACTCAGCGAAAAGTTCCTGTAAGCACCCTGCTTTTCTGCATTCTCTGTAGCCAGTCTCCTAGGATCCAGCTGCCCTGGATCTCCAACTGCCATAAGTCATCCAGAGTCTCACAGACTCTGCCTTAAATTCAGCCAGTTTGCCATTAAAAAGACAGTCAGACTCTTCCCCTTGGCATGCTGTGCTGATCCATGATGCCCTGCTGTTCCTGCCCTGCCTGCTTCAGCCTCTTCACTGCTCTACCTCCGCAAGCCTTGGGTAGGCCTCTCATTCCTCTTGCGGTCGCTACTGCCTCTGCTTACATCATGTCCAATATTCTTCAGGGTAAGAACTTTAATTAGGCCTCCTTGCTCATCCATCCATCTTTTGTTTTTTTCTTAAAATGTCTAATCCTATGCTGCAGCACAATCTCTCCTTTGGGGAGTTTGTTGTCACATTTGACATTTATAGGGATTTTTTGTGTCAAGTCTACCCCGAACATTGGGAGGAATCTTTTATCATAAATCATTTTTGGCCAAGTCTATCTAGCTGTTACACCTCCCTCCGGTCCCACAGACACTACCTCCCAGCCTCTGGAATCCATCTTCCAGAACACTTTGCCTGATCACATGACCTCTGATCTCCCTCACATGACTCTCCAAAGGTCTGCTTCACCTGACTACTGATTCACCTCACCTGTTCCTTGTTTCTTGTGATCTGTTAGTTTAGTATATAAGCCCAGGCTTTAGCATAGATATTTGTGAAGTGTAGCCTTTGCTTACAGAGCTTTACTGAGCCTTCTAGTCTGTTTGTTTCATGTGTGCTTGTCTTCTAATTGAATATTACCTTTCTGCTGGTTAAGGTAGGCTCTGAGTTGAGACTTGCTCTAGGTTAGACTCTGTTAGTTACAAGGCTGTCTTGTAGAACCTAGTGCTTAATTGTAATTACTAGTTTCAGGTGTAGTTTAACTTCAACCTGCCATTGGACAAACTGTAGTCATCCTGCCTGTTACCACTGCTATCATACTTCCACCTCACCCTCAACCAGACTCCTCCAATGCACAGAGCAGGCAATGCTTTGGACCTGATATTCACCAGACCTACCTCTGTGCTGGATGTCACAGTAACTCCCCTTCACCGCTCTGATCACCACTTCCTATCTTTCTCACACTTCCTACCTGCTGTCCATTCCACCCCTTCACGCTCCTCCTCTCGACGCAACCTGCACTCCACTCCTTCCTCCTCTTTCACTTCAACTATCCTGACCACTCTTCCCCATCCTGATTCATTTTCTTCTCTCACTGGACACAGCTGCAGATGCTTTCCTTTCTTCACTCTCATCTGCAATTAACTTTGTCCTCTCTCCTCCAGGCCAGCAAGATCTTCCCCACCTGCTCCCTGGCTGACAGGTGTCCTGCGCAGCAACCGGCAAGAAGTTCTCACTCAAAGTTACTGCTGCAAAGTCATCTTTCTACAGAGGGAAACTGGAAGCATCAGCATCTGATCCACGCAAGCTCTTCAGCATTTTCTCCTCTCTCCTCAACCCTCCTCCTCCCCCTCCACTCTCTTCTCTCACCCCTGAGGATTTTGTCCCCTTCCTTGAGGAGAAGGTTGATAGAATCTGCCAGTCTTTTCCCTCTGTCCCCACTCCTTCCACTAGACCTCCTCTCCTTCTCAATCCCTTAAACTGTATCTTCTCTTTCCACAGATGCTGTCCTTCAACTGATCAAATCCAGTAACCCAACCACCTGCCCACTGGATCCCATTCCATCCGCATTGTTCGTCAATCTCCAAGGATCTACTGTCCTTCATCACTTTTCTCATTAACAAGTCCTTGTCATCAGGTGAAGTTCCATCAACTTTGAAGACTGCAAGAAGCCCATGCTTGACAGCTCTGTCAACAACTACAGACCGGTATCACTCCTTTCTTTCCTTTCAAAAATTCTTGAATGTGCAGTCTATAATCAACTGTTTCTCACACAGAACCAGCCCCAGGACCCCAACCAGTCTGGCTTCAAACCAGCGCACTCAACAGAAACTGCTCTTATAGCAGTGACCGAGAAGCTCCAGTCAGCAAGATCAGCCTGTCTGTCATCTGTCCTGATTCTTCTTGACCTCTCGGCAGCTTTTGACATGGTCAACCACACAATCCTTCTGGACGTCCTCACCAACCTTGGAATCACTGGCTCTGTGTGGAAGTGGTTCAAGTCCTATCTGGAGGATCACTCATCAGGTAACATGGAAAGGGTCCACATCCTCTCCATGCAGGCTCTCCACTGGTGTCCCACAAGGCTCTGTGCTAGGTCCTCTTCTCTTTTTCTCTGTACACTAGCTCTCTTGGCAATGTAATATCATCTCATGGCTTCTCTCATCACTGTTATGCTGATGACACTCAACTAATGCTTTCTTTCTCACCCTCTGACACACAGGTTTCCAGTCGGATCTCGGCATGTCTGTCTGACATCTCTTCATGGATGGCAGCTCACCACTTGAAGCTCAGTCCTAGCAAGACTGAGCTGCTATTCATCCCTGCAACTACAGGTCCTCATGATCTTGCCATCTCATTCGAGAACTCTCTGATTGTCCCGTCTGTAGAGGCAAGAAGTCTTGGTGTGGTTCTGGATGGCCAGTTATCGTTCTCGACTCACATCGCGAACCTAACTCAGTCATGCAGATTTCTCCTGTACAACATCCAGAGGATCCAACCCTTTCTCACTTGAGGCCACCCAGGTGCTAGTGCAGTCTCGTCATCTCAAGGCTTGACTACTGCAACTCGCTCTTGGCTGATTTTCCAGTGCAGCTTTGGAGGGTAGAGTGGTCTCTGCTGAAGTGGGTGTGGAAGCACTGAGAGAGCAGAATGCAAGTAAGTCTTACATGTGAGATAGAAATCATTTATTAAAGGCTTTATTGATAAAAAAAAAAGGTAAGCAACATGCAAAATTCAACACACCAAAACAGTATCAAAAATGACTTTGTATATTAATTCATTCATTCATGCAGACAGACCAAAGGTGGTGTTCTCATTCACTCCAGGCTTAAAAGGCCACCTGGGGCCTCTCAATGTGGACACCATACTGGTTTTCAGCAAAGAGATCTCAAACATTGGAGATGCGTTCAGTCCAATCACAGGTAAACTCTCCACTTAGGAGTCTATTACTTCAGGTTTAATGTACTTGGTTCCAGCAGGTCACACATGCTGGCTGTATGTTTGTACAAAAATGAGAATTTTAGATGTGACTGAATTCCCAAAAGGATCATATGAGTACGCCATTGGTGGAGCCACTCTGCTGCTGCAGAAAGGAGATCATGTGTATGCTGCGCTCAGAAGTAACAGTCAGATTTATAATGGTGACAACTCATTGGTGATTCCCACTACAAAATATGATGGTGCAATACTGCCCACTTCTGGTTCCATTAGCATTCTTTTCTGCAAATCTGCAGAATCTTTTAGCTTCTCAAAACAAGTGGTAAGTATCCAAACGGAAGTAGAGACCACTTGCCAAGATCTTTGAAAACAGTGCTTTCATTTCCAGTAACTTTTTTTTCCACTGAAAAAACACCCACTTTCAGTAGCTTTTCTAATCTATAAAAACAGGACATCATATCCTTTTACATGTACAGTAACGTCACTCTTAATGATTTCTGATCAGACTGATATTAGTGAAACATGAATTTTGGAAGCACTGTGTCAAATACCCACAATTCTGTCCTTTAAAGCACAAAATATACTGAACAGTTGAGCATTATTATTATTATTATTATTATTATTATTATTATTATTATTATTATTCTCAAAGACAGCTGTTCACTCAAATAAAAAAAAACAGATACATTTGAAAACACCTTTTTTAAATCCAACACCTCATTGGCTGCAAGCAGAGCAAAGGGTCACCAAGACACTGCTCTGTTCTAAAGTGAAGATTTCTAATTACCATGTGCTAAGAAGGTGTTAATTTCTAGTGATTTGACTTTATTTGAACATCAACTGTGCTTATTTACAGTTTCTAGTAGTGTTGTAGCACCTAGACCAGTCTTGAGATGGTAAATGAATGATCTCGTTCATTAAGATAAACTGGTAATTTGGTCTTGAGACCAGCTGAGTTTGATGCTTCCATTTGATGTAATCAGAAGCTGAAGTTTTTGTTCATTTATGAATATCGACAACACCTAGGTTCCAAGGTTTAAATTGGCTTCTATTGGTGGTCAATCATTTAATGTAGTAGCTCCCAAATTATGGAATACCCACCCCAGTCTATTCAGAATGCAACCTCTCTATCTTCATTTAACTCTGTTACAGACTTACTTGTTTCACTGTATTATCGTTTACCTTGAATGTTTACCTGTATTGTCCTCTTGTTTAATGTGTTGATGTTCTTTGATTGTAAAGCATGCTTGAGCACGCTATATAAATAAAAGTGATGAAGAAATAAAGTGATATTGGGTTAAGAATTGTCCAACGCATTATTAAAAACTAAAACAATAGTGGTGATCCGTCAACTATGTGGAAGAGACATCGTCAGGAAAAAAATCTTGAATGACCACAATCAGAGTTGTTTGGAAATAATGTTGTTTAAACACCTGGTCAAATCGTAAAAAATCGACAGTAGAACTCACTGCAATGTTTCGAAGTGAAAATAAAAACTTTCCCACATGCACATTGATAAAAGCAAAGCACTTGTTTTGTTGGGGAGCATAAAGATTGGAACATTGGAACAAGATCATGTGATCTGATGAGTCCAGCCTTATCATGGATGTGTCAGGGTAAGACTGGAAACACATGAATCAATGCACTCATCATGTATAGTGCCCACTGTACAAGCCTCTGGAGGCAGTGCTATGATCTGGGGTTGCTTAAATTGGTCAGGTCTAGGCTCACCAACATTATGTGGCAATAAAAAGAAGTCAGCTGATTTCCTGAATGTACTGAATGACCAGGTTATCCCATCAATGGACTTTTTCTTCCCTGAGTGCTCAGGCATATTTCACGACAAGACTTTACGGAGTGGGTCGACTCCCGTCATCAGTGCAAGATCTCAAAGTAGTAGGTGGTCCAACAAAATATAAGAGTGTGTGGCTTTTTTTTGGCCAGGCAGTGTTTCGTATTTAAGCCGGGGTTACGACTTTTACCCCGATTTTAGCCCCGATTCTCAGTCTGGTTGAGTCTGTCCAAATTGGCTGTAGACTGCAGATTTTTTGGTCAGTCTGAGTCAAGAGATGGAGAGAGACGTGAGTAGTGTGTGAGGGCCTCAGCCTCCCGATGGTGTTTCAGACCAGTCGGAGTTTATTGAACATGTTTGATTTTTCAACCCGACTCTGAGCCTCATCTAGTGCAACTGATCTTTGACTCAATCTGAACGGACTCCTACAGCAGCCAATGAAAACTGAGAGTGCGAAAGAAGAAAATACAGCAAGTAAACAAAGAAAAATAGTGAAAAGTCTCTCACTTAAGCGAAGCTTTTTAATGAGCTGAGTTTAAGGCACAATCATGTTCACGTACATTTAAAACTGTAAAACATACCACACTGATCACATCTTTAAAGCCATGATCCTCACTTAAACATGTTTACCTGCTGCTTCTTTACTGTGTCAGGGCAAACAGCAGCAGCCGCTACATGTTTGTTTATTTGCGTCTCCGAGTAACGGGAGAACGTCAGAGTTAGTGTGAGTTCACGCGAGTTCAGTGAGTTCCATTTGGTTCAGCAACAGCTTAAAAGTTGAGCAGTGTGTGATCCCTTATCAGTCAGTGTGTGATCCCCAATATTTCCAATTCGCCCCAAAAAACTAGTCGGTGGTTGTGATAGTGTGAGACACCCAGTCTCTTATAATCTGTTAAGACTTTAAAAGTCATGTAGTGAATCCAAGGCTTTAGATTATTATTGTAGTCCAGTTGGTGATGAGAGATAAAGGATCCAAAATAAAATTATATTAATGTGCTTACAAGCAAACAACTGTGGAATCATAATATATCTTATTTACCATAAAACACATTAAAAATACTGACAGTGTCAATAAGGATTTGCAGAATTTCACAGCTGAATAGATTGATATGTCCTTGACCCTGATTCTGTGTGTTTGTAGATAATTTGTAAAAAGCAAAACAAACTTTTCTTTTTTAATATATAATCATAAAGTACAGTAGTAATGAAATACAAGCAACAATAAATAAAACAGTCCACATTACACACAAACACAGTTCCCTAGCTGGTGGGTGGGGAAACTCCTCAGACCACCTTAAACATGGGTGAAGGTTCCTCTCAGCCCCTTGTAGCTGTGGTGTAGTGGCACTCGAACGGTCAGTCCAGGCAGACTCGTAGCTGTGGTGTCAAGTTGCTCAAGTGGACAGACGGGGGGGCCTCATATGTGTGATGTAGCGTCACTTAAATGGCCAGCCCATTAAAACCTCTTAGCAGTGATGTAGCATCACTCAAGCAGTCGGTCCAGGCAGCCTCGTCGCTCTGGTGTAGTGTCGCTAAAGCAGCCACTCCAGACAGCCACAGAGCTGCAGTGTTGCATCACTCAAGTGGCCAGTCTAGGCAGCCTCATAGCTTCGGTGTTGCATTGATCAAGCAACCAGCACCTATTTTATTAGAATGTTTATATATTATATACATTTATGCAATGATTTGTAGAGATGCATCAAGAAAAATCAAACTAATCAATCTATGTAACATAATAATACATGGAAAAGTTAGTTTAAACCCCACAATATCCAGAGCCTTAAGCATCTCCAGACGAATCTCATCCACCCCCGGTGCCTTGCCACTGAAGAGCTTGCCAACTACCTCAGTGACCTCCACTGACGGGCACCAACAAGCTTTTGGCCACAGCTATGCCTGGCAGCTTCCACAATGGAGGTTTTGAACAGGGTCCATTCAGACTCTATATCCCCTACCTCCTCCGGGACATGAGAAAAGCTCTCCCGGAGGTGGGAGTTAAAATCATTCCGAACAGGGGCCTCCGACAGTCGTTCCCAGCACACCCTCACTATTCGCTTGGGCCTACTGGATCTAACCCTCAGTCTTCCCTGCCATCTGATCCAACTCACCACCAGATGGTGATCAGTTGACAGCTCAGCACCTCTCTTCACCCGAGTGTCCAGAACATATGGTCCCAAGTCAGATGAAACGACAACAAAGTCAATCATTGACCTTTGACCCAAGGAGCTCTGGTACCATGTACACTTATGAACATCCTTGTGTTCGAACTTGGTGTTCGTTATGGACAATCCATGCCTGGCACAGAAGTCCAATAACAATTCACCATTCGGGTTTAGATCGGGCAGGCCGTTCTTCCCAATCACGCCTCTCCAGGTCTCCCAGTCATTGCCAACATGAGCACTGAAGTCTCCCAGTAAGACTATGGAGTCTGTAGGCAGGACCCTTTCCAGAACCCCGCCCAATTGCTCCAAGAAGGCCGAATACTCCGACCTGTTGTTTGATGCATAAGCACACACAACAGTCAGAGTTTTCCTCTCTGCGATTTTAATACGCATTGAGGCGACCCTCTCGTCCACCGGGACAAACTCCAACTGCACTGCCGCCAGCCGGGGACTCGTGAGTATCCCCATACCCGCCCGGCGCCTCTCACCTTGTGCAACCCCGGAGTAGGAGAGGGACCAACCCCTATCCAGGAGTTTGGTTCCAGAGCCGATACTGTGGATGGAGGTGAGCCCAACTAAATCTAGTTGGTACCTCTCAACCTCCCGCACAAGCTCCGGCTCCTTCCCCCCCAGTGAGGTTACATTCCACGTACCAAGAGCCAGTTTCTGCCGAAGGGGCCTAGGCCACCAAGGGCTCCCCTGCAATCTCCCACTGCCTGTACGGCACTGCACCAGTCCCCCATGCTGGACCTTGCGTGTGGTGGGCCCACATGGTCCCCCCACGTTGTCTCTTCGGGCTGAGCCCGGCCGGGTTACGTGGGCTGCCCGGCCACCAGGCTCTTGCCGAGGGACGCTAGCCCCAGGCCTGGCTCCAGGGGTAGGTCCCGGTGACCCTCTCCTGGGCAGGGCACACGATCTTCTGTGTCCGTTTTTCATGGAGGGTTTATGGATCGAGTTAGTCTGGGTCTTCACTCCAGACCTGTTCGCCCTGGGAGACCCTACCAGGAGCATGTTGCTCCCAACGACTTAGCTCTGAAGATCCCTCGACCACACAAGCCCTTCCGCCACGACAAGGCCCCGATCCAGGAAGGGCTCTTTTAATAAATATTAAGCCTTAAATTTAATCAAATAGTGAACATTTGAATTGAATCTAAAACTGACCTCTGCACTGGACAAAATATTTAGCACTGACCTTTATACTTAATCTGCAATGCTTTTTTGATTGAGAAAAAGATTATTTGTCCTAGGAAAAGAAATAAATCTACTAACTAATAAAAATAAGTGTCATAGAAAGCATTACATTAACGTTGAGATACATGTAATCACTCTGCTTCAACAGTAATTGGGATTTCAACAGTATATCATAAAAACATTCAGAAAATCCAGAGAAATCTGTGTATGCAAAGGACAAATCTGAAAACCAGTACAGTATGGCCATAATCATCAGGCCCTCAGATGGCATTGCATTAAAAACAGACATGGTTCTGAAGTGGAAATGACTGCATGGAGTCAGAAACACTTCCGAAAACCACTGCTTGTGAACACAGTTTGTCGCTGCATTCACAAATGCAAGTTAAAACTCCACCATGCAAAGAAGAAACCATATATAAACAGGATCAAGAAACACTGCCGCCTTCGCTGGGTCCAAATTCTTTTTGGAAATCATGGACACCGTGTCCTCCGTGATAAAGAGGAGAAAGACCACCCAGCTTGTTATCAGTGCACAGTTCAAAAGCCAGCGTCCATGATGGTATGGGGTGGATTAGTGTACATGGCATGGGTGAATTGCACATCTGTAAAGGCAGCATTAATGCTGAATGATATAAACAGGTTTCTGACAAACATAAGCTGCCATCCAGATGACGTCTTTTTCTGATAAGGCCTTTCTTATTTCAACAAGACAACACCAAACCACATTCTGCATGTATTACAACAGCATGGCTCTGTATTAAAAGAGTCTGGGTGCTAAATACAACAAAGAAGACCTCAAACTGTTGAGCAGCTGAAATCCGAAATCAAACAAGAATGGGAAAACATTTCACTTTCAAAACAACAGCACTTTGTTTCCTCAGTTCCCAAATGCTTACAGAGTGTTGTTAAAAGAAGAGGTGATGCAACACAGTACCTGCCTCTTTGCCTCTTGATGTCCATAGTGCCCTTTTTGAATTTTTTTTCCCTGCCCTTTAAGGAGGGTGTCAGTGATCGCCAGATCAGTTACTAGTACACTTAAGTTAAGTAAGACTTTGCCCCCCAGGAGAATCCGACTACCTTCTTGTGCACACGTTACACAAGCATTTGGACACTATAGATTACATTTGCGATTTGAGGAGTTTTTATGTGTAAATAATGATTAATGTATAATTTCTTTAAGAGTAAACAGCAGAACAAGACCTAAGGTCAAACACAGAGTCTCACAGTGAAAGCTTAACATATCATATTAACATCTACATATCAATGATTAACAATCATAGTAATCAGTATTACTAAAAAACTTAAAACGGTTCTTTAATTGAGTCTGGAGCAATAACACACTTATTATAAAACAGTTCACATCTGACCATGTGACGTTGCAGTATTACCTTTGTCTCATCATTTTTGGACAAGCTGACTTTCTATTTTAATGAGATCTTGGAGAAGTAATTTTCCAAAGAGCTAAGTGATATCTAGCTAGGATAAATCTAGAGTGCCTAATGAAATAACTTACAAACATGTATACACTCAACTGCATAAACAGTAACAAGTTGGCTATTGTGATTAAAAATGGCAGCAATTTTTAAGATTAATTTTCTTTGGAATGTTAGCAGAATTTACACAGTCAGGGGGAGATTTGAAAACCTGCCGAAAGTATATATACTTTTTTTTCTTTTTGACACTGCAGCCATTTTCTCCTTACATTTCTTTTGAAATCTCAGCCCAAATGTTTATGAGGTCTCAGCGGTGCAAAATTATGACGTAAAATTGCCTGAATTCCAGTCTGGCTGTTCAGACTCATTGCTACATATCAGATATGCATTGGATTTCAGTGCTACATATGAAAGGCTGTGTTCAGACTGCAGGCAAATTGGAATTGTTTTTCTAGACGACTGTCCCCACTGTTATTTGCAAGTGATCAGATCGGATTTGTGCATCCACACATCACCAACCTATCTGCATGTGTTGCCGTGGTAACCACGTAGGCATCAGTAACTACATAGCTATGCTGATAACATGGATTTCAAATGTGGATGCAGAGGTGATGGAAGTGCATCATCTCGCCCTCCAAACCCTTCAAAATTATCCAGCATAAGCATGAATCTTTGGCTCTCTTCCTTCACAAGAGCATCCAGACTGAGACTCATCTGTAAAAGTCCAATTGAAATCGCATTTCAAATCATCTCCAAATGTGGTTTGGTTCAAATTCCTTGGATTTGGCTTTTTGGGTTATTAGCTTTGTTTGGAGACAGGGGATGCATGTCTGACAATGATACCAAATCTTTTAGTTGTACTCCATATTTGGTGCTAAGGTTACAGAATAAATTGACAATTTCGTGAGACTACTGGCAAAAAACGATATTACAGCCAGCCTCAAAGTCAACACAGCAGTTGTTAGATGGAGTATCTGAATAATTGTCCATTGATCTTCTTTAATTTTCCTGAGAGATGCTGTTTGAAGAGGGTCCGTTGTGATCATTTTCAGACTGGAGCTGCAACGAATCAAGTAATTTACTTATTATGTGTTTAAGTTGGGACTTTTGTCTCCACCAAACAACATTGAGTTGCCTCTGGTTTCATATGAACTGTATGCTGTAGCTTTAACATCACCCTTCACTGGAACTAAGGGGCCCAAACCCTGAAGAACAGCCTCAGCCCATCATCCCTCCTCCACCAAACTTTACTGTTGGCACTGTGCATTCTGGTAGCTAGAGTTCTCCTGGCATCCACCAAACCCAGATTCTTCCATCAGGCTGCCAGATAGTGAAGCTGATTCATCAGTCCAGACAACACATTTCCACTGCTGCAGAGTCCAATGGCAGCATGCTTTACACCACTCCAGCCGACGCTTGGCATTGTGCAGAGTGATAGGCTTGTGTGTAGATGCTCGGCCATGAACACTCCTTTAATGAAGCTCACAACTCTACATGTTTCAGCACTTGGTGTGAGTTCATGTGGTCTGTTGCTTTGTGGCTATCCTGTTGTTGCTCCTAGATGCTTCCATTTCACAATAATAAGACTTGCAATTGACCAGGGCAGAAATTTCACAACCTGAACTGTGGCAATGATAGAGTTCTATGTCAGTGCCACATTTGAAGTCACCAGCTCTTCAGTAAAACCTATTCTACTGCCAATGCATGACTCTGTACTTGATTTTATCCACCTGTTAGCAACAGTTGTGGGTGAAACACCTGAACTCTTAACTAGGACGTGTCCACAAACCTCTGGCCAATTTATTTATATCCTAAAATTTCATTTATAATCCTAAATGTATCTCTCCTAACTTGTAGCCAGTAAATATATGTGTGTCATGCATACGGTCACGTATGCTTAGTCTTTGATCTGCCACCAGGGTCAACACTGGGACAACAAACTACACAGAGCAATGGCCAACACAAACAAAGAGAATCAAACTCACTAGCAGAACCAATCACAATCTCCATTTCAGCTGGAGGGTGAGACATTTCCCAAACAGTGAAGCCTTTGCGAGTTGGTGTTCAGTGAGAGGAGCTGCAGCTCACTAATCCAGCAAAATGTTTTACTGCAATACACAAAGTAAAGCACTGGATCCAGCTTTGAATTTACTGTCAGTTTTAATATTTCTTACTGCTATCTTGCTGTACTAAGGTCACTGTCACCCGTACCATGTTTGGTGTGGACCTATCAAACATTTTCTCCTAGTTTGGTCCATTTTGACATGTGAACATTTCACCCATATTCAGGACCACACCAAACAAGTGAACTTTGAACCAGTGACCCCTGCTTGTGCTGCTGGTGGGAATGCATTTTTACGATGGTCCACACCAAATGACAGAACTGAACACCAGAGACTGCTTTTCTCAGTGCACATCAGCGCTGTGCTCTCCATTTTATCTGTCTCTTTTAACATTTTACTCTTTACTAGCGGCAGCATAAGCATGAGCTGCCACTAATAACAGTAGAGGTGCTACAAAATATGCAAAGATATGTTTTTAATTTTGGCTCCTGGATTGCAGAACACATTTTAGCTATGCTTCAGTGATCTCCCTGGTTAAACTCAACTTGGTAAAATAATCATAAAATAGCAGAAATCAAATAGTTTGTTTTATTATACATATAGACGTGTCTCTATTGTCTAATTTCCATGTATGTTTTTTATATATTTTCATGGTGGTAAATGTGGGCACATAGTGTAACTGAGTGATTATATCCCTGCAAAGTTTCTGACCAATGAACAAACACCTGTGTGTGTAAATCAACCAAACCAAATGAATACGATATGATATCCTAAAATCTCATTTATGAGTTCAGACCATGTCTTCAACATGGTGGTGGTAGTATGAGGGTAGATTAATTGAGGAAGAACTCTGAGAATATGGACTGGAGTTATCACATAACTACATTAATAAGTTTAGAGAGAAAGGTCATTTTAGTTACTCAGTCAGTGGCCCAGTTGCATTTTGTCATTCAGCCAGCTGTCTTTTTTTTATTTTTATGTATTTATTTATTTATTTATTTTAACCACAGATTTTGCCCCACTACTTTTGAAGTTGTGGCGTCATCCCTGGTCACCGCTATGAACCCAGAGCTCAGCTTCTGCCATCTACTTTTGCATTTTCTGTACTTGAAGTGTGTGTGTGTGTGTGTGTGTGTGTGCGTGTGTGTGTGTGTGTGTGGCACATCTGTGCATGTTCCACTATATAAGAATCAGATGCTGATTGCCTGTTACATTCACCCCATTTTCAACTGAACTCTTCCACTCTGCACACATCTCAAATAAAATATCTCAGGATGAGGGTCAGTGTGGTTCTGCTTTGGTTCTGCTTGTCTTGTGTTCAGCTCCGGAGAGCTGACGACCAGCTCGTTTTCATCCTTCATGAAGTTTTGACAGTTTTCCTTGAATTCTCTTTCAGTTCATCTTCTCAGGGAAGGGGTCCGAAGTGCAAGCCATGCTACAAAATGTTCTTACGTGTTTCCACCAGAGGTGTCTTCAAATCCCCAAAACTTACATAGTGTAGCTTTTAATATGGAAAAATATGAGATTCGGTCTGACACAGTGCATGTTTCTGTTTGCAGGCAGACGGAAGGTGGCATTCTCATTTGCTTCAGGCTTAAACGGCATTTCATTTCTTGCCTTTGTCACTGATACAAAAATGAATGTGATATATATATATATATATATATATATATATATATATATATATATATATATATATACACACACCACATACCCCAAAAAATCTGCAAAAAACTAGTCGGTTGTGATAGTGTGAGACGCTCAGTCTCTTATCATCTGTTAAGACTTTAAAAGTCGTGTAGTGAATTCAAGGCTTTAGATTTTCTCTACCTATTCCCACGAATATTGTAGTCCAGTTGGTGATGAGAGATAAAAGATCCAAAATAAAATTATATTAAATGCGCTTACAAGCAAACAAACAAACAATCTCTTAATTACCATAAAACACATTAAAAATACTGACAGTGTCAATAAGGATTTGCAGAATTTCACAGCTGAATAGATTGATATGTCCTTGACCCTGATTCTGTGTGTTTGTAGATAATTTGTAAAAAGCAAAACAAACTTTTCATTTTTAATATATAATCATAAAGCACAGTAGTAATGAAATACATAATCAACAATAATAAAATAAAACAGTCCACAATATATACAAACACAGTTCCTTAGCTGGTGGGTGGGAAACTCCTCAGACCACCTTAAACATGGGTGAAGGTTCCTCTCAGCCCCTTGTAGCTGTGGTGTCAAGTTGCTTAAGTGGACAGATGGGGAGGCCTCATATGTGTGATGTAGCGTCACTTAAATGGCCAGCCCAGTAAAACCTCTTAGCAGTGATGTAGCATCACTCAAGCAGTAGGTCCAGGCAGCCTGATCGCTCTGGTGTAGTGTCATTTAAGCAGCCAATCCAGGTAGCCATAAAACTGCGGTGTTACATCACTCAAGCAAACAGCACCTATTTTATTAGAATGTTTATATATTATATACATTTATGCAAGGATCTCTAGAGATGCATCAAGAAAAATCTAACTAATCGATCTATTTAACATAATAATACATGGAAAAGTTAGTTTAAACGTAGCTCACTGTGCCTCCTAAAGTTCCAGGCACCCACTTTCACTTTCATTTCCTGTTTGGAGTGCAGTGACAAAAATGCTAAAGAAAACAAGACAGACTCTGTTTATCACTCATAAATGAGACGAATCACAGGATTGTGACATTGAATTTTTCACTTGTTATGCTTAAAAAGCTGCTTATCTGCTTTTTGTTTGTTTGTTTTCTTGCTTGTTTTTGTTTTTATTTTCATTTCAGGTCTTCCTCTGACCCATCAACCTGCCACATCTAGCACTAATTGTCTTTCCAGGACTTTGTTATTCACAAATTGTGCTCTACATATGCATTATTATTGGTTTAATTCATCAGCTGGATGAGTTTATGTTTAATCAGTTCCCTAATCTTTATCTTGGTGCATCCTTGTGTAAGTCTTCCTTGCTCTTTCAGCTATCATTCATGTTACAATGCTGACATCTAGTGTTCAAATGTACAATCACAGGTAACAATTTACCAAAACATGTGGCATACAGGAAAAGCATAGACGAGACATTTTTTAAAAAACAGATTCAGATGGATTAATATTGTTACAAGATTGTTTCTCTTATTATTGTCTAACTTATAAATAATAGACTGTTAATCAGTGAGAGCCAATTGGAAAAACTGACACAAGACAATTCAGATACAGGACAAAGTGAATTAAATGTGCTGCTGCGTCAGTCTGCATTGTGGATTCTCACAAACAACAAAAAAAAATCAAATCTGCAAATAGTTTTCAGGTACAATCATTCTTGTTCTCAACCACCAAATGCTGAGTTTAATTGTTTGCTGAACTGCAAATTTCCCTGGTAAAATCATATGATTAGTTGATTTTCTGAAAATAAGTTAACACAAATTGAAAACACAGCTCTGCACATTTTGATACACAATTATGGTTTATTGGCTGAATGTAACATATGTTAAACAAAATGTGTCCTGTGCCAAACCTATGGCACATTTTATTATGCAGGAAAAATGTTATTCAATTTCGTTCCTGTGGAGGATTTTCACTTAGAAATTGACCAACTTTATCTTGAATTGAAAAAGATATGTCTCATTAACATATTAAACAAATACTGATGTGCAATTTACATCATCTGCAAAGATTTAATCATTTATGGTAGTGTGCAAAAGATAGAGACCCCTCCCCCCTTTCATTATCTTTCTTTTTGTTTATTTCCAGTGCAAATGGTCTTTTGTTCAGAAAAAAGCAGAAAGCACATCTAACAGACATGTACACAGAAGCCTCATCGACTAAATCAGATATCAGATTAAATCAGTGTTCAGTGAGTCTCTCTTTCCCTTCATTCTAGCTGCCAATCTTTTCAGGAGACTCACTTTCAGTTTCTCAAAAAATCTGCAGACACACCTCCAAAGTTCAGTCTTAGAAGCTGGTTGTACTTTATACTCTTTCAAGGTACTCACAATCATCACATTTATCCTCTGATGGTAGGGGTGCAACGCACTATAACTAATGCAAAAGCATATAAAGCATGACTGATGTTCTAAATGTTCTTCCACACTTTCCATGCAATTACACATTTTCACCAGAGAGGTCTCCAAATCCACAAAATGCTGAAAGTTTATTGTTGTTGTGATAAAGTATGTCACAGTATGCTTTTTGACCATATCGGCTGATGGTGCAATGTTGAAGGAGGCGAGGGGGTAAGATACAAGTGTCAGTCTGGGTTTTTATTGTAATCCTTAATGAAAATGAAAGAAATCCACAAGAGTAACTAAGAACGAGACTAAAAAAGCACAAGAAATAAGATGTTTAAGCTAAAAGAAAACAAAAGACTAAGAGGATACAACCACAAACACTAAGCAAGGCCTGGAAACAACAATGCAAAGGCAAAACAAACCACCAGGATATAAATACACTCAGTGTACTAGAAACGAATGAACTAGAAACACCTGAGACTATTGAGTGGGTGGAGCTACAGACTACACACAGATGGGAACACTAATGGGAAGTTGAGGGAGCAGCGCAGAGACAAGGCCAAAAGCTACAACAAGAGTGCATGAAAGTCATAGAGTGCAATATATTAGGATCGGTAAGGTTCTCTCCTCAGCTGCAACTATAACACCAGAGCTCCACAAGGCTGCATTCTCAGTCCTTTTCTGTATACCCTGTACATTAATGACTGTAGAAGCCCCTTAACAGTCACTACATATATAAATGACTCAGATGACACTGTTATACTTGGGCATCTTAAAGACAATAACTCGGCCACAGCCTACCTGTAAGTAAGTAAGTCAGTAGAGTTTATTTATATAGCGCTTTTTACAACAGGTGTTGTCACAAAGCAGCTTTACAAGGAAATCAGCATTACAGAAAGAAATCCTGGTCCAAGACCCCATGAGCGTCGCCAGTGGCGACAGTGGCAAGGAAAAACTCCCTGGGGAAACAGGAAGAAACCTTGAGAGGAACCAAGACTCAGAAGGGGAACCCATCCTCCTCTGGTCGACACCAGATAGTAAACATTGTTAGTACAAAAACGGGGAAAACAGGTGGAGCAAATGATTAATTTGATTAGTTTAGTTCATGCAGTGGCAGCAGCAGCATCAGTGGGGTCAGGTTGTGAGGGTGAGGTTTGCACGGCATAGTACAGCATGGAGCTGGATGGTGGTCAAGCTGGTCCAGAGGGCTGGCGAGCAGTGGCACCCGATCAAGGCAGAGAGGCAGCAGCATCAGAATGCTTTGATCGCTCACTGCACTCTTTCTTCAATTTACTTCCATCAGGCTGGATGTATGTAGTCCTCATGTGTTTAAATGTGCTTTATTGATGGGTCTTGTTGCCTGTTCTTTATGTTTGTCTTGATGGTTTTTATCTAAATGTATGTAATTTTTCAAATATCTGACCTTATATGTCTCCGAAAAAATGTACGAATAGCAAAAATGTCCTCTCTGGAGATCAATAAAGAATCTAATCTAAATTATTTTTCTGCATCATTTGAGCTCAGAAGCTGTTCTTTACACTGTATGAAAGTTTGATGAAGAATAGACTGATACAGCTGCTTCAACACTGCTTGGAATAAAATCTTTTTATTAACTCACATTAAAAGTTAAGACATTTTTTGCTTTCTCCTGTAAAGTAACCATTTTGGAGATACTTAATTTCTTTGGACAGTGATAAAATAAAGCAGCTTACTGAATTTAATTTCTGGATCAAGTTTATACTGGAGATGAGAGAGCTGATCAGCATGGAGGTGGAGAGTGAAATCATAACAAAATTATTACTTATAAGCCATAAAGGTTAATGTGCCGTATTCTTTGTTTAATCTTGTGAAAATGTATTTTGCATTTCCAGTATTTTATTTCTCACCACAGGTTTTGTAAGCGGCCTTTGGGGCTTAAGTCCTGCATGTCGATGCTGTCGTGACCAAAATGGTCACTTTACAGGAGAAGAAAAAACCTACTTTACTTTTAATGTATCTCAGTGGAACCAGATGTTTTTCCCAGGGAGGGGTTTCAGCCATTCTCCTCCCCTCAAACTTCAGTTATGACATAACTACATTTCGGGAATTTAGTCACGTCTAAAAATTTTTCTCTTCATTTTTGTACAAACATACAGCCAGCCTGTTTGAACTGCTGGAACCAACTATATTAAACCTGAAGTAATAGACTCCTCTGAGTGGAGCAGTGAAAACACCTGCAGAAGGAGAAACAGATGGATCAGTACAGAGTCTCTACACCACCAGAGAGAAGAACCAAACCAGACATCAGACACCGTCTCTGTACTGACTGTGCATTTACCTGTGATTGGACTGAACATGTTTCCAATGTTTGTGATTTCTTTGCTGAAAACCAGTATGGTGTCCACATTGAAAGGCCCGACGTAGCCATTTAAGCCTGAAGCAGATGAGAACACCACCTTTGGTCTGTCTGCATAATGAATGAATGAATAAACAAACATTTTTGATACTGTTTTGATGTGCTGAATTTTGCATGTTGCTCAGCTTTTTTATTAATAAAGCCTTTGAAAAATGATCTTTCTGTTTCACATGTAAGACTTACTTGCATTCTCCTCTCTCAGTGCTTCCACACCCACTTCAGTAGAGACCACCCTCCCCTCCAAAGCTGTGAGACACACGCAACAAAAATTACTATCCAACCAGCTAAACACAGAATCAGATTATTGACCAATTGAATCAGTTTCGTTAAGGCACCATTGAGAGTCGTGATCAAAGTACAAACAATGCAAATGTACCCTCAAAAAGGTACAACAGTGGTTTTAAGGTCCAATTATGTAATAAGTTTTTCCAGGTGAAAAGTATAGACTTGTTACTTTTTATAACCTCAAGTTTTAAAATAGAACAATCAAATATGAAGCCTAGAGATGAGACGGGGTGTGTGGAGTCAATACAACTTAGAAAATATCATTTTAATGGATTATAGTACAATTATGTTCCTGACTAAAGGTACTGAGATGTACTTTTCAGGGTTCCACCCCAGTGACAAGAGGTGCACTGCCCCAGTGACAGTTTACTACCTTTATTTCTGAGAGTGTACCTGCAATGTGAACACATTAACTTTATTCTTTTTTTACTCATTCTTTGGTAGAATGACTTATCTGCTTAGGATCGTTGTATTGCTGCATGACCCACATTCTCTTGAGTTTCAGCTCACGGTCAGATGTCCTGGCATTTTCCTTTAAAATTTGCTGGTATTATTCAGAGTTCATTGTTCCATCAATGGCCTAGATGCAGAAAAACAGCTCCAAACAATGATACTACCACCACCATATTTCACAGATGGTATAAGGTTTTATGCTGGAATGCAGTGTTTTCCTTTCTACAAACATAACACTTCTCATTTAAATCAAAAAGATCTATATACTATCTGTCCACAAAACATTGTTCCAATAGCCTTCTGGCTTGTTCATGTGATCTTTAGCAAACAGCAGACTGGCAGCATTGTTCTTTATATCTGTTCTTTACAGCCAGATTTTTAAGGACACTGGCAATTTGACTGAAAATATTAAAACTACCCAGTTATTTCCTACAGATTTTTACATAATGATCATTACCCAAATTTGAAAAAAGGAACCATGGCAATGTAAATTCCCCTACATGGTTATAATGGAATGCCGGATGTAAAAAGCAATGGCAAATGGACTAATAAAGTCCAAGATAACTGCACTGATGTGATAGTGTTATGACTGGCATGTCAACCAGAAGAAAAATCTGGGGAAAAAAATCCAAGACTCCAGAGTAAGAGCTGGACATCACTGTTATCAGCAGTCCTAATGAGACTAAGGATGGCCCCACACAAACCAACAGGCTTCACACCTATTGAGTTAATGACAGGTAGGGCAGTGAGATCAGTATTAGATTCAGCATATGTAGCAGAAGGTTGTACAGGGTTATTTATGAGGAACTGAGACAATAAGATTCTGAGTTCAAGATAAAGTGATATATGTGGAAACAGATCGCAGTGCATATGCTGCAAGTCAAGGAGCTGAGTTAGGCAATAGTGAAATTGGTTTTATGATTATGATCTGTGAACTGTCCTCGCATGCACTGTTGTGTAAGTGGAAATACTGTTCAGAGTAATCTTTATATCACTTGTTACTTTCCTTAGCACTCCTGATGGTGTCTGACGAAGGCATAAATTCCAACTTAAACCCTTAATAGGTAAATTATTCTATTCTAAGCAGGTCCAGTCTGATGATGATCTTGACAGACCGTCTTCAAGCGGCGTACCTCAGAAAAATTGAGAGGGAACAATGGAAAACTGTTCAGATGCTCTGTCTTGTCTTATAAACTTTGTGTTTGACTTTAATGATGGTTGTAGTCATTTCAATTATAATTCATCTTGTCCTTCCAACACATACATGTAATTTAGTTTCACCATTGTTAGCATGTTGGGACCCTCCAGTTGTCATATGCAGTAGCAATCCTGGTAATGCAAACAAAACAAAAACTGAATATTTTCCTTATGATCAAGAGCTTTCATTGTGCAATACTACATTAAATGATTTTTTGATGCGGAAATTAATTGTTACACAAACAATACTTAACGAGAAAGTTAAAACTCAGTAAGTCATAACATTTGATTTTTGCCTTTGGCCTTTAAATATTATTTCAATTTTCTCTTAGACCTGAGACATAAGTGTACTGTGCAACTGAACAATGAGCACTGTTGATATATAGACGTAATAAATCCAGCACTGATAAAGTTTGGTATACTTATATTCCAGATAGACGATATGAGGCTGTCACTTGTATTACTATGCACAGTGGTGCTTGAAAGCTTGTGAACCTTTTAGAATTTTCTATATTTCTGCATAAATTTGACCCAAGTCCTACTAGTAGATAAAGAGAACCAAATTAAACAAGGCAGAAATATTAGACTTAGTCATTTATTGAAAAGTGATCCAATGTTACAGATCTATGGGTGGCAAAAGTACATGAAACTCTGCTTTCAGTATCTGGTGTTACCCCTGCTAACCGTTGATTAGTCCTGCACATCGGCTTGGTGGAGTTTTAACCCATTCCTCCATACAAAACAGCTTCAACTCTGTTATGTTGGTGGATTTCCTCCCATGAACTGCTGCTTCAGGCCCTTCCACAACATTTCTATAGGTTTTAGGTCAGGACGTTGACTTGGCCATTTCAAAACATTAACTTTATTCTTCTTTAGCCATTCTTTGGTAGAATGACCTGTGTGCTTAGGGTCGATGTCTTGCTACATGACCCACGTTCTCTTGAGTTTCAGCTCACAGACAGATGTACTACCACCCACCATGTTTCACAGATGGTATAAGGTTTTTATGCAAAAATGCAGTGTTTTCCCTTCTCCAAGCACAACACTTCTCATTTAAACTAAAAAGATCAATTTAATAATATTTTTGTCTCATTTTCTTTAATTTGGTTCACTTTATCTACTTCTAGGACTTGTGTGAAAATCTGATAAGGTTTTAGATTAAATTTATGCAGAGACATAGAAAATTCTGAAGGGTCCACAAAATTTCAAGCACCACTGTATACAATCAAACCATGTCCAAATTCTTAGCAGAACTGTATGCTTCATGGTTGTAGTAGTTACAATTTAAGAACAAAACTTTGAATTGAAGTCCCTGTAGTTACTGAATACTACATCATAACCCTTAGTGTGTAATAGGCTTGGGTTTTTAAGGGGTTAAATGGTCAGCAATGGTGGACAAACTCTTTACTTGTGTCAGTGAAGCATTATCTGACACTGCTAACACCTTCTGTACAGAGGCTAATGCATGGTTTCACACATCGGTGTGAAATTGCAAAAAAAGAAGGGGCAGTGTTGTGGATGCTGAAACTGTGGACATACTCCATGTTTTACAGTTCAGCATGACCTGGCAATAATGAATTGACTCACTTATATAGTTTGATACATTTGGGTCTTATCAGCTGTCTGATATGTCCATTATATCTATTGCACAATGTTGCCTCAGGGCAACAAACATTCTCCTCACTTTACAATAACATTATACATATTTAAGGACACTGACAGGGTTAACAATAAAGAGCAGAATTTGAGTGAGTCAGTTAAAAAAGCACGACCCCTGCACACGTTATTATTTTAAAAATGATGGGAATTCAATAATCAGGTCAATTTTATGCAAGAACAGTGAATCAAATACACACACATACACACATATATATATATATATATATATATTTTATTTTATTTTATTTTTTTTTAATTGCTCTTATAATGCGTGCAGTAGAGGGCCAAGCCTAGTCACAATCAGGTAGTTCCTCGTCACTCGTGTGCTAGCTCTGTTGCCCTAAAACCTTCATTAGCATAATCATTTGCCATCACACCATCCTAAATAATGGAATTGTCCCACATTGTCTTAGTTGGCCATGCATCTTAGTTGACCTCATACTCTTGGTTCTCCCATAAGAAACCCTGCTATCTAAAATCTTCTGTGGTTTATCCTCAGCAACCCATACAGTTATATGTTAATACTGTATGTGGAGTGGTCATTTGTAGGTGATTAATAAACTGTTAACCTAATCCCAGCCCAGGGTTAGGGCTAAGAGTAGGTTTTGGGTTGAGGTTAAGTTTAGGGTTAGGATTAGGGCCAGGGTGACGGTTAGGTTGTGGGTAAGGTTGGTAAAGTTGAGTTTTGCATAATGGAAGCAAAATATTAACAACACATCTACTTAATGTAAGTAATGTATCAACAGAACATCTACAAGATATTTACTTTAGTGTATTCAGATGCTTCACTGCTGCTACTTCACTGGTGTGTTGATGTGTTACTGATACTCAGTTAGGGGACCCCTCCAAATAAAGTGTTGCCAATTTGTCTCCCTCAAATACGATAAGGCTTAGTTGGAAAGGAGGGAATTGGAGGGGTTCAGCTGAAAATGACACGCGTGTACCAGGAAATGGACATCTGGCTCTTACAGAAGGGAATGCACTGTAAGACTGTGGATACATTTGAAGAATAGAAAATACAGAAGTAAACTGTACAAGCTCAACTTTGGGTTCAATGACATAACTAACTGGTGTAAAGTGCATAGTGAAAGTGTCGTTACAGTAATAGTTGTGATACATTGCACAGTGTGTATTAATCAGAGAGGAGATACAGTGATGTGGTTCAGCACAGTTCAGACAGCAGGAGATCAGTACCGTCTCTGCAGTAAGGAGACGTTGTAGAGCCGTATATCAGTGGGTAAGAAAGATCTCACACGTTGCTCTTTAACACAGCGCAGCTGCAACAGACGGCCACTGAAGGAGCTTCTCTGTTTATCCAGTGTAGCATGCAGGGGGTGTGAGGTGTTATCCATTATGGCTAACAGCTTGTTGAACGTCCTCTGTTCTTTCAGCGTCCAGCTTGACTCCTACAACAGAGACAGCCTTCCTAATAAGTTTGTTTATTTTCTTCAGAGCACTTTTGTTAATGCTGCTGCCCCAGAACAGCATAGAACAAAGCACTCGCTACAACAGACTGGGGTTGTCCACGATGCTGGTAGCTTTGTGGATGCAGCGTGTGGTGTAGATGTCCATGGTGGAGGGGAGAGAGACCCCGATGATCCTCTCAGCTGTCCTAAGTGTTCGCTGTAGGGTCTTGCGGTCGGAGGCGGTGCAATTCCCAAACCAGGCGATGATGCAGCTGCTCAAGATTCTCTCCACAGTCCCTCTGTAGAACATGGTGAGGATGGGAGGGGGGAGATGAGATGACAGCTGTGTCACGTTTCCATGTCACAGTGTATTCAACATTTGTGTAACTCAAGTGCTGCAAAGGACTAATCCGTCACCCCAACAGGAGACTGTGAGTCTGAACCTCAGCAATGCCATAGCCATTCATATGTGTCTGATGGGATTGTGTTATGGATTGTGTATGAATATTTACATAGAGCTTTTCCCATGTTGGCTATACGGTTACTTTATCATTATACTTGGTACTAGATCTCTGTATGCAAGGGACAAAGTTGAAAACCAGTATTGGCTGGTTGTGATCTTCAGACCATTTTATGAGCGCATATTCTACTGGATTATTTCTTTCTAGCATTTTTATAGGTTTTTTTATTGATGTTGACATCACATTACAATTAAATTCACAACAAGAGAGAGAGAGAGAGAGAGAGAGAGAGAGAGAGAGAGAGAGACTGAGCAAGTGTGTGTTTCTTGTATGTGTTTGTGTGAGGGGTGTGTGTGTGCATGCATGTGTGTGCGTGTGTTGTAAGGGCTGCCAGCAGAGGGCGACAGCGGTGACGTGCCATAAATTCAGGGAACTCCAATTCCCAGAAGCCCTCAGACTAATTAGGCCCAACCTGGCACACCTGTGGACTCCTCCACTTAAGGCCGTGGCAAACAGCAGCCGTTTGTCACACCTTTATAGAGGGGACAAATTGGTCATTTTGATTTTTATGCATTCGTATGATCACTGTTGAAGTCAAACATCATGAAAAAATTAAAGTGTATTTGGATTTTGGCAACATGATGGGAGTGCTTAACGTAATTACATATTTAGTGTTACATTGTGGGCGTATACCACAATGACCTATATTAAACCGGAAAACCACAGACAGGACAAGGTTACTGTCTTTCATTCAGGGAAAACAAAAAAAGGTTGATGTTCCTCTGTGCAACTCCTACTGCATTTTAGTCCCCTCTAGTGGACAAACTAGAAAATACAACCCAAGATATGTTTAAAAGGAAAACAAAGTAAAGTGATGAACGAGTCACACTTTATTACTCATTAAATACTGATTCTTCATAATGAATTCATGTTTGTGCCCCTGAAAGTGATGAGCGAATCACAATTTATTACTGATTATATACTAATTCTTCATGATGAGTTCATAAGCTAATAAAATAGCAGAAGTTAATCATTTTACTTACCAAAATGACTTCATTCTTTTGCCTCTCAAGAACAGTGATGAAGGATAAGTAGCTACAACATGGCTCATATGAAAACATGACATTAACAAAATTCACAGGAATAAAAAGTATTTTATCATATGACTTCTACACCAACACATACTGGTTCTGTAGTTCCACAAACATCTGTAAAACGGTCAGAACTGCCAGCTAATTAAAGTCACACAGATGTTCATACTGCAGCGGTGTTTCCACAGAACTCACACAAGCTGAAGGTCGAGTCTGTGACTCAGCTTTACTGACAAACTCAGACGGAGCACTAAAGAAAGGGGAGAATACGGCTCTAGGTTAGCGCTCGGCTAAGTGCAGTTAGCGCCCTCTCGCACTGCCACCGCACACACATAGCCCTTCACAATAAGAGTCCCTGTCAAAGGAGGAATAACAAATGAACCAAGCAGCAGAAAATGAACGTGATTTTAACCAGACAGAGTAGATATTACTACTACAATCCCGCGACGCTCATGAGAAACACCTTCCCGTTAAAACCAAAAAGGGTTATTGCAAATAACTAAGCACCAAACCAAATATTTAAGCCACTTTATAATGAATTTAGAAATAATAGTTCCTGCAAATCCGTTTTGTTTCACCACAGACAACAACTGCATGTTTTACAGCTTAGTCTAAAAAGAGGTGAGGCACGAACATACATACTCACAACACTCAGACAACAATACCACGTGTAAATATCATCTGCGATGTAAATTACGTATATAATACAGTATACATATGCATAACTCACCTTTAAAAGTAAGAAAAATGTGAAATATTGCAAAAAGGCGAAAAGAGAAATTGAATTTTTTTATTATTTCAATTATTTTCATTTGCTTCTCTTAAACGTTGTACTAGAGATATTCACTCAAGACACTATGGCTGCTTGACATATAGCATTTAACGCAATTACTGCCATTTCCTGGCGAAGAAAAATAGCAGTAATTTCCAGCTGCGGAAACAGTTGAAGTGTTACATTGCAAAATGCTGTTTCCATTAATAAAAACATTTAGATATGGCACATTTTTAAAAGAATAATAGATGTATAATGGGAAACACTGTCATTTTCTGAAGGTGGTATTTCTCAGAATAACTGTGGCATAAATTACGATAATTCACAGTTTTAATTAAATCAAATGCCTATTTTCAGGAAATAAACTAGTTTAGTTTATTAAACATACAACAGTTTATGTTTCTGTTGTAACAGTATGACATTGCAGTATGACATAGGTGATCATAAATTGCATGAATAGAATGAAACTAAGAGCTTCTAGCAGTTCGCCAATGTGTACGAACATTCTTTTTGTTTGCTTAATTAACACACGAATTTCTAATTAAATCAGGCACTGAATAAAGCCTTTATTACCTTCATCTTCATTCATTAGTACATTTGTTTGTTCCTGATTAATGACTCATTACTTTCTGATTAGTTATTCATTAGTAAATGCCTTAATTACTGCCAGTTCATGTACCCTTATCATAAAGTGTTACTGCATATTTTATTGTTTGTCTTGATCTGTTTTTATTTATTAATTTATTTATTTATTTATCACACCTGCATTCAATTGCTTCAGCTCGTCCACTTGGTTCACAGTAGCCAGCAGTCGGCCATTCGTAGCTTAAACACAATAATACATAAGACTAAACACAGAATCAGATTGTCGTATGCAAAAGTTTGAACAACATGAAACAAAGATTCAGCAATAAAGGAAAAATCAAATCTTTTGGTTTACCTGTGTTCTCCTTCTTCTTTGACTGAACTGCAGCTGCACCCTCTGCTCCACCACCATGTCCCTCAGCTCCCTCAGCTCAATCCACACATCGGGCTGGTTTGGATTCAGCTCTGATCTCTCCACACGACTCTGGTTCTAAAGTCTGTTCAGTCTGGACTGTGTGTCCTCCACTGTGAGCTGGTCATCGCCTCTCTGGAGCTGAACACAAGACAAGCAGAACCAAAGAACCACACTGACCCTTTTATCTATTATTTATTTATACGGTCACTTCAGAGTGAGTTCTAATATTTAAAGTTGAATTTTAAAATTCAACACCTGATGTATGGCTGAAATACATATGCCCAGTCTCATATGATCATCTTTAACTTCCATTCACCTCCCTCCCCCACCAAAAAGGGTTTTATTTATCATTTTATTGTTTTTTTGAAGTGCCACTGTAATTTTATGACTGAACACTAGATGCCAGTATTGAAAAACTAATGAAGGCTGGCAAGACCCTATATAGCTGGAGAGGGAGGAGTTGGAGAGAAGAAGGAGGAGGCTGCTTTCGAGATTCATAAATACCACTATTAGAGTATATTTAAGATTAAGCAACACATTCTCATCCATTACAGGGTTACTACAATTTGATATTGTATTTAGTTATCCTTACTTTATTTTGGTTTTCAGTTTAGCTTCAGTTCTTTTTATGACTGCTTTATAGTAAAATATTAGATTAAAAAAATATATAGTAAAAAGTACATTTCTTTGCATGTTACATCAGCTTTGACCACAAGGGGGCAGGTGTTTCTTTTTTTTTTTTCCCCTGTTACTCTTGAGACCAAGTTCAGACCAAAAAAAAAGGAGCTAACTGGCTAACAATTAACAAGCTACTGCTAAATCTTGGTTATTATTATTATTATTTTTTTTAACTTGATCAAAGCTACTATAGCCTAGTAATTGTTAGCCTTTTAGGTCCCTAGTGAGTTTCACAAAGCTGTTGTTGTTTCACCTGTTTGCTCTTTGTGGAGCAAACACCTCTCGTATTGCTTGGAGCCGTTTCTTGCTCAAGCCTTCTTTTGGTTTTTAAGTAGTTTTGAGGCAATTTCTCTCATTTTTTTTCCTGCCCTCTTTTCTTTTTTGTTTAAATACCCACCTGGCCTAAGTACCGTGCTGGTCACCCCTCTACAAAGGTGTGACAAAGGCTGCTGTTTGCCACGGCCTTAAGTAGAGGAGTCCACAGGTGTGCCAGGTTGGGCCCAATCAGCCTGAGGCCTTCTGGGAATTGGAGTTCCCTGAATTTATGGCACCTCGCCGCCGTCACGCTCTGCTGGCAGCCCTTACAACACACACACACACACACATACACACACACACACACACACACACACACAATCAATCAATAAAGTTCTATCCATCCATCCTTTCATTCATCCATCCATCCATCCATCCATCCATCCATCCATCCATCCCTCACACAGACTTTTTTCACTGCTGCTGTCTGGCAGAAGGTCCCGGAGCATCTGTGCCATCACTGCCAGACTCTGAAACAGCTTTGTTCCTCAAGTTCCTTAAATTCACAAGGACTGAACTAAAAAACCCCCTCACACACACACACACACACACACACACACACACACACACACACACACACACACACTCCTCTTTTGATGCTCTTTGCACTATCTGAAACTTTGCTGCTAACACTGTGTTTGCACTTTGTTTACTCAAACACTGTATATCCTACCTCGGGAACTGCTCACATATGGTATAATCTGACTGCGTTTACTCACAGATCACAGCATGTTAAATAATCTTTGCACCTTATTCCACAACCCTACCTCATGCTCAGAAATATGTGCTGTGTCAGCGCTGCACTGTCCTGTCTGTTTACTGTGTCTAATGTCTGTTTTATTTACTGTATTGTCTCTAGTCTAATGTTTTTGCACACTTGCGTCTGCATGTTTGCACTTTGCACTGTGTATATTGCTCCATGTTGCACCGTATTTCCTGGAAGAATGTAATTTCACTCCACTGTGTACTTACACATAGATGGAATAACAATAAAAGCCTATTGACTTGACTTGACCTGACTAACAATCTAATCATTCGTTCCACCATCTGGATATTGAAGTCCAGCAAAGCCACAGTTGCCCACATCCGGAATCCCATGAAGAGAAAATGTTTTACTGGGTCAAAACAGTTTGGAGAACCTTTGACTCAGCTAAGAAATTTGAGTTGAATTAACACGACTTAACTCAGAGCAGTCGGTTCTGGTGACAGACTTTTTTCGTACTCCATTATTTATTATTCAGGTAAACTAGCTTATATTATGAACTATCCAGCAATTGAAGTGTCTCACCTTTGAGCAGACAGTGTTGTGGGTCCACAAGTTCAGTTAACCACACAGATTAATCCAAAGATGTTTTAATGTCTGTTTTGTCTTTGGAACTGAGTGGGAAACCAACACACCCACATCTTTGACCATATCTGGAGTTTCACATTCAAATGTGGTGCACTGGCTGAACTGAGGACTTGACTGAGGTAATGATTATTAAACAGTGATTGGAAGACCAAAGGAAAAACAGCCTTTCAATACAAGGGCCGGGTCTCTCTAAAAAGGATATGCCATTCAGTAAAGAATGATATTCTTAAGGCCAAATTAAAATACAAGGAAAGACTGCACTGTTAGAAATAAAGGGACTGTACTGGACAATAAAATCAGCTTTGACCAACATGTAATGGGCCTCTATAAGAGATGTCAGCAGAGAGAAAGCCAAGAGCACTTCATGTAGCACTTTCATTGCTCTTGCTCCACTATAGAAGCATAATTGAGCGTATTATGCTGTACTGTTCAACCTGTTTCTTTACAATGTTAAAAGTATCAAGCATTAACAAACTGTTATGCATTACACATTTGTCTCAACAACCATAGGCCTTCCCACAGACAACCTGTCAAACCTGAACAATAAAGCTATTTTAGGAAGGGCTATCATAGTAGTACAAGACCCTGATCACCCACTGCACTCTTTCTTCAGTTTACTTCCATCAGGCTGGATGTATGTAGTCCTCATGTGTTTAAATGTGCTTTATGGATGGGTCTTGTTGCCTGCTTTTTATGTTTGTCTTGACAGTGTTTATCCAAATATGTGTAATTTTTCAAATGTCTGATCATCTACACAGATCAGGCATAACATTATGACCACCTCCTTGTTTCTACACTCATTGTCCATTTTATCAGCTCCACTTACTATATAGGTGCACTTTGTAGTTTGGATTGGTGTATGTTTATCTATCTCTCTGGAGGTCAATAAAGAATCTAATCTAATCTAAATTGTCACCGTTGTTGAAAACAAGTATCTCCATTTTTTGCAACGATTATTTTTTCTGCCTCATTTGGGCTCAGAAGCTGTTCTTAACACTGCATGAAAATTTCATGAATAATAGACCAATACAGCTGCTTCAACATTGCTTGGAATAAAATCTTTTTACATTAACTCACATTAAAAGTTAAGATTTTTTTTGTTTTCTCCTGTAAAGTAATCATTTTGGAGATACTTTTCTTTGGGCAGTGATGAAATAAAGCAGCTTACTGACTTTAATTTCTGGATCAAGTTTATACTGGAGATGAGAGAGCTGATCAACATGGAGGTGGAGAGTGAAATCATAACAAAATGAATGTGGTTCCAGACCATCAGTTATTTTTTCTTTCAAATTTACAGTAACTAAAAGTTATATTAACCTTTATGTGTTTTACATGGAGTTTTATAGACTATAAAGGTTAATGTGCCATATTCTTTGTTTAATCTTGTGAAAATGTATTTTGCATTTCTAATATGTTATTTCTCACCACAGGTTTTGTAAGCAGCCTTAAGGGCTTAAGTCCTGCATGTCGCTGTTGTCGGAACAAAACTTTTGTCAAGTCATTTCGGGCCGTTTATTTGGTCCATTCATCATGAAATGTACACACAATGTAAAGAGCAACAGCTATCAAACAATGCCAAAAACTGAAAAATGATTAAAAAAAAATGGAGATATGAGATTTTGTTCTTTTATTTTTTTTACATTAAATAACAGCAACCCAAGCAGTCGAGTCCTCACCCTTTCCAATAATGTATCCATGAAACGTTTCCATGGGATGCATGTGACTAAGTCCTGAATCTGTTGGTTTAAATTATATCCTATATTCGGCACTAAGGGTCCACATGACAGTCGAGAAACATATGTTGGTATCACACAGCAAATACCTTACATGTACTATTCTACATTTGTCTCTCCCAAACTGTAGCCAGTAAATATATGTGTATCATGCACAGAGTCACATATGCTTAATCTTTGATCTGCTGTCCCCACTATGAACCCAAAGATGAGCTTGTGCAGTTTACTTCTGTGTTTTCTATTCTTCAAGTGTACAGAGTCTTACAGTGCATTCCATTCTGTAAGAGCCAGATGTCGATTTCCGGGTACATGCATCCCATTTTCAGCTGAACCCCTCCAATTCCCTCCTTTCCAACTAAGTCCGATCATATTTGAGGTAGACAAATTAGATACACTTTATTTGGAGTTGTCTTTTGTAGATGATCAACAAACTCTTAACTGAGTATCAGTAACACATCAACAACACACCAGTGAAGTAGCAGCAGTGAAGCATCTGAATACACTGAAGTAAATATCTCACATTACTTACATGTGGATTTGTTGTTAAAATGTTGCTTCCATTATGCAAAACCCAGCCTTACCAACCTCACCCACAACCTATCCCTCACCCTGGCCCTAATCCTAACCCTAACCTTAACCTCAACCTCAACCCAAAGCCTAACCTTTACACCACTTAGAATTTAGCACAGCTTTTACAGCTCGTCCAATGATTCTGATTCTGATGATTCTGATCCTGTATTTAACAGAATGGTAGAACAGCCAAAGTAAAACATTAATACAATCGATGAAGTAGATGATACAAACATTCAGTGGACACTCAGTAACATGTCAAAAACATCTGAGGGTTACAATTAGGTTTTGGGTTGAGGGTAAGGTTAGAGTTAGGATTAGGGCCAGGGTAAGGGTAAGGGTTAGGTTTTGGGTAAGGTTGGGTTAGGGTTAAGTTTTGCATAGGAAAGTAAGTAACATTTACAGTACATCTAGTTAATGTAAGTAATGTATCAACAGAACATCTATATATTTACTTCAGTGTATTCAGATGCTTCACTACTGCTACTTCACTCATATGTAGTTGATGCGTTACTGATAATCTGCTAAGAGTTTGTTAATCATCTACAAAGGACCACTCCAAATAAAGTGTTAACATAACTGTATAGATGGCTGAGGATAAACGTCCACAGTTTCAGCATCTAACACTCTGCCCCTTCTTTTTATTGCAGTTTCACACTTCAACAAATGACGTGTGGAACCATGCATCAGCTTCTGTACAGAAGGTGTTTGCAGTGTCAGATAATGCTTCACTAACACAAGTAGAGAGTCACAAGTAGAGATCATTGCTGACCTTTTAACCCCTTACAATCCCAAGTCTATTACATTCTAAGTGTTATTATGTAGTATTCAGTAGCTACACGGACTTCAGTGCAAACTAGCTGAGTTAATTTTGGGTGATAGAAGTTTGAATAAAGCTTTGGGCCCACTGTAACCACAGTAGAACTACATTTAAATGTCAATTCCAGAGAGAAAACCATAAAGAGGTTATTATTTTTACAATAGGAACTGGAGTTTTTGTAACTACTACAACCACAAAGAAGCTAAGAATTTAGACATGGTTTCATTGTATACAGAGGTGCTTGTGGAAGTTTGTGGACCTTCGTTTTTTTTTTTTATTTATTTTATTTATTTCTGCATAATTTTGACCTAAAACTTTATCAGATCCTAAAAGTACATAAAGAGAACCAAATTAAACAAATGAGACAAAAAATAGTATTAAATAGATCTTTTTAGTTTAAATGACAAGCGTAATGTTTGGAGAAAGCAAAACACTGCATTCCAGCATTAAAACCTTATCCCATCTGTGAAACACAGTGGTGGTAGTATCATAGTTTGCTGCATCGGTGCCTGGACGGCTTGTCATCACTAATTGAACAATGAACTCTGAACTATATCGGCACATTCTAAAGGAAAATGTCAGGACAGCTGACTGTGAGCTGAAACTCAAATTGTGGTTCATGCACCAAGCCGATGTGCAGGACTAATCAACAGTTACCGGAAACATTTAGTTGCAGTTATTGCTGCTCACCAGATACTGAAAACAAAGCTTCACATATTTTTGCCACTCACAGATTTGTAACATTGGATCTTTTTCCTCAATAAATAAATGACCAAGTCTAATATTTTGTCTCATTTGTATAATTTCATTCTCTTTATCTACTATTAGGACGTGTGTGAAAATCTGATGAAGATTTAGGTCAAATTTATGCAGAAATATAAAAAATTTTGTTCCCAAACTTTCATGCACCACTGTAATACAAGTGACAGCCTCATGTTGTCTATCTGGAATATAAGTATACTAAATCGTATCAATGCTAGATTTATTTTGTCTATATAACAACAATGCTAAATGTTCAATTTTATAGTATGAATTATTTATATGTTTCCCAAGTAGTATAAAGTTTAAATAATACTCATTTGAAAAAGGCAAAATTAAGAACCCCATTAACACAATTACTGTCTACTTGACATTTTTTTTAAATCCATGGCAAAAATCAAATACTACAACCTACTAACTATATTTATTTTTACCAAATTAATGATTATTTATTGCTTGTGTAACAATTGATTTCAACATCAAAAATCCATTCTTGATCATAAGGAAAATATTCAGTTTTTGTTTGGTTTGCATTACCAGGATTGCTACTGGAGGGTCCCAGCATGCTAACAGTGGTGACACTAAACGTGTTGGAAGGACGAGATAAATTATAATTGAAATGACTACAACCATCATTAAAGTCAACACAAAGGTTATAAGACAAGACAGAGCATCTGAACAGTTTTCCATTGTTCTCTCTCAGTTTTTCTGAGGTACGCCGCTTGAAGACGGTCCGTCAAGATCATCATCAGACTGGACCTGCTTAGAATTGAATCATTTACATATTAAGGGTTTAAGTTGGAATGTATGCCTTCATCAGACACCATCAGGAGTGCTGAGAAAAGTAACAAGTGATGTGAACAGTCTTTCCACTTAGATCACAGTGCATGCGAGGACAGTTCACAGATCACAATCATAAAACCAATTTCACTATTGCCTAACTCAGCTCCTTGACTTGCAGCATATGCATTGCGATCTGAGTGTTTCCACATATCACTTTATCTTGAACTCAGAATCTTATTGTCTCAGTTCCTCATAAATAACCCTGTACAACCTTCTGCTACATATGCTGAATCTAATATTGATCTCACTGCCCTACCTGTCATTATCCCAATAGGTGTGAAACCTGTTGTTTTGTGTGGGGCTGCCCTTAGTTTCATTAGGACTGCAGGTAACAATGATGTCCAGCTCTTACTCTGGAGTCTTGGATATTTATTTATTTATTTTTCCAGATTTTTCTTCTGGTTGAAACACCAGTCATAACTCTATCACATCAGTGAAGTTATCTTGGACTTTATTAGTCCCTTTGCCTTGGCCTTTTACATCAGGCATTCCATTATAACCATGTAGGAGAATTTACAATGCCATGGTTTCAGTCACCATTTGATTCCTTTTTTCAAATTTGGGTAATGATCATTATGTAAAAATCTGTAGGAAATAACTGGGTAGTTTTAATATTTTCAATCAAATTGCCAGTGTCCTTAAAAAGCTGGCTGTAAAGAACAGATATAAAGAACATTGCTGCCAGTCTGCTGTTTGCTAAAGATCACATGGACAAGCCAGAAGGCTATTGGAACAATGTTTTCTGGACAGATGTTGTATAGATCATTGATTTAATGAGAAATGTTATGTTTGGAGAAAGGGAAACACTGCATTCCAGCATAAAACCTTATACCATCTGTGAAACATGGTGGTGGTAGTATCATGGTTTGGGCCTGTTTTGCTGTATCTGGGCCAGGACGGCTTGCCGTCACTGATGAAACAATGAACTCTGAATAATACCAGCAAATTCTAAAGGAAAATGTCAGGACATCTGACCGTGCGCTGAAACTCAACTCAAGAGAATGTGGGTCATGCATCAATAAAACGATCCTAAGCACACAAGTCGTTCTACTAAAGAATGGGCAAAGAAGAATAAAGTTTGTTTTCAAAAGTTTAATATTTTCAAACAAATTGCTAATGTCCTTAAAAAGCTGGCTGTAAAGAACAGATATAAAGTATAAATGGAGAGTTTCATTTCAAATGAAAGCTGTCTATGTATGGATGGACCAACACTCGAGTTCCTTGGAGATCTACTGAAGAATCTTTAGCAAAACCTCATAGATTATAAGACTGTTTACTGGAAATGGTAGGACAAATCATAATGTATAACTCCATGAGTATCTGTTTACAGACTCCTTTATGGAATAATTTCAAGAATTTTATTAGGGATGAACCATTTTATAATTCTTTTTGGTCCTGTCATGGTATAAAGACAGTAGAGGACGTGTGCGGCGATGGTGGTTTGCTGTCATTTCAGGAGCTGCAGATGCTTTTTAATGTTTCAGCTTCTTCATATTTTATTTACAAGTTTGTTCTGCACTTTGAGCCTATGGAGTTTCTTGGGGCAGCACTCTCAGCTCTCACCCCTTGCTAGACTGGATAAGGCCTTTGGACAATCTATGGGGCAGAGTATTGTTAATTTACAAAACTTTGGTAGACCACCATATAAAGCAACAACTGTGGGAGCGAGAGATTTCCTGTACTGGTCCTTCCTAGGATTGGAACACTATATGGGCTAATTTAAGTCAAAAATCTGTTTATCCATTATAAAATACACCAATCAGTCATAACATTATGACCACCTCCTTGTTTCTACGCTCATTGTCCATTTTATCAGCTCCACTTACTATATAGGTGCACTTTGTAGTTCTACAGTTACAGACTGTAGTCCATCTGTTTCTCTGCATACTTTGTTAGCCCCCTTTTACCCTGTTCTTCAGTGGTCAGGACCCCCATGGACCCTCACAGAGCAGGTACTATTTGGGTGGTGGGTCATTTTCAGCACTGCAGTAACACTGACGTGGTGGTGGTGTGTTAGTGTGTTGCGCTGGTCTGAGTGGATCAGACACAGCAGTGCTTCTGGAGTTTTTAAACACCTCAGTGTCACTGCTGGACTGAGAATAGTCCACCAACCAAAAATATCCAGCCAACAGCGTCCTGTGGGCAGCGTCCTGTGACCACTGATGAAGGACTAGAGGATGACCAACACAAACTGTGCAGCAGCAGATGAGCTATCATCTCTGACTTTACATCTACTAGGTGAACTGACAAGGTAGGAGTGTCTAACAGAGTGGACAGTGAGTGGACACAGTGTTTAAACACTCCAGCAGCACTGCTGTGTCTGATCCACTCGCACCAGCACAACACACACTAACACACCACCACCATGTCAGTGTTACTGCAGTGCCGAGAATGATCCACCACACAAACAGTACCTGCTCTGTGAGGGTCCATGGGGGTAAAATGATAAAATGGACAATGAGTGCAGAAACAACGAGGTGGTCATAATATTATGCCTGATCGGTGTAATTCACAGAGCATATGCAACACCTTACAGGAGATATCAAATGAAACAAATTTCTAGTTATACCTCTAATATTTGTAACTCTGCACCTGGTACATTTATGCATATGTTCTGGGAATCTAGCAGATATATGGACCTCTACAGTAGATATCTTATCTAAAGTACTTTATATCAGTTTTCCACTTTCGCCACATTTATGTCTTTTAAATGACTCAGCTCTTCAGTTTTCTTTGATTCAGCGAAGGATGGTGATGGCAGATTTTACAGCTAGCACTTTGGATCACCCCACAGCTTTCAGTTATGAAATTCCATATCTAGTTTTCAAAGGCAAAACAGTCAACAATAAGAAACTGGGAGAATTTTTATGACTCTATTCAAGAATTTTAGTTTTCAATTAAATCATGTAATGTTGTTTAGTTGTGTCGTTGTTTATGTATTTTCTTAGTTTTATTGTTGATTTGTGTGAATTCCTAAAAATGCATGTCACCGTCCTGCCTTTCCCCACCCCTTTACCTTTTCCCACGCTTGTTGTAAAACATAATGAAAAATACAATAAAAAGTGGATCACAAAAAAAAGAAATGGAGAGTTTTTAACAACAACAACAACAGTAATCAAAAGAAAAATGCATTTTACAGATGAGCTGGCACCGTGGGGGGGGGTGTCCTTTGAACATAACAGACTCTAGCACAAACCTCCACTCTGCCCATCACTGTTCCCCTCCACACCATCTATTTCCCACCAGGTTGTCATTCTTCAACCTTGTGTACGCCCCTCGAGAATCCGACCAAAGGCCCTAGCACTGCATCTTCAGCTCCTCTAGTGCCAGAAGCTTCACCCACGAAAATCTGTGGAACCTTCAACCTGACTGTTCACCGTGTCCATGGAGTTCCAGCCAGAGACTCTAGCACTGCATGTTCAGCTCTTCTAGTGCCAAAGCCTTCTCTCACGGAAGGCAAAACCCTCACTAGCAGGGAGCCTCAACCATCTGCCTCGACTCCACATGCTGATCTACTTGCCTTGTGACATTGATCACGGCTCCCATCACCACCAGGAAGTCTAAACAAAGCACATTGGCTTCTCATATGAGTTCATGCCAGAATTCATGTACTTTGTTAAGACCCCGGATATGAGCAGGAGCTGCTTCCTTCCTCTCATGTCACCTTGACTACTGGTAATGGAGCCAAGTTGGATGATAGTAACCTTCCAGCCGTCCAGCCTCCCTCTCGTGGTGTACCCCTAATGCCCAGCTGCAGCAGAGAGATAGTTGAACCTGTGTCAGTGAGCACGGTGAGCCATTCACTCTCAATACTGCACTCTATCCTAAGTCCATGGCGGTGGCTGCTCTTTCTGGCTGTTCGGGCAGTGTGGAGCGTTATTCTCTCAGGGGTGATCAGAGGCTGCCTTTCTCAGTGCCCATCAGTGCAGTACTGTCTGCATAATCTGCCTGTTTTAACATTTTACTCCTTGCAGAATGTCTTACTGCACCTGTAGCACAAGCTGCTGCTACGAAGACAGATGAACAATACAATAATGGCATAGATACACTAAATGGACAAAAGTATTGGGTCACCTACACAATAAATCTGCAGGAGTTTTTCTGACATCCCATTCTAAATCCATGGGCATTAATATGGAGTTGGCCCCTTTGCAGCTGTAACAGCTTCCACTCTTCTGGCAAGCTTTCTATAAGATTTTGGAGAGTGTCTGTGGGAATTTTTGGCCTTCATCCAGAAGAGTATTTGTGTTCAGTGGGGTTGAGGTCAGGGCTTCCTCAAACTGTTCCTACAAATTTGGAAGTATAGAATTGATCAAAATGTCTTGTTCTGCTGAAGCATTAAGTTTTCGCTTCACTGGAACTAAGGGTTCTAGGCCAACCCCTGAAAAACAGCCCCATATCATCATTCCTCCTTCAACAAACTTTATAGCTGGCACAGTGCAGTCAGGCAGGTAACGTTCTCCTGGCATTCACCAAACCCAGACTTGTTCATCAGACTGACAGATAGAGAAGCGTGACTCGTCACTCCAAAGGAAATGTTTCCACTGCTCCAGAGTCCAGTGGCGGCGCTTTACAGCACTCCATCCAACGCTTGGCATTGTGCTTGGTGATGTAAGGCTTGCATGGAAACTCATGCCATGAAGCCCCTGGTGCAGTTTTTGTGCTGATGTTTAGGTTTAGAACTCAGTTATTGATCAGCAGAGTGTTGGTGACGTTTATACTCTATGCTCTTCAGCGCTCGGCGACCTGCTCTGTAACTTTACGTGGTCTGACACTCCGTGGCTGAGTTGCTGTGATTCCTAAACCCTTCCACTTTTCAATAATACACTCACAGTTGATCATGGAATTTCTATAAGGAAAGTGTATAAGGAGGTGTGATGCCACACTCAGTCACAGAGTTCAGCTTCTTCTGAATTTCCTAAACACCTTTTGCAAGTGTGAAGCCACCACTACTTCTGCATTTTCTTCTCCTGAAGTGTGTGTACGTGTGTGTGTGTGTGTGTGTACGTGTGTGTGCGCACGTGTGTGTCTGGTATATCTGTGCATGTTCCACTATATAAGAATCAGATGCTGATTGCCTGTTACATGCGTCGCATTTTCAACTGAGCTCTTCCACTCTGCACACGTCTCAAATAAAATATCTCAGGATGAGGGTCAGTGTGGTTCTGCTTTGGTTCTGCTTGTCTTGTGTTCAGCTCCAGAGAGCTGATGACCAGCTCACAGTGGGGGACGAGCAGGGGGAACAGCTTGTAGTGGGGGACGAGCAGGGGGAACAGCTCATAGTGGGGGACGAGCAGACTGAGTTCACTCAAAGCCAGATTGAAGAGCTGAAGAAACAAAACACAGGTAAATCAAATGACTTGAAAGATCCCCAAACAACCTTTTTTCACAATTGTTTTGAATTGTTTTGCTTAAGACCGTAATCCTGAATGAACATCTATGAAGGTCAAACAATTCCACAAGTTTGTAAAATTGAATGAAATTTGTTTGAAAGATTCAGATAATTTTATTCTGCATTTTGTTGCTTGTTGTTCTACATTGTTTATGCTGTTTATAAAGTTTGTAATGACATAATGATCCACATACATTTGTACTATTTAAGTACATTTTCCTTTAATATTGTTTGTTATTTTTATGTTAAAGCCATAAAAAACAGTGCTGAATTAAATTTGCTGCTGCTGTGTCATTAGTTTTTAGCTTTTTACAAACAAACAAACAATAAATGAGCAAGGAAGAATTATTATTTAAAGTGTGGGATGGGGGGGTTGTCTAGGGCATACTGCACAGCTCTGCATACTGCACCCCTAAAGCTCCTCTCCTGAGACTGAAGCCAGTGGCAGCTCCCACAATATATCAAGTTTAAGACTGTTTTCTAATGTTCTTTAATTCATTATTTTGCTAAGAAATAAACAACTGAATAATATATATAAAATATACATAGATATAATTAATAATAATAATAATAATAATAATAATAATAATAATAATAATAATGTGCTGCTGGTATACATCTAGCAAAAAATATTTAATTTTTAAACCTACTCAAAATTTCAAAACTGGGCTTTGAGGTTGTTTGTTTAATTTTTCTGCTTCTGAATTGGGTTATAATTCACATGATAGATATTAAAGAGAACAGAACTGGAATAAATAACACAACTCTGTGTTTATTAAATGCCACCATTTAATTATTTATTTTCATGACCTGAAATCTTTCATCTTTGAAATGTATTTGAAATGCTAAAACAGCAAGTTATTCTCATGTATATATGTGTGTGTGTGTGTGTATATATATACATATATATATATATATATATATATATATATATATATATATATATATATATAGAGAGAGAGAGAGAGAGAGAGAGAGAGAGAGAGAGAGAGAGAGAAATTGGTCCATTTGGTGTAAAATCTGACTGTGTTGTTGGTTGGTTGGATTATTTTTGTGTGTTTCACAGTTGCGGAGGGGAGTGCGGACTCTGTGGAAGCAACAGGAGAGGAGAATTCAAGTAAGACTTAAATGTGAAAGAAATCATAAACATGTGATGTATGTAAATATAACAAACTGAGTTTGTAGTCAGGCTCCATGTGCAGAGTAGTTATACTAAGGGCAGTCCAGCTCTGCCAAAGCACAAGAGGAGCTGAACATGCATTGCTAGAGCCTTTGGTCGGATCCTCGAGGGTCGTACACAAGCAGCTCATCTACCAAGAAAGACGGCCTGGTGGGAATCCAATAGTATATCATAGGCAGGGGTCAAAAATAGGCCAGCAGGTGCTCACAGGGAAAAAGGATTAGTGAAAATCAGGGGAACAGGCAAGAGTCACACATCAAGAGTCAGACTGTGTAAAGCCAAACAAAGAAGTTTATATATGCGAAGAGGTATATATCTCCATAAACTATCAGCAGGGGGGTGTAATGATGGAGGGGTGGAGCCAGGGAGGAGCAGGAGCTGGAATGAGCCATTTCAGACTGAGCAGGTCCAAAGGAAGTCTCCTCAAAAGGAGAGGGGGGGTGGGGGTGGAAGCATAATTACTGAGTGAGGAGGATAAAAACAGGCTTAAATCTGGTGTGTGTGCTGCTGTGAGTCACATTGTAAACTAATCTTAATCTTAAATTTAGTCGATATATCTGACATTCCCATTTTGAGATGGTTGTGCACTTATTATAAGATTATTTAGCTTATTTTCAGAAATTTTTTAGGTCATTTCATTGAGTAAAATGATCTCACTATACTGGCAGATGATTTTGTTGGTGTCAAGCACATTTCTAGAAACAAGCAAAATGATCTGCCACTATAGTGAGATAATTTTACTTGATAAGATACCACTTTTTGCAGTGATCAGGTCCACACCACAATGTATATCACTCTTATGGAAAAAGATCAAATTTGCCCTGAGACTGTACATGTTTCTGTTTGCAGTCAGGCGAAAGGTGGCGTTCTCATACGCTTTAGGCCTAAATGGCAATCTTGGGCCTCACAGCACTGGCGTTATAGTGCCTTTCCGCAGAAGAATCACAGATGTTGGAAGGGCGTACAATACCGTCACAGGTAAATGCACAGTCAGTACAGAGACAGTGTCTGATGTCTGGTTTGGTTCTTCTCTCTGGTGGTGTAGAGACTCTGTACTGATCCATCTGTTTCTCCTTCTGCAGGTGTTTTCACTGCTCCACTCAGAGGAGTCTATTACTTCAGGTTTAATATACTTGGTTACAGCAGGTCACACAGGCTGGCTGTATGTTTGTACAAAAATCATCAGAAAATCTTAGACGTGACTGAATACCCAAGAGGATGGTATAAGTACGCCGTTGGTGGAGCCACTCTGCTGCTGCGGAGAGGAGATCATGTGTATGTTGCGCTCAGACGTAACAGTCAGATTCATGACAACAGTAACAACCATTGCACTTTCACTGGTTTTCTGCTGTTTCCTATGTGAAGTGTTTTTACTGGTGAGGATAAATGTTGCATTCTAAGTTCTAAGACTATATTTCACAATAAACTGCCTTTGGCTTCTGTAGCTGATACTTTTTAGAATACATATAAAATGTGACCTGCATTTTTAAAATGGAGGAGAGATTATTAAACAATAAGTAACATATTAAGTGCCAGAAATCATTGAACAGGGCAAAAACAACCACTATAAGTACATCAGAATACAGAACAACTATGTAGCTTGATGCTTTCTTCTTTACTTGAAATATATTAATACTTTCTTTGCTTTAAGTTCCTCACCATTCCTTGCCATTTTCAGCATCGCAAAAAATGTGGTAAAAATGCTTTATAGATATAAAGAATCATTTTGTACTGCACAAGTGTGTTGTGTTTATTTCCTAAAGTGATGTTTATCATTGAAAGCAAGTGGCACTAAGGACTTTCAGAGAGATCATGTGATCAAAATGTGTGTGTAGTAATTTCAGAGGAAGCTGAACTGAACATACAAGGACATTTTACCCCTTTAATTCATTTGGTATAGTGTAGTTGGTAATATTACTGCCATTCTCATAGCAGACTGGGGTTTGATTCTCTGTCAGAGCAAGCACACCATGCTATACCAATAAGAGGGAGATGTAGTTAATGTACACGTGCTCACTAGAAAAAGACTGAAGAATCAGGATGCATCTTAATTATCATGAAAACACATATCGCTGTTGTTGATATTTCCAAAATGGTATTTTCACAGGAGAAGTAAAATACTTATTTATTTTCAATGTAAGTCAATGGAACCAGACTTTGTTCTAAGTCATTTTGGCCCATTTCTTTAGGTTCATTTATCATGAAACAATGTAAAAGGCAACAGGCACCTTCAAATTATGTCAAAAACTCAAAAATGACAAAAATGGGGATACAACGTTTTGTTCCGACATCAAGCGTAGACAATTAGTAACAGTGTCAATAAATAATCACAGAATATCACTTATTAAAGCAGCTGAGAACATAAGCAACTGAAAGGCTTTTGATCCTGACCCTCATTCATTCATTCATCTTCTTAAACCACTTGATCCAGCTAGGGTCACGATAAAAATAGAGAAAACAGGTCCCAGATGACAGAGAGTCCTCCTGTAACTTCCTCCAGCTTGTTCTGGGGATCCTGAGCTGCTCCAAGGCCAACTCGGAGATATAATCCCTCCAGCAAGTCCTACGATGACCTCTCTTCCCAGTCAGCCATACTTAGTAAACCAAAGGCAGGTGGCCAGGGGGGCATCCCAATCAGATGTCCGAATCACCTCAACGGTCTCCTCTCAATCTGGAGGAGTAGTGGCTCTACTTTAAGCTCCTCCTGGAAGACTGAGCTCCTCACCCCATCAAGTGGACTGTGGCCTTGATAAGCTAGTTTAATGTAGAATACTGTGTCACCTCCTACAATGGCATACACACACTTTAACTGTGAACTCCCGTTTGGTGTGTAGTGACAGAAATGATCATTAACATAAACACAGATTCTGTTTATCCATCATAAAGGAGATAAACTACTGGATTTGTTTTTGTTCCAGATCTTCCTGTTACCTGCCATATCTAGCACTACTTATCTTTCCAGGACACAAGTTGTGCTCTGCATATGCATTATCATTGGTTCAATTTGTCATTTGTTCATGCATAACCCAAAAATTTAATGTGTTTAATCATTTCCCTGATCATTATCTGGGTGCATCTTTGAGGTTTGCACAAGTGTTGCCGGCTTTTTCCAGCCATTATTAATGTTATAATACAGATGCCTGGTGTTCACATATACAATTACAGGTAGCATTTTACCCAAAACATGTAACATTACAACAAGAAAACATCCTTGTTCGGTTTTATGAAAATGCCGAAGATTAACAGTTTAAGCAATTTAAAATGGGACTCAGTGACACAAGACTGGTCATGCTAATGGTGTAAGGAGATGCTTAGGACAAGTCCTGCCTAGAAGACTCCAATGCTGTCACTCATTCATTACTCAGACCAATCACTGATTGCCACCTGTCTTTACAATGACTCAGCTTGCCTTGTTCAGCTGTTTTCAGGTGACGACATGTCGACGTTCCATCATTTTGATACACGTAGCAGCTACGTCTCCGAGAGAGATTGCTGATATTCAAGTTTCTGATTCCGGCAGTGAGCTTGTTCCTCCGTCTCTGATGACTTCTTATGCATTGCAGTGCTCACATCCACAGCTGTGAGTCTTTATGGTCTTCTTGGCCTTCCAAGAAGACTTCGGGGCTTTTGGGTGATCATGGCATTCCGGCTGCTAATTCTCTGAGCTGCCCCTCCATTCCTCCTGCAGACTTGCTCCTGCTTCTCCCGCAGCATCAGCTCAGCCAACAAAGGTTGGGAGGAAGTGTTTGGCAAAGTTGTCCTCTCCTCACTCAGCGAAAAGTTCCTGTAAGCACCCTGCTTTCTCTGTAGCCAGTCTCCTAGGATCCAGCTGCCCTGGATCTCCAACTGCCATAAGTCATCCAGAGTCTCACAGACTCTGCCTTAAATTCAGCCAGTTTGCCATTAAAAAGACAGTAAGACTCTTCCCCTTGGCATGCTGTGCTGATCCATGATGCCCTGCTGTTCCTGCCCTGCCTGCTTCAGCCTCTTCACTGCTCTACCTCCGCAAGGCTTGGGTAGGCCTCTCATTCCTCTTGTGGTCACTACTGCCTCTGCTTGCATCATGTCCAATATTCTTCAGGGTAAGAACTTTAATTAGGCCTCCTTGCTCGTCCATCCATCTTTTGTTTTTTCTTAAAATGTCTAATCCTATGCTGCAGCACAATCTCTCCTTTGGGGAGTCCGTTGTCACATTTGACATTTATAGGGATTTTTTGTGTCAAGTCTACCCCGAACATTGGGAGGAATCTTTTATCATAAATCATTTTTGGCCAAGTCTATCTAGCTGTTACACCTCCCTCCAGTCCCACAGACACTACCTCCCAGCCTCTGGAATCCATCTCCCAGAACACTTTGCCTGATCACATGACCTCTGATCTCCCTCACATGACTCTCCACAGGTCTGCTTCACCTGACTACTGATTCACCTCACCTGTTCCTTGTTTCTTGTGATCTGTTAGTTTAGTATATAAGCCCAGGCTTTAGCATAGATATTTGTGAAGTGTAGTCTTTGTTTACAGAGCTTTACTGAGCCTTCTAGTCTGTTTGTTTCACCATTCATGTGTGCTTGTCTTCTAATTGAATATTACCTTTCTGCTGGTTAAGTTGAGACTTGCTCTAGCTTAGACTCTGTTAGTTACAAGGCTGTCTTGTAGAACCTTGTGCTTAATTGTAATTACTAGTTTCAGGAGTAGTTTGACTTCAACCTGCCATTGGACAAACTGTAGTCATCCTGCCTGTTACCACTGCTATCATACTTCGACCTCACCCTCAACCAGACTCCTCCAATGCACAGAGCAGGCAACGCTTTGGACCTGATATTCACCAGACCTACCTCCGCACTGGATGTCACAGTAACTCCCCTTCACCGCTCTGATCACCACTTCCTATCTTTCTCACACTTCCTACCTGCTGTCCATTCCACCCCTTCACGCTCCTCCTCTCGACGCAACCTGCACTCCACTCCTTCCTCCTCTTTCACTTCAACTATCCTGACCACTCTTCCCCATCCTGATTCATTTTCTTCTCTCACTGGACACAGCTACAGATGCTTTCCTTTCTTCACTCTCATCTGCAATTAACTTTGTGTCCTCTCTCCTCCAGGCCAGCAAGATGTTCCCCACCTGCTCCCTGGCTGACAGGTGTCCTGCGCAGCAACCGGCAAGAAGTTCTCACTCGAAGTTACTGCTGCAAAGTCATCTTTCTACAGAGGGGAAACTGGAAGCATCAGCATCTGATCCACGCAAGCTCTTCAGCATTTTCTCCTCTCTCCTCAACCCTCCTCCTCCCCCTCCACTCTCTTCTCTCACCCCTGAGGATTTTGTCCCCTTCTTTGAGGAGAAGGTTGATAGAATCTGCCAGTCTTTTCCCTCTGTCTCCACTCCTTCCACTAGACCTCCTCTCATTCTCAATCCCTTAAACTGTATCTTCTCTTTCCACAGATGCTGTCCTTCAACTGATCAAATCCAGTAACCCAACCACCTGCCCACTGGATCCCATTCCATCCGCATTGTTCGTCAATCTCCAAGGATCTACTGTCCTTCATCACTTTTCTCATTAACAAGTCCTTGTCATCAGGTGAAGTTCCATCAACTTTGAAGACTGCAAGAAGCCCATGCTTGACAGCTCTGTCAACAACTACAGACCGGTATCACTCCTTTCTTTCCTTTCAAAAATTCTTGAATGTGCAGTCTATAATCAACTGTCTTTCTCACACAGAACCAGCCCCAGGACCCCATCCAGTCTGGCTTCAAACCAGCGCACTCAACAGAAACTGCTCTTATAGCAGTGACTGAGAAGCTCCAGTCAGCAAGATCAGCCTGTCTGTCATCTGTCCTGATTCTTCTTGACCTCTCAGCAGCTTTTGACACGGTCAACCACACAATCCTTCTGGACGTCCTCACCAACCTTGGAATCACTGGTTCTGTGTGGAAGTGGTTCAAGTCCTATCTGGAGGATCACTCATCAGGTAACATGGAAAGGGTCCACATCCTCTCCATGCAGGCTCTCCACTGGTGTCCCACAAGGCTCTGTGCTAGGTCCTCTTCTCTTTTTCTCTTTACACTAGCTCTCTTGGCAATGTAATCATCTCATGGCTTCTCTCATCACTGTTATGCTGATGACACTCAACTAATGCTTTCTTTCTCACCCTCTGACACACAGGTTTCCAGTCGGATCTCGGCATGTCTGTCTGACATCTCTTCATGGATGGCAGCTCACCACTTGAAGCTCAGTCCTAGCAAGACTGAGCTGCTATTCATCCCTGCAACTACAGGTCCTCATGATCTTGCCATCTCATTCGAGAACTCTCTGATTGTCCCGTCTGTAGAGGCAAGAAGTCTTGGTGTGGTTCTGGATGGCCAGTTATCGTTCTCGACTCACATCGCGAACCTAACTCAGTCATGCAGATTTCTCCTGTACAACATCCAGAGGATCCGACCCTTTCTCACTTGAGGCCACCCAGGTGCTAGTGCAGTCTCGTCATCTCAAGGCTTGACTACTGCAACTCGCTCTTGGCTGATTTTCCAGTGCAGCTTTGGAGGGTAGAGTGGTCTCTGCTGAAGTGGGTGCGGAAGCACTGAGAGAGGAGAATGCAAATAAGTCTTACATGTGAGAGAGAAATCATTTATCAAAGGCTTTATTAATAAAAAAAGGTAAGCAACATGCAAAATTCAACACACCAAAACAGTATCAAAAATGACAGACCAAAGTCAAAAGTCAAAGGTGGTGTTCTCATTCACTCCAGGCTTAAAAGGCCACCTGGGGCCTCTCAATGTGGACACCATACTGATTTTCAGCAAAGAGATCACAAACATTGGAGATGCGTTCAGTCCAATAACAGGTAAACTCTCCACTCAGGAGTCTATTACTTCAGGTTTAATGTACTTGGTTCCAGCAGGTCACACATGCTGGCTGTATGTTTGTACAAAAATGAGAATTTTAGACGTGACTGAATTCCCGAAAGGATCATATGAGTATGCCGCTGGTGGAGCCACTCTGCTGCTGCAGAAAGGAGATCATGTGTATTTATAATAGTGACAACTCATTGGTGATTTCCACTACAAAATGATGGTGCAATACTGCCCCCTTCTGGTTCCATTTCCATTCTTTTCTGCAAATCTGCAGAATCTTTTAGCTTCTCAAAACAAGTGGTAAGTATCCAAATGGAAGTAGAGACCACTTGCCAAGATCTTAGTGTTTAGCTTTTCTAATCTATAAAAACAGGACATCATATCCTTTTACATGTACAGTAACGTCACTCTTAATGACTTCTGATCAGACTGATATTAGTGAAACATGAATTTTGGAAGCACTGTGTGAAATACCCACAATTCTGTCCTTTAAAGCACAAAATATACTGAACAGTTGAAGAAATTATTATTATTATTATTATTATTATTATTCTCAAAAACAGCTGTTCACTCAAATTTAAAAAACTGATACATTTGAAAACACCTTTTTTAAATCCAACACCTCATTGGCTGCAAGCAGAGCAAAGGGGTCACCAAGACACTGCTCTGTTCTAAAGTGAAGATTTCTAATTACCATGTGCTAAGAAGGTGTTAATTTCTAGTGATTTGACTTTATTTGAACATCAACTGTGCTTATTTACAGTTTCTAGTTGTGTTGTAGCATCTAGACCAGTCTTGAGATGGTAAATGAATGATCTCATTCATTAAGATAAACTGGTAATTTGGTCTTGAGACCAGCTGAGTTTGACGCCTCCATTTGACGTAACCAGAAGCTGAAGTTTTTGTTCATTTATGAATATCAACAACACCTAGGTTCCAAGGTTTAAATTGACTTCTATGGGTGGTCAGTCATTTAATGTAGTAGCTCCCAAATTATGGAATACCCACCCCAGTCTATTCAGAATGCAACCTCTCTATCTTCATTTAACTCTGTGTTACAGACTTACTTGTTTCACTGTATTATCATTTACCTTGAATGTTTACCTGTATTGTCCTCTTGTTTAATGTGTTGATGTTCTTTGATTGTAAAGCATCCTTGAGCACGCTATATAAATAAAAGTGATCAAGAAATAAAGTGATATTGGGTTAAGAATTGTCCAACGCATCATTAAAAACTAAAACAATAGTGGTGATCCGTCAACTATGTGGAAGACACGTCGTCAGAAAAAAATCTTGAATGACCACAATCAGAGTTGTTTGGAAATAATGTTGTTTAAACACCTGGTCAAATCGTACAAAATCGACAGTAGAACTCACTGCAATGTTTCGAAGTGAAAATAAAAACTTTCCCACATGCACATTGATAAACGCAAACCACTTGTTTTTGTTGGGGAGCATAAAGATTGGAGCATTGGAACAAGGTCATGTGATCTGATGAGTCCAGCCTTATCATGGGCGTGTCAGGGTAAGACTGGAAACACATGAATCAATGCACTCATCATGTATAGTGCCCACTGTACAAGCCTCTGGAGGCAGTGCTATGATCTGGGGTTGCTTAAATTGGTCAGGTCTAGGCTCACCAACATTATGTGGCAATAAAAAGAAGTCAGCTGACTTCCTGAATGTACTGAATGACCAGGTTATCCCATCAATGGATTATTTCTTCCTTGAGTGCTCAGGCATATTTCACAATAGACCTTATGGAGTGGGTCGACTCTCCCGTCATCAATGCAAGATCTCAGAGTTAAAGGTGGTCCAACAAAATATAAGAGTGTGTGGCTTTTTTTGGCCAGGCAGTGTTTCGTATTTAAGCCGGGGTTACGACTTTTACCCCGATTTTAGCCCCGATTCTCAGTCTGGTTGAGTCTGTCCAAATTGGCTGTAGACTGCAGATTTTTTGGTCAGTCTGAGTCAAGAGTTGGAGAGAGACGTGAGTAGTGTGTGAGGGCCTCAGCCTCCCGATGGTGTTTCAGACCAGTCGGAGTTTATTGAACATGTTTGATTTTTGGTGTCAAGTTGCTCAAGTGGACAGATGGCGAGGCCTCATATGTGTGATGTAGCGTCACTTAAATGGCCAGCCCAGTAAAACCACTTAGCAGTGATGTAGCATCACTCAAGCCGTCGGTCCAGGCAGCCTGATCGCTCTGGTGTAGTGTCGCTAAAGCAGCCACTCCAGACAGCCACAGAGCTGCAGTGTTGCATCACTCAAGTGGCCAGTCTAGGCAGCCTCATAGCTTCAGTGTTGCATTGATCAAGCAACCAGCACCTATTTTATTAGAATGTTTATATATTTGTGGCATGCGCCCGCCCCCCGGGCCCCGACGATGACGGCCGCGAGAGTCGGCAGGAAGGCGGGGCCCGAACACCCAGCGGCGACGAACCTCGGCCAGGGCGGCAGGAAGAGAGCCGCGAGTGTGGAGGGGGCGGAGCGAAAAGCCCGAGCTCGTCAGAGTGGCGCGAGTGACGGCGGGAGGAGGAAGACGACGACGGTGCCGGTAACGAGAGGCACCAGGGGAAGGAGCGAGTCCGGAGCTCCGCCGCCTGGGCCCCGCCCCCTGTTACGCAGCGAGGCCGCGCCACTACACCTCACCTTCGACCCGGGCGGCTGAGCCGCCAGCTGGGGGCGGTGACGAGGAGGCGGAGCAGCGAGCTCTCGTTCCCTCTCGGCTCAGGTGCTCGCGCTGCCTTAATGAGAGCCAGCTGATGCTGATCTGGCGGGCAGCGTGAGCGCCTTTTAAAAGAGCTGAGAGGGAAGAGAGAGAGAGAGAGAGAGGGGGACACGTAGCAGCAACAAGAGACTGAGGAGCTGGAAAGCTCCTTATTGAGGATAAAGGGACTGAAGCCACTGAAGAGTGGCCAGCTTAGGTTCTTTGTATTGTTCGGTTTGTCTGTTTTGGTGTTTTATTTGAGTAATTAAAGAGATGGCTGCTGCAACCCGAAACCCTGCCTCCAGCGTCCTCCTTGAGCCCGGGGTAGCACATGCCGTGCTACAATATTATATACATTTATGCAATGATTTGTAGAGATGCATCAAGAAAAATCAAACTAATCAATATATTTAACATAGTAATACATGGAAAAGTTAGTTTAAACGTAGCTCACTGTGTCACTGTGGCAGGCAAACACTTTCACTTTCATTTCCTGTTTGGAGTGCAGTGACGAAAATGGTAATTAAAACAAGACAGACTCTGTTTATCACTCATAAATGAGACGAATCACAGGATTGTGACATTGGATTTTTTTTTTTTTTATTTTCATTTCAGGTCTTCCTCTGACCCATCAACCTGCCACATCTAGCACTAATTGTCTTTCCAGGACTTTGTTATTCACATATTCTGCTCTACATATGCATTATTATTGGTTTAATTCATCAGCTGGATGAGTTTATGCACCAACATTTCAGCGTGTTTAATCAGTTCCCTAATCTTTATCTTGGTGCATCCCTATGTAAGTCTTGCTGGCTCTTTCCAACTATAATTAATGTTACTATGCTGACATCTAGTGTTCAAATATACAATCACAGGTAACAATTTACCAAAACATGTGGCAATACAGGAAAAGCATACACTCATTTTTTTTTTTTTTAATGTATTTATTTATCTTTATTTTATAAAGATGCAGAAGGTGTAATAATGTATTTATGCAACCCAAATTGGGTGACACAATACTGATCACTGCTAAGGAGATATTTTAATTACACAAATTTTATTTATGGCCAAACCAGCTTCAAGTAAAGTAGATTGTTCACACATACATACAAGCCCACAGTGCACTTCACCACATATCTGGTTATGATTTTCCCCTGTTTTTATCTAAAAAGACAGGGCCGACACATTTTGGAAAGGTTGAACACAACAAGAAATTATTTTGCAAGTTTTATTAAATTTGTTCAACAATATTGTTTCACATTATTCTGAATTTCTGTTGTTTCACAATTTTTTAAATTTTTCAGATGGATTAATATTGTTGCAGTCTAAGATTTTTTCTCTTAATATTGTCTAACTTATATATAATAATAGACTGTTAATCAGTGAGAGCCAATTGGAAAAACTGACGCAAGACAATCCAGACAGAGGACAAAGTGAATTAAATGTGCTGCTGTGTCAGTCTGCACTGTGGATTCCCACAAAATCAGATCTGCAAATAGTTTTTAGTTACAATCATTCTTGTTCTCAACCACCAAATGCTGAGTTTAACTGTTTGCTGAACTGTAAATTCCCTCATTTGCAAATTCTATATTTTAACATGATTTGAATATAATCATACAGTAACATGCAAATCAAAATCATATGATTAGCTGATTTTCTGAAAAGTTAACACAAATTGAAAACACAGCTCTGCACATTTTGATACACAATTATGGTTTATTAGCTGAATGTAACATATGTAAAACCAAATGTGTCCTGTTCCAAACCTATGGCACATTTTATTGTGCAGGAAAAATGTCATTCAATTTCTTTCCTGTGGAGGATGTTTACTTAGAAAATGATCAACTTCATCTTGAATTGAAAAAGATACGTCTTATTAACATATTAAACAAATACTGATGTGCAATTTACATCATCTGCAAAGATTTAATCATTTATGGTACTGTACAAAAGACCGAGAGCTATTTTAATTTTCTTTCTTTTTTTTTATTTCCAGAGCAAATGTCCTTTTTTTTCAGGAAAAAAGCAGAAAGCACATCTAACAGACATGTACACAGAAGCCTCATTGACTAAATCGAATATCAGATGACATCAGTGTTCAGTGAGTCGCTCTTTCCCTTCATTCTAGCTGCCATTCTTTTCAGGAGACTCACTTTTAGTTTCTCAAAGAATCTGCAGACACACCTCCAAAGTTCAGTCTTAGAAGCTGGTTGTACTTTATACTCTTTCAAAGGACTCGCAATCCACACATTCATCCCCCGATGGAAGGGGTCCAAAGCACTATACCTGATGCAAAAGCATATAAAGCATGACTGACATTATAAATGTTCTTCCACACTTTGCATGCAATTACACATTTTCACCAGAGAGGTCTCCAAATCCACAAAATGTGTGCAAAATGCTGAAAGTTTATTGTTGTTGTGATAAAGTATGTCACAATCTGCTTTTTTGACCACATCGGCTGATGGTGCAATGTTGAGGGAGGCGAGGGGGGTAAGATGCAAGTGTGAGTCTGGGTTTTTCATTGTAATCCTTGAAGAAAATGAAAGAAATCCACAAGAGTAACTAAGAACGAGACCAAAAAAAGCACAAGAAATAAGATGTTTAAGCTAAAAGAAAACAAAAGACTAAGAAGATACAACCACAAACACTAAGCAAGGCCTGGAAACAACAACGCAAAGGCAAGACAAAAGTAAAGTAACCATTTTGGAGATACTTACTTTGCTTTGGACAGTGATGAAATGAAGCAGCTTACTGACTTTAATTTCTGGATCATGTTTATACTGGAGATGAGAGAGCTGATCAAAATGGAGGTGGAGAGATCATACCAAAATTAATGTGGTTCCTGAACGTCAGTTAATTTTTGTTGACCTTTGTGTTTATATGAAGTTTTATAGACTATAAAGGTTAATGTGCCATATTCTTTGTTTAATCTTGTGAAAATGTATTTTGCATTTCCAATCTTTTATTTCTCACCACAGGTTTTGTAAGCGGCCTTTGGGGCTTAAGTCCTGCATGTCGCTGCTGTCAGAACAAAACCTTATATCTCCAAAATGGTAACTTTACTGGAGACCTACTTTACTTTTCATGTAAGTCAATGGAACCAGATGTTTTTCCTAGTCATTTGGGCTGTTTATTTTGGTCCATTATTTATTTATTTATTTTGGCCCAGAGTTCTTAATGCAATGTTTTTTTTTTAAACCAGCATTTATTAAAATTGCATTACATAACAGCAACCCAAGTAGTCGAGTCCTCACCCTTTCCAATGATGTATACATGAAACATTTCCGTGGGATGCATGTGACTAACTCCTGAATCTATTGGTTTAAATTATAACCTATATTTGGCACGAAGAGTCCACATGATGCTTATCTTCAAAGCTCCAATTTCTAAACATAGACAGTGGAGAAAATGCATCCCATCTTCAGCTGAACATCTCCAATTGGCTCCTTTCCAAATAAGCCTGATCATATTTGAGGTAGACAAATTGGATACTCTTTATTTGGAGTGGGTCCTTTGTAGATGATCAACAAACTCTTAACTGAGTATCAGTAACACATCAACAACACACCAGTGAAGTAGCAGCAGTGAAGCATCTGAATACACTGAAGTAAATATCTTGTAGATGTTCTGTTGATACATTACTTACATTAAGTAGATGTGTTGTTAATATGTTGCTTGCAAAACCCAACTTTACCAACATTACCCACAACCTAACATTCACCCTGGCCCTAATCCTAAACTTAACCTCAACCCAAAAGCTAATACTAATCCTAACTCTGGCCCTAATCCTAACCCTAAACTTAACCTCAACCCAAAACCTACTCTTAGCCCTAACCCTGGGCTGGGATTAGGTTAACAGGTTATTAATCATCTACAAATGACCACTCCAAATACAGTATTAACATATAACTCTATGGGTGGCTGAGGATAAACCCCAGAAGATTTTAGATAGCAGGGTTTCTTATGGGAGAACCAAGATGCATGGCCAACTGAGAGCAATTTTAAAAATATATATCCGATTCACTTTTCTTGAATAAGATTGACCTGATTATAGAATTCAAAACATTTATTAAATGATAATGTGTGCAGGGGTCCTTTTGGGATATGTTGCCTTGAGGCAACATTGTGCGACAATTGGACGAAATGATATAGATCCATGTTCCCTCAAGTGGTGAGAACTGGCTTGTGAGTGGCTAAATCCACCCCACTGTTGCACAATGTTGTTTCTAGGCAAGAAAACTATTTCTGCAATTTCACATAACTGAAAAATGATACTGAATGTTAAAAAGAGGTTTGAAAGTGCCCTCTAAGAGATAGTATGACCAAAAACGTGCTTTTTTACTGACTCAGTCAAACTCTGCCCTTTATTGTTAACCCTGTCAGTGTCCTTAAATATGTATAATGCTATTGTAAAGCGAGGAGAATGTTTGTTGCTCTGAGGCAACATTGTGCAATAAAGGGTTAATGGACCTTCAGACAGCTGATAAGACCCAAATGTATCATAAACTATAAAAGTGCATGAAAGATTTCACTGATGGCCCAGAAAGACGTTTACACAGTCCACAGTTTCAGCATCTACCACTCTGCCCCTTCTTTATATTGCAATTTCACACTTCAACAAACGATGTGTGAAACCATGCATCAGCTTCTGTACAGAAGGTGTTAGCAGTGTCAGATAATGCTTCACCAACACAAGTTGAGAGTTTGTCTATCATTGCTGACTCTCATTACAGATGATGGAAGTTTAAATAAAACTTTGGGCCCACTGTAACCACCATAGAACTACATTTAAATGTCAATTCCAGAGAGAAAACCATAAAGAGGTCATTATTTTTACAATAGGAACTGGAGTTTTTGTTTTTGACTTGTAATTACAACAATCATAAAGAACCACACAGTTCTGCTAAGAATGTAGACATGGTTTCATTGTATACAGTGGTGCTTGGAAGTTTGTGAACCATTTAGAATTTTCTACATTTCTGCAGGTATTTGACCTAAAACTTTATCAGATCCTAAACGTAGATAAAGAGAATCAAATTAAACAAATGAGGCAAAATAGTATTAAACATATGTTCTTAGTTTACTTTATGTTTGGAGAAAGGAAAGCACTGCATTCCAGCATGAAAATCTATCCTATCTGTGAAACATGGTGGTAGTAGTATCATAGTTTGCTGCATCTGGGCCTGGACAGCTTGCCATCACTATTGTACCAGCAAATTCTAAAGGAAAATGTCAGGACAGCTGACTATGAGCTGAAACTCAAATTGTGGGTCATGCACGTAAAATGATAGAGCAGGGTAATTTCCAAAACCTACTCTTAGCCCTAACCCTGGGCTGGGATTAGGTTAACAGATTAATAATCATCTACAAATGACCACTCCAAATACAGTATTAACATATAACTGTATGGGTAGCTGAGGATAAACCCCAGAAGATTTTAGATAGCAGGGTTTCTTATGGGAGAACCAAGATGCATGGCCAACTAAGATAGTGTGGGACAATTCTATTATTTAGGATGTTATAATGGCAAATGATTATGCAAATATTCACACTTTGGAAGAGTTTTGGGGGCAACAGAGCTAGAATACGAGTGAAGAGGAACTACCTGATAGTGTCTAGGCTTAAATCTGCCTGGCACACATTATAAGAGCAATTTAAAATTTTATATATATATATGATTCACTTTTCTTGCATAAAATTATAAAATTGACCTAATTATAGAATTCAAAACATTTATTAAAAAATAATGTGTGCAGGGGTCCTTTTGGGATATGTTGCCTTGAGGCAACATTGTGCGACAATTGGACGAAATGATATAGATCCATGTTCCCTCAAGTGGTCAGAACTGGCATGTGACTGGCTAAATCCATCCCACTGTTGCACAATGTTGCTTCTAGGCAAGAAAAATATTTCTGCAATTTCACATAACTGAGAAATGATACTTAATGTTAAACAGAGGTTTGAAAGTGCCCTCTAAGAGACAGTATGACCAAAAATGTGCTTTTTTACTGACTCACTCAAACTCTGCCCTTTATTGTTAACCCTTTCAGTGTCCTTAAATATGTATAATGCTATTGTAAAGCGAGGAGAACGTTTGTTGCCCTTAGGCATCATTTCAGCATCTACCACACTGCCCCTTCATTTTTATAGCAATTTCACACTTCAACAAACGATGTGTGAAACCATGCATCAGCTTCTGTACAGAAGGTGTTAGCAGTGTCAGATAATGCTTCACTAACACAAGTTCAGAGTTTGTCTATCATTGCTGACCATTTGACCTTGCCAACACTGTTATACCAGCAAATTCTAAAGGGCAATGTCAGGACAGCTGACTGTGAGCTGAAACTCAAATTGTGGGTCATGCACCAAGCCGATGTGCAGGACTAATCAACAGTTACCGTAAACATTTAGTTGCAGTTATTGCTGCACAAGTGGGTCACACCAGATACTGAAAACAAAGGTTCACATACTTTTGCCACTCACAGATACACTATACTGCATATATATGCAGACTGCTTCTACAAACATTAGTGAAAGAATGAGTCGCTCTCAGGAGCTCAGTGAATTCCAGCGTGGTACCGTGATAGGAGTTGAAGCTGATATAGCTGCAAAGGGTGGGCCGACATCATATTAAACCCTATGGATTGAGAATGGGATGTCACTCAATTTCATTTGTGTGTGAAGGCAGACAAGCAAATACCTTTGGCAATACAGTGAATGTAATATTGGATCATTTCATTTTCAACAACAATTAAATGACCAGGTCTAATATTTTTGTAGCATCTTTTTAATTTGGTTCTTTTGATTTACTATTAGGACGTGTGTGAAAATCTGATGAAGCTTTAGGTCAAATTTATGCTGAAATATAGAAAAAGGGTTCAGAAGCTTTCTAGCACCACTGTGCATAGTATTATAAGTGAAAGCCTCATATCGTCTATCTGGAACATAAGTATACCAAATTTTATCAATGCTAGATTTATTTTGTCTACATATAAACAATGCTTATTGTTCTATTTTGTAGTATGAATTATTTATATGCCTCCCAGAAAGTGAAGGTATCAAGGTGGCTCTTATTTAAGAGAAAATTTAAATAATGCTCCTTTGGCAAAATTAAGAACTCCATTAACACAATTACTGTCTACTTGATCATTTTTTAAAATCCATGACAAAAATCAAATACTACGACCTGCTAACTTTATTTATTATTACTCAATTTATGAATAGTTATTGTTTGTGTAACAATTACTTTCAACATCAAAAATCCATTCTTGAGCAGGAAAATATTCAGTTTTTTTGTTTGCATTACCAGGATTGCTACTGCATATGACAAATGGAGGGTCCCAACATGCTAACAATGGGGGCACTAAATTAGGTTAATTAGGTGCTTAGACATGTTAAGGGTTTAAGTTGGAATGTATGCCTTCGTAAGACACCGTCAGGAGTGTTAAGGAAAGTAACAAGTGATATAAAGATGACTCTGAACAGTATTTCCACTTAGACGTGTATGGGAGGGTAGTTTACAGATCATAATCATAAAACAAATTTCAATAGTTGCCTAACTCAGCTCCTTCACTTGCAGCATATGCACTGCGATCTGAGTGTTTCCATATATGGTGTACAGAGTAACTCAGACTCTTATTGTCTCAGTTCCTCATAAATAACCCTGTACAACCTTCTGCTACATTTGCTGAACCTAATACTGATCTCACTTGCCTTTGCTTTTTACATCAGGCATTCCATTTTAACCATGTAGGGGAATTTACATTGCCATGGTTTCAGTCACCATTTGATTCCTTTTTTCAAATTTGGGTAATGACCATTATGTAAAAAGCTGTAGGAAATAATTGGGTAGTTTTAATATTTTCAATCAAATTGCCAGTGTGCAGTGGCTGTAAAGAACAGATATAAAGAACATTGCTGCCAGTCTGCTGTTTGCTAAAGATCACATGGACAAGCCAGAAGGCTATTGGAACAATGTTTTCTGGACAGATGATGTATAGATCATTGATTTAATGAGAAATGTTATGTTTGGAGAAAGGAAAACACTGCATTCCAGCATAAAACCTTATACCATCTATACATGGTGGTGGTAGTATAATGGTTGGGGCCAGTTTTGCTGCCTCTGGGCCAGGATGGCTTGCCGTCCCTGGTGCAACAATGAACTCTGAAAAATACCAGCAAAGTTCCTTGGAGATATATTGAAGAATCTTTAGCAAAATCTCATAGATTACAAGACTGATTGTTTACTGGAAATGGTAGGACAAATCATAACGTCTAACTCCCTGAGGATCTGGAGAAAAGTGGAGAGGTTTCTGGGTGTTCCACACCAAATCTGTTTACTCCTCTGTGGAATAATTTCAAGATTTTTATTAGGGATAAACATCCTGTAATTCTTTTTGGTCCTCTCATGGTATAAATACAGTAGAGGACGTGTGCGGTGATCGTGGTTTGCTGTCATTTCAGGAGCTTCAGATGCTTTTTAATCTTTCAGCTTCTTTATATTTTGTTTATTTACAACTTTGTTCTGCACTTTGTGCCTATGGAGTTTCCTGGGGCAGCACTCTCAAACTTCCACCCCTTGCTAGACTGGATAAGGCTTTGGACAATCTATGGGGCAGAGTATTGTTTATTTACAAAACTTTGGTAGACCACCATATAAAGCAACAACTGTGGGAGCGAGAGATTTCCTGTACTGGACCTTCTAAGGATTGGAACACTATATGGGCTAATTTAAGTCAAAGATCTGTTTATCCATTATAAAATACACCAATCAGGCATGTTTCTACGCTCATTGTCCATTTTATCAGCTCCACTTACTATATAGGTGCACTTTGTAGTTCTACAGTTACAGACTGTAGTCCATCTGTTTCTCTGTATACTTTGTTAGCCCCCTTTTACCCTGTTCTTCAGTGGTCAGGACCCCCATGGACCCTCACAGAGCAGGTACTATTTGGGTGGTGGATAATTCTCAGCACTGCAGTAACACTGACGGCGGTGGTGTGTTAGTATGTGTTGTGCTGGTCTGAGTAATTGTTACACAAACAATAACTTTCCACAATAATACACTCACAGTTGATCATGGAATTTCTATGAGGGAAGAAATTTCACAGTTTGTCTCTCAGTCAATCTATTTTTTTTGAACATCTTATGGAGGCGTGATGCCACACTCAGTCACAGATCAGCTTCTGCAATCTTCTTTTTGTAAGTGTGAAGCCAGGCCTACTTCTGCATTTTCTTCTCCTGAAGTGTGTGTGTGTGTGTGTGTGTGTGTGTGTGTGTGTGTGTGTGTGTGTGTGTGTGGCACATCTGTGCATGTTCCACTATATAAGAATCAGATGCGGATCGCCTGTTACATTCACCCCATTTTCAACTGAGCTCTTCCACTCTGCACACATCTCAAATAAAACATCTCAGGATGAGGGTCAGTGTGGTTCTGCTTTGGTTCTGCTTGTCTTGTGTTCAGCTCCAGAGAGCTGATGACCAGCTCATAGTGGGGGACGAGAAGATTGAGTTCACTCAAAGCCAGATTGAAGTGCTGAAGAAACATAACACAGGTAAATCAAATGACTTGAAAGATCCACAAACAACCTTTTTTCACAATTGTTTTGAGTTGTTTTGCTTAAGACCGTAATACTGAATGAACATCTATGAAGGTCAAACAATTCCACAAGTTTGGAAAATTGAATGAAATTTGTTTGAAAGATTCAGATAATTTTATTCTGCATTTTGTTGCTTGTTGTTCTACATTGTTTATGCTGTTTATAAAGTCTGTAATGACACAATGATCCACATACATTTGTACTATTTAAGATTGTTTTGCTTCAATATTGTTTCTGTTATTTTTATGTTAAAGCCATAAAAAACAGTGCTGAATTAAATTTGCTGCTGTGTCATTAGTTTTTACCTTTTTACAAACAAGCAAACAAACAATAAATGAGCAAGGAAGAATTATTATTTAATTCATACAAAACACTGAAAAACTGGACTCTCGATCTTTCACATTTGCACCATCATGTTCTAAACAACAGCTTAACTATTGATTTTAACTCATTAGTAAATAACTGACTTGAAATCTGGCCTCGTTGTTAATAATAATAATAATAATAATAATAATAATAATAATATGCTGCTGGCAGAAATCTAGCAAAAAATATATATTTTTAAAACTGCTCAAAATTTCAAAACTGGGTTTTGAGGTTGTTTGTTAATTTTTTTCTGCTTCTGAATTGGGTTATAATTCACATGATAGATATTAAAGAGAACAGATGTTACAGAGAACTGGAATAAAAAAAAGTAATAAAAAAAAAAAAACACAACTCTGTGTTTATTAAATGCCACCATGTACTTATTTATTTTCATGACCTGAAATCTTTCATCTTTGAAATGTATTAGAAATGCTGAAATAGCAAGTTATTCTAACTATATATACTTTTATTTTTTAACATACAACCTACATATGACCTCTTTTATATATTATTTTTAATTTTTTCTCCATTTGTTGAGATTATATATATATATATATATATATATATATATATATATATATATAGAGAGAGAGAGAGAGAGAGAGAGAGAGAGAGAGAATCCCTTTGGTGTAAAATCTGATCATGTGTTGTTGGTTGGTTAGATTATTTTTGTGTGTTTCACAGTTGTGGAGGGGAGTGCGGACTCTACTGAACTGAGTGCTGAAGCGCTGGGAGAGGAGGATTCAAGTAAGACTTAAATATGTGCTAGAGCCTTTGGTCGGATCCTTAAGGGTCATACACAAGCAGCTCATCCGCCAAGAAAGACAGCCTGGTGGGAATCCAATAGGTCATCATAGGCAGCGGTCAAAAATAGGCCAGCAGGTTTTCACAAGGAAAAAGGATTAGTGAAAATCAGGGGAACAGGCAAGAGTCACACATCAAGAGTCAGACTGTGTAAAGCCAAAGGCCAAACAAAGAAGTTTATATATGCGAAGAGGTATATATCTCCATAAACTATCAGCAGGGGTGTGTAATGATGGAGGGGTGGAGCCAGGGAGGAGCAGGAGCTGGAATGAGCCATTTCAGACCAAGCAGGTCCAAAGGAAGTCTCCTCAAAAGGAGAGGGGGGGTGGGGGAAGCATAATTACTGAGTGAGGAGAATAAAAACAGGCTTAAATCTGGTGTGTGTGCTGCTGTGAGTCACATTGTAAACTAATCTTGATCTTAAATTTAGTCGATATATCTAACATTCCCATTTTGAGATGGTTGTGCACTTATTATAAGATTATCTAGCTTATTTTCAGAAATTATTCAGAAATTTTACTTGTTTTACGTCATTTTATTAAGTAAAATGATCTCACTATACTGGCAGATGATTTTGCTCGTGTCAAGCACATTTCTAGAAATGAGCAAAATTATCTGCCACTATAGTGAGATAATTTTGCTTGGTAAAATTACTTAAAACAAGTAAAAAAGTCTAGAAATGAGTTACATAAGCTTACATTAAGCTTACAACAATTTATTTACTATATTTAAGATGATTTTACTTTTTGCAGTGATCAGGTCAGCAGTTTTCCAAACCACATTGTACATCTTTCTCATGGAAAAAAAATAAAATTTACCCTGAGACTGTACATTTTTCTGTTTGCAGACAGACAAAAGGTGGCGTTCTTATATGCTTCAGGCCGAAATGGCTATTTTGGGCCTCACAGCACTGGCCTCATACTGGCTTTCCGCAGAAGAATCACAGATGTTGGAAGGGCGTACAATACAGTCACAGGTAAATGCACAGTCAGTACAGAGACAGTGTCTGATGTCTGGTTTGGTTCTTCTCTCTGGTGGTGTAGAGACTCTGTACTGATCCATCTGTTTCTCCTTCTGCAGGTGTTTTCACTGCTCCATTCAGAGGAGTCTATTACTTCAGGTTTAATGTACTTGGTTCCAGCAGTTCAAACAGGCTGGCTGTATGTTTGTACAAAAATCATCAGAAAATCTTAGACGTGACTGAATACCCGAAAGGACAGTATGAGTACGCCGTTGGTGGAGCCACTCTGCTGCTGCAGAAAGATGATCATGTGTATGTTGCGCTCAGACGTAACAGTCAGATGTATGACAACAGTGACAACCATTGTACTTTCACTGGTTTTCTGCTGTTTCGTATGTGAAGTGTTTTTACTGGTGAGGACAAAATGTTGCATTCTAAGTTCTAAGACTATATTTCACAATAAACTGCCTTCGGCTTCTGTAGCTGATACCTTTTAGAATACATATAAAATGTGACCTGCATTTTTAAACTGGAGGAGAGATTATTAAACAATAAGTAACATATTAAGTGCCAGAAATCATTGAACAGGGCAAAAACAACCACTATAAGTACATCAGAATACAGAACAACTATGTAGCTTGATGCTTTCTTCTTTACTTGAAATATATTAATACTTTCTTTGCTTTAAGTTCCTCACCATTCCTTGCCATTTTCAGCATCGCAAAAAATGTGGTAAAAATGCTTTATAGATATAAAGAATCATTTTGTACTGCACAAGTGTGTTGTGTTTATTTCCTAAAGTGATGTCTGTCATTGAAAGCAAGTGGCACTAAGAACTTTCAGAGAGATCATGTGATCAAAATGGCTTCAGTCAGGTGATGTCATTAAATTGTGTGTGTAGTGATTCCGGAGGAACCTGCACAGAACATACAAGGACATTTTACCCCTTTAATTCATTTGGTATAGTGTAGTTGGTAATATTACTGCCATTCTCATAGCAGACTGGGGTTTGATTCTCTGTCAGAGCAAGCACACCATGCTATACCAATAAGAGTCCTTGGGTAAGACCCCTAACACTGCATTCGCTTACCTCTGTAAGATAATACAATTTTAAGTCGCTCTATGTAAGAGCATCTGCCAAATGCATGTAAATGTAAAAATATGGGCTAAAATTTAGTTTTGGATTTGTGCTCCAAATAATATTCACTAAGCCTTTATATAGGTGTATATAAATCATCACAACTTTTTTCCCATGAATGTGTTTCTGATTGCAGTCCAGTTGGACACGGGAGATGTAGTTAATGTACACGTGCTCACTGGAAAAAGACTGAAGAATCAGAATACATCTTAATTACCGTGAAAACACAAATCGCTGTTGTCGGAATCTCCAAAATGATATTTTTACAGGAGAAGAAAAAACATATTTCATTTTCAATGTAAGTCAGTGGAACCAGACTTTGTTCTAAGTCGTTTTGGCCCATTTCTGTGGGTTCATTTATTAAATTTACACACAATGTAAAGGGCAACAGGCACCTTTAAATTATGTCAAAAACTCAAAAATGACAAAAATGGAGATACGACGTTTTGTTCCGACAGAAGCGTAGACAATTAGTGACAGTGTCAATAAATAATCACAGAATATCACTTATTAAAGCAGCTGAGAACATAAGCAACTGAAAGGCTTTTGATCCTGACCCTCATTCATTCATTCATCTTCTTAAACCACTTGATCCAGCTAGGGTCACAATAACAACAGGGAGTCCCAGACGACCCTGTCCCCCGTAACTTCCTCCAGCTCATTCTGGGGGATCCTGAGCTGCTCCAAGGCCAACTTGGAGATATAAACCCTCCAGCAAGTCCAATGACAACCTCTCATCCCAGTAAGCCATGCTTGGTAAACCAAATGGCAGGTGGCCAGGGGGGCATCCCAATCAGATGTCCGAATCACCTCAACGGTCTCCTCTCAATCTGGAGGAGTAGTGGCTCTACTTTATGCTTCTCCCAGAAGACTGAGCTCCTCACCCCATCAAGTAGACTGTGGCCTTGATAAGTTAAGTCTTACATGTGAGATAGAAAGATCATTTATCGAAGGCTTTATTAATAAAAAAGCTGAACAACATGCAAAATTCAACACACCAAAACAGTATCAAAAATGACATTGATTTATTTGTTTGTATATTGATTCATTCATGCAGACAGACCAAAGGTGGTGTTCTCATTCACTCCAGGCTTAAAAGGCCACCTGGGGCCTCTCAATGTGGACACCATACTGGTTTTCAGCAAAGAGACCACAAACATTGGAAACGCGTTCAGTCCAATCACAGGTAAACTCTCCACTCAGAGTCTATTCTTCAGGTTTAATGTACTTGGTTCCAGCAGGTCACACATGCTGGCTGTATGTTTGCACAAAATGAGAATTTTAGACGTGACTGAATTCCCAAAAGTACGCCATTGTTGGAGCCACTCCTGCTGCTGCAGAAAGGATATCATGTGTATGTTGCGCTCAGAAGTAACAGTCAGATTTATAATAGTGACAACTCATTGGTGATTTCCACTACAAAATGATGGTGCAATACTGCCCCCTTCTGGTTCCATTACCATTCTTCTCTGCAAATCTGCAGAATCTTTTAGCTTCTCAAAACAAGTGGTAAGTATCCAAATGGAAGTAGAGACCACTTGCCAAGATCTTAGTGTTTGCATTTCCAGTAACTTTTTTTTTCCACTGAAAAAACACCCACTTTCAGTAGCTTTTCTAATCTATAAAAACAGGACATCATATCCTTTTACATGTACAGTAACGTCACTCTTAATGATTTCTGATCAGACTGATATTAGTGAAACATGAATTTTGGAAGCACTGTGTCAAATACCCATAATTCTGTCCTTTAAAGCACAAAATATACTGAACAGTTGAGTATTATTATTATATTATTATTATTATCATCATTATTATTATTATTATATTATTATTCTCAAAGACAGCTGTTCACTCAAATAAAAAAAAAACAGATACATTTGAAAACACCTTTTTTAAATCCAACACCTCATTGGCTGCAAGCAGAGCAAAGGGTCACCAAGACTGAGACTGGGAAACCCTGCTCTGTTCTAAAGTGAAGATTTCTAATTACCATGTACTAAGAAGGTGTTAATTTCTAGTGATTTGGCTTTGTTTGAACATGAACTGTGCTTATGTACAATTTCTAGTAGTGTTGTAGCATCTAGACCAGTCTTGAGATGGTAAATGAATGATCTCGTTCATTAAGATAAACTGGTAATTTGGTCAGCTGAGTTTGACGCCTCCATTTGACGTAACCAGAAGCTGACATTTTTGATCGCTTGTGAATATCGACAACACCTAGGTTCCAAGGTTTAAATTGGCTTCTATGGGTGGTTGATGTATTGTATTGATGTATAATGTATTAGCTCCCAAATTATGGAATACCCGCCCCAGTTTATTCAGGATGCAACCTCTCTATCTTCATTTAACTCTGTGTTACAGACTTACTTGTTTTACTGTATTATTGTTTACCTTGAATGTTTACCTGTATTGCCCTCTTGTTTAATGTGTTGATGTTCTTTGATTGTAAAGCGTCCTTGAGCATGCTATATAAATAAAAGTGATGAAGAAATAAAGTGATATTGGGTTAAGAATTGTCCAACGCATTATTAAAAACTAAAACAATAGTGGTGATCCGTCAACTATGTGGAAGAGACATTGTCAGAAAAAAATCTTGAATGACCACAATCAGAGTTGTTTGGAAATAATGTTGTTTAAACACCTGGTCAAATCGTAAAAAATCGACAGTAGAACTCACTGCAATGTTTCAAAGTGAAAATACAAACTTTCCCACATGCACATTGATAAAAGCAAACCACTTGTTTTTGTTGGGGAGCATAAAGATTGGAGCATTGGAACAAGGTCATGTGATCTGATGAGTCCAGCCTTATCATGGACGTGTCAGGGTAAGACTGGAAACACATGAATCAATGCACTCATCATGTATAGTGCCCACTGTACAAGCCTCTGGAGGCAGTGCTATGATCTGGGGTTGCTTAAATTGGTCAGGTCTAGGCTCACCAACATTATGTGGCAATAAAAAGAAGTCAGCTGATTTCCTGAATGTACTGAATGACCAGGTTATCCCATCAATGGGTTTTTTCTTCCCTGATTGCTCAGGCATATTTCACGACAAGACTTTATGGAGTGGGTCGACTCTCCCATCATCAATGCAAGATCTCAGAGTTAAAGGTGCATAACCAGCTGTCACTGTGTCTTAAGATGTCTTGAAAGTATAAGATGTCTCGAGACATTTTTTTATGCCAAGACATCTCAAGAACGTCTGAAGACATATGAGTGAAGACACGATCTTTGTCTTGAGACATGAAAGTTAACGTCTTAAGGCAAAGAAGTAATTATTTTGTGTGTCTTGAAGACGGGGCATGACTTAAGACATCACTTTGTCTTAAGACATAGAGATGTTGTGTCTTAAGACAGTTCAGTTGAGTCCAAAGAGTGGTCCATTACAAAAAGTCCTGTGGTATGAGTGTGGTATTCCTGTGGTACTGCCAACCTGAAAATTACAACTGAGGATTACCAGGATTACCACAGCACTGCCTAATGTAAAATATAATTACTATATTATAGTACTTTTGTGATTTTTTTTTTTTGTGTGTTTTTTGATTATTGTAAAAATGTGTATACAGTAGAAAAACAGCAAAAGAAAAATTGAATTCTTAAACCATTTACCTCACCTTAAAATGTTTAAACTCGTTTCCTTATATCATTGAAGTTCATGGTAGAATAACTTTTAATTTGTAACAATTACCAATGGAGATAATCACAATCAGTCACAGCCTTTTGCTCATTTGCAGAAAACATGCTATGATTAACACAACATTGATCTACAAGCTAGGAACCAAGATAAAACAACTTTGAACTATTAGGAAGTAAATGTACTTAACAGCTAACCTGGGTACTTTAGAGATCACATACCATCAAAACTTAATGCAAAAAAAGCCCTTGGTTCACTTCAACATCTACACTTCTGTTTATTTTCTTAAGTAGATCAGGGCTGCCCAAAGTTTGACCATTAGGACTTTTAATTTGGCCCAACAGAAAAAGAGAACAAACTTTTTTATATACCATGTAGAACTTTCAAAATGATTCTCCAGGTATTTGGAAAACATGAACAATAATAAACAAATGTATTTGAGTAGTAATATATAAAGACCTGTATTGTTTCACCACGTAAAATTACATAATAAACAGATTTTTGTTTAAATGTCCAACTTCATACTTTGACTTTAATATATTAAGACATGGCCTCCAGTGATGTTTTGTAAAATAATGCTGTACAGCTGTCTCATGTATTTCAAGGGTTTGCAGTTTTCTATTCTGTGTCTAGATTAAAACAAACAAACTAACAGAAACAAAGCAGCACAGTTCATTCAGTACAGAGAGGCGCGAACCAGAAAAACAAAAGCTCTATGGGAGGACAAACAAAAGACTGGCGGGAGTTTCAGACCAATCAGAGCGCGAGACTCCGCCTCTTGGGCGTTCGGTTTTGAAGCGCGAGCGCTCTCCGCCGTTCCTCCTTTTAAAGCCAAACGCGACCGTTACAGCCGTTTACAGTGAGCGAGTCTCTCAGGTCGCTAACGCGGGCAGTTTATCGAGTTTGTTTAGCGAGTGTTAAACCTCGATAAGACTCTCTTACTCTCCTTACTGAGACAGCGCCGCCTGCCGGGTGACGCTTTCAGCTCCCACAAACGAGGATTTTCAGCTGATTAGTTAGCGTTAGCTAAGCTAACTAGCTGACTGGACCGAGTGGAGTCCCGACTGCAGCGGTCAGAGTCTGCTTTTAAAAGGTGAGTAGTGACAAAATGAGACGAGGAGCCTCACTGACAGTCAGCTGGAGTAAACCTTTATTTCTGTATTTCTGGGTTGATCTGCCGAGTGAAGACACCGGCGGTAGGTTAGCGTATGTAGTTAGCTAGCTAGCGGCTAAGCGGCGTGTCTGTTTACGCCTCGCGGCTGCGTCAGATGTCACTTAGCGCCCGCTCCAAATGAAAGACTGCCTCAGAGTGAAACCTAAGACTGAACACAGTGCAGCAGGGTCAGCACACTGAGCAATACAGCAATGAAACTGGACATAGTCCGTCAGTCTGTGTGGTTCAGAGAGGGTAGTAATAATCTTAATTTGCTCAGTTACATTTACTCCAGTAACGTCTTGGTGGATTTGTACTTTCTAGAGTATTTTTAAAATGTATTATCTGTGCTTTAGATGTTTTACTCGGCTACATTTATTAGTAATATACAATGACCAGTTTGTTTTGTGTTTAAGTTTATTGTTATGCATTGCTGTTATTGTTTCACTGCATTTACCTCGTGTCTGTTTTGTTTTAGATGTTTATCATCAGAAATCATCTGAAGCTGAGCAACTGGTGAGACCCAAGTTTTAATTTTTTAAATAAAACTATATGAATGTCAGACAGATGTTTAGATTTGGTGGGTATTTCAAACAAATATATTTCATGAAGTATTTATTCTAATACAGAAGAGCAGAATGTTTTGGTAAAGCTGGGTTACAGTACTCAAATATCTGCACTTTATTCATTCAATTTATTAATATGTTATTTGCCACTACAGCTGTGTTCAAAATATCGATATGGCAATATCACCAACACTGTATCAATATTTATGAATTTACTTCTTCACAGTGCTTTAATGTGCAACAGAAACGTTTAAAGGCGAATTTCACGTTTTTGTACACTTGATTCTGTCCTTGCGATGTAAACAAAGTCATTTAGTGGTTTCATATAAAATGGCTTATTGCAGAGAAAGTTACAGACTGGGAACCATGTGCCCATTATTATTATTATTATTATTATTATTATTATTATTATTTTTGTTGTTAAATTTGTTCTGGAATGTATAAATGTAGTATGTATGTAATGTTTGTATGTTTATAAAATAATATACAATATATATACATATATATATATATATATATATATATATATAAAAATAAGTGATACCATTATGTATCCTACATAGAACAAAAAAATTAAATAATGAAAACAATTTAATCACTAGAATTTTTGCTATAAATAATGTTATGTTTTAAAATTCCCTTAAAAATATTTAAAAATAAAAGATTTATTAAAAAAAAAAATGTAGGTAAAATTTAAAAATACGTATTATGCATCCTACATCTTGAGACATCTTGGGATGTTATTATTGCCAAGGCATCTTAAGATCTGTGTCTATAGACATGTCTCAAAGACGTCTTCATTTCTTAAGACATGCCTCAAGATGTCCTAAGACGTCTTCATAATGTGTCTTTAGACATGTCTTAAGACATCCCAAGACATGGTAATGGCTGGGTATGTGGTCCAACAAAATATAAGAGTGTGTGGCTTTTTATTGGCCAGGCAGTGTATACGTATTTAAGCCGGGGTTACGACTTTTACCCCGATTTTAGTCCCGATTCTCAGTCTGGTTGAGTCTGTCCAAATTGGCTGTAGACTGCAGATTTTTTGGTCAGTCTGAGTCAAGAGTTGGAGAGAGACATGAGTAGTGTGTGAGGGCCTCAGCCTCCCGATGGTGTTTCAGACCAGTCAGAGTTTATTGAACATGTTTGATTTTTCAACCCGACTCTGAGCCTCATCTAGTGTAACTGATCTTTGACTCAATCTGAACAGACTCCTATAGCAGCCAATGAAAACTGAGAGTGCGAAAGAAGAAAATACAGCAAGTAAACAAAGAAAAATAGTGAAAAGCCTCTCACGTGTGGAGCAAAGCTTTTTAATGAGCTGAGTTTAAGGCACAATCATGTTCACGTACGTTTAAAACTGTAAAACATACCACACTGATCACATCTTTAAAGCCATGATCCTCACTTAAACATGTTTACCTGCTGCTTCTTTACTGTGTCAGAGCAAACAGCAGCAGCCGCTACATGTTTATTTATTTGCGTCTCTGAGTAACGGGAGAACGTGAGAGTTAGTGTGAGTTCACGCGAGTTCAGTGAGTTTCATTTGGTTCAGCAACAGCTTAAAAGTTGAGCAGTGTGTGATCCCTTATCAGTCAGTGTGTGATCCCCAATATTTCCAATTCGCCCCAAAAAACTAGTCGGTGGTTGTGATAGTGTGAGACGCTCAGTCTCTTATAATCTGTTAAGACTTTAAAAGTCATGTAGTGAATCCAAGGCTTTAGATTGTCCCTACCTATTCCCAAGAATGTGCATCGAATATTGTAGTCCAGTTGGTGATGAGAGATAAAGGATCCAAAATAAAATTATATTAATGTGCTTACAAGCAAACAACTGTGGAATCATAATATATCTTATTTACCATAAAACACATTAAAAATACTGACAGTGTCAATAAGGATTTGCAGAATTTCACAGCTGAATAGATTGATATGTCCTTGACCCTGATTCTGTGTGTTTGTAGATAATTTGTAAAAAGCAAAACAAACTTTTCTTTTTTAATATATAATCATAAAGTACGGTAGTAATGAAATACATAAGCAACGATAAATAAAACAGTCCACAATACACACAAACACAGTTCCCTAGCTGGTGGGTGAGAAACTCCTGAGGCCACCTTAAACATGGGTGAAGGTTCCTCTCAGCTCCTTGTAGCTTTGCTGTAGTGGCACTCGAACGGTCAGTCCAGGCAGACTCGTAGCTGTGGCGTCAAGTCGCTCAAGTGGACAGATGGGGAGGCCTCATATGTGTGATGTAGCGTCACTTAAATGGTCAGCCCAGTAAAACCTCTTAGCAGTGATGTAGCATCACTCAAGCCGTCGGTCCAGGCAGCCTCGTCGCTCTGGTGTAGTGTCGCTAAAGCAGCCACTCCAGACAGCCACAGAGCTGCAGTGTTGCATCACTCAAGTCGCCAGTCTAGGCAGCCTCATAGCTTCGGTGTTGCATTGATCAAGCAACCAGCACCTATTTTATTAGAATGTTTATATATTATATACATTTATGCAATGATTTGTAGAGATGCATCAAGAAAAATCAAACTAATCAATATATTTAACATAGTAATACATGGAAAAGTTAGTTTAAACGTAGCTCACTGTGTCACCTCCTAAAGTGGCAGGCAAACACTTTCACTTTCATTTCCTGTTTGGAGTGCAGTGACGAAAATGGTAATTAAAACAAGACAGACTCTGTTTATCACTCATAAATGAGACGAATCACAGGATTGTGACATTGGATTTTTCACTTGTTATGCTTAAAAAGCTGCTTATCTGCTTTTTGTTTGTTTTCTTGCTTGTTTTTATTTTTATTTTCATTTCAGGTCTTCCTCTGACCCATCAACCTGCCACATCTAGCACTAATTGTCTATCCCAGACTTTGTTATTCACATATTCTGCTCTACATATGGATTATTATTGGTTTAATTCATCAGCTGGATGAGTTTATGTACCAACATTTCAGCGTGTTTAATCAGTTACCTAATCTTTATCTTGGTGCATCCCTATGTAAGTCTTCCTGGCTCTTTCCAGCTATCATTAATGTTACAATGCTGACATCTAGTGTTCAAATATACAATCACAGGTAACAATTTACCAAAACATGTGGCATTACAGGAAAAGCATACACTCATTTATTTATAAGGATGCAGAAGGTGGAATAATGTATTTCTGCAACCCAAATTGGGTGACACAGTTCTGATCATTGCTAAGGAGATATTTTAATTACACAAATTTGATTTATGGCCAAACCAGCTTCAAGTAAAGTAGATTGTAAATACATACATACAAGCCCACAGTGCACTTCACCACATATCTGGTTATGATTTTCCCCTGTTTTTATCTCAAAAGACAGGGCCGACATATCTTAGAAAGGTTGAACACATCACATTGTCAAGCAATTACTTTGCAAGTTTTATTAAATTTGTTCATCAATATTGTTTCACATTATTCTGAATTTCTGTTGTTGTTTCACAATTTTTTTTAAAACAGATTCAGATGGATTAATATTGTTACAGTCTAAGATTTTTTCTCTTATTATTGTCTAACTTATAAATAATAGACTGTTAATCAGTGAGAGCCAATTGGAAAAAGTGACGCAAGACAATCCAGATACAGGACAAAGTGAATTAAATGTGCTGCTGTGTCAGTCTGCATTGTGGATTCCCACCAAAACATAGTTTTCAGGTACAGTCATTCTTGTTCTCAACCACCAAATGCTGAGTTTAACTGTTTGCTGAACTGTAAATTCCCTCATTTGCAGATTCTGTATTTTAAGGTGATTTGAATATAATCATACAGTAACATGCAAATGTTTGGTGCCCTGGTAAAATCATATGATTAGTTGATTTTCTGAAAATAAGTTAAAACAAATTGAAAACACAGCTCTGCACATTTTGATACACAATTATGGTTTATTGGCTGAATGTAACATATCGCTGGTGTCAGAAGAAAACCTGGTATCTCTATTTTTATCATATTTTCAGTTTTAGATATAATTAGAAAATGCTTATTGCTGTTTACGTTGTGGTAAAATTTCATGATGAATGGATGAAAAGAAATGACTTGGAGAACGTCTGGTTCCATTGACTTACATTAAAAGTAAAGTAGGTTTTTTCCTTTCATGTAAAGTTACCATTTTGGAGATACGAGGTTTTGAACTGACAACAGCGAAATGTAAAACCAAATGTGTCCTGTTCCAAACCTATGGCACATTTTATTGTGCAGGAAAAATGTCATTAAATTTCTTTCTTGTGGAGGATTTTCACTTTGAAAATGATCAACTTCATCTTGAATTGAAAAAGATACGTCTTATTATCATATTAAACAAATACTGATGTGCAATTTACATCATCTGCAAAGATTTAATCATTTATGGTAGTGTGCAAAAGACAGAGACCCCCCCTTTAATTTTCTTTCTTTTTTTAATTTCCAGCGCAAATGGCCTTTTTTTTCAGAAAAAAGCAGAAAGCACATTTAACAGACATGTACACAGAAGCCTCATCGACTAAATCAGATATCAGATTAAATCAGGGTTCAGTGAGTCTCTCTTTCTCTTTATTCTAGCTGCCATTCTTTTCAGGAGACTCACTTTCAGTTTCTCAAAGAATCTGCAGACACACCTCCAAAGTTCAGTCTTAGAAGCTGGTTGTACTTTATACTCTTTCAAAGGACTCGCAATCATCACATTCATCCTCTGATGGTAGGGGTGCAACGCACTATAACTAATGCAAAAGCATATAAAGCATGACTGATGTGCTAAATGTTCTTCCACACTCTGCATGCAATTCCAAATCCACAAAATGTGCACAAAATGCTGAAAGTTTATTGTTGTTGTGATAAAGTATGTCACAATCTGCTTTTTTGACCACATCGGCTGATGGTGCAATGTTGAGTGTGAGTCTGCGTTTTTCATCGTAATCCTTGATGAAAATGAAAGAGTAACAAAGAACGAGTCTAAAAAAAAAAAAGCACAAGAAATAAGATGTTTAAGATAAAAGAAAACAAAAGACTGAGAAGATACAACCACAAACACTAAGCAAGGCCTGGAAACAACAATGCAAAGGCAAGACAAACCACCAGGGTATAAATACACTCAGAATGAACTAGAAACACCTGAGACTAATGAGTGGGTGGAGCTACAGTCTACACACAGATGGGAACACTAATGGGAAGTTGAGGGAGCAGCGCAGAGACAAGGCCAAAAGCTACAACAAGAGTGCATGATAGCCAATGACACAGTAACTGGCACAGCAGTTCTTGACAGATGCATCTTGTCAAACAAATACATCTCAGAAAAACTACATATTGTGATGAACATCGTGTTTCAGTAGTGACTGTTTCGGTAGTGACAATTGTAGCTCATTCTGTGCAGAACTCAAACACGAACAGCTGTACACACAAAACATCATAATATTCTTAATATCCTTCTCTAAACTTCTCCAGACCTCTGCTCTTTCTGATCTTACTAAGCTGTCCTCTCCTGAAGAATTTGTCACATGCTACAATAGCACTGTCTTTGAAATACTCAATACTCTTGCCTCCTCTCAAGACTAGATGTGTTCCTGCTACTCGTACCTGGTCCAGCACTGCTGTGTCTGATCCACTCAGACCAGCACAACACACACTAACACGCCACCACCACGTCAGTGATCCGCCACCCAAATAGTACCTGCTCTGTGAGGGTCCATGACCACCGAAGAACAGGGTATTTATAGTATGAGGAATATATATATATATAGTTGTGTGTATGGACGGGCAAAACTGCTCATGAATTGCCCTCTTTGGGATTAATAAATGAATCTGAAACCTGAACAATAAGGCTGTGTTAGGAAGGACCATCACAAAAGACTTTGATCGCTCACTGCACTCTTTCTTCAGTTTACTTCCATCAGGCTGGATGTATGTAGTCCTCATGTGTTTAAATCTGCTTTATTGATGGGTCTTGTTGTCTGTTCTTTATGTTGGTCTTGATGGTCTCATGTCCCAGAAAACATGTATGAGTAGCAAAAATGTCCTCTCTGGAGGACATAAAGAATCTAATCTAAATTATTTTTCTGCATCATTTGAGCTCAGAAGCTGTTCTTTACACTGCATGAAAGTTTCATGAAGAATAGACTGATACAGCTGCTTCAACACTGCTTGGAATAAAATCGTTTTACATTAACTCACATTAAAAGTTAAGAACTTTTTTGCTTTCTCCTGTAAAGTAACCATTTTGGAGATACTTACTTTTCTTTGGACAGTGATGAAATGAAGCAGCTTACTGACTTTAATTTCTGGATCATGTTTATACTGGAGATGAGAGAGCTGATCAAAATGGAGGTGGAGAGATCATACCAAAATTAATGTGGTTCCTGAACGTCAGTTAATTTTTGTTGACCATTATGTGTTTATATGAAGTTTTCTGAACTATAAAGGTTAATGTGCCATATTCTTTGTTTAATCTTGTGAAAATGTATTATGCATTTCCAGTATTTTGTAAGCAGCCTTCAGGGCTTAAGTCCTGCATGTCGCTGCTGTCGGAACAAAACTTTATATCTCCAAAATGGTAACTTTACTGGAGAAGAAAAAACCTACTTTACTCTTAATGTACGTCAATGGAACCAGATGTTTTTCCAAGTCATTTTGAGCCGTTTATTTTTGGTCCATTCCTCATGAAATTCACACACAATGTAAAGAGCAACAGGCATTTTCAAATTAGGCCAAAAACTGAAAAATGATAAAAATGGAGATACAATGTTTTGTTCAAAAAGCAGCGATATTTTGATGCCAGCCCTGAACAATTTGTCCAGCCCACAGTTATTAATGCATTTTTTTTTTTTCTAAACCGCCTTTTTTTAAAAAAATTACATTACATAACAGCAACCCAAGTAGTCGAGTCCTCACCCTTTCTAATGATGTATCCAAGAAACGTTTCCATGGGATGCATGTGACTAAGTCCTGAATCTGTTGGTTTAAATTATATCCTATATTCGGCACTAAGGGTCCACATGACATTGGAGATACATATGTTGGTATCACACAGCAAATTCCTTACATGTACTATCCTACATTTGTCTCTCCCAAATTGTAGCCAGTAAATATATGTGTATCATACACAGAGTCACACATGCTTAATCTTTGATCTGCTGTCCCCACTATGAACATAAAGTTGAGCTTGTGCAGTTTACTTCTGTGTTTTCTGTTCTTCAAATGTACAGAGTCTTACAGTGCATTCCCTTCTGTAAGAGCCAGATGTCGATTTCCGGGTACATGCATCCCATTTTCAGCTGAACCCCTCCAGTTCCCTCCTTTCCAACTAAGCCTGATCACATTTGAGGTAGACAAATTAGATACACTTTGTAGATGATCAACAAACTCTTAACTGAGTATCAGTAACACATCAACAACACACCAGTGAAGTAGCAGCAGTGAAGCATCTGAATACACTGAAGTAAATATCTTGTAGATGTTCTGTTGATACATTACTTACATTAAGTAGATGTGTTGTTAATATGTTGCTTGCAAGACCCAACTTTATCAACCTTACCCACAACCTAACTTTCACCCTGACCCTAATCCTAACCCTAAACTTAACCTCAACCCAAAACCTACTCTTAGCCCTAACCCTGGGCTGGGATTAGGTTAACAGTTTATTAATCATCTACAAATGACCACTCCACATACAGTATTAACATATAACTGTATGGGTGGCTGAGGATAAACCACAGAAGATTTTAGATAACAGGGTTTCTTATGGGAGAACCAAGATGCGTGGCCAACTAAGATAGTGTGGGACAATTCCATTATTTAGGATGGAGAAATGGCAAATGATTATGCAAATCTTCAGAATTTGGAGGAGGTTTGGGGGCAACAGAGCTAGAATACGAGTGAAGAGGAACTACCTGATAGTGTCTAGGCTTAACCCTCTACTGCACGCATTATAAGAGCAATTTAAAATATATATATATCCGATTCACTTTTCTTGCATAAAATTGACCTGATTATAGAATTCAATTTTTTAAAATAATAACCTGTGCAGGGTCCTTTTGGGATATGTTGCCTTGAGGCAAATTTGTGCGACAATTGGACGAAATGATAGAGATCCATGTTCCCTGAAGAGGTGAGAACTGGCTTGTGACTGGCTAAATCCACCCCACTGTTGCACAATGTTGCTTCTAGGCAAGAAAAATATTTCTGCAATTTCACATAACTGAGAAATGATACTGAATGTTAAACAGAGGTTTGAAAGTGCCCTCTAAGAGACAGTATGACCAAAAACGTGCTTTTTTACTGACTCACTCAAACTCTGCCCTTTCTTCTTAACCCTGTCAGTGTCCTTAAATATGTATAATGCTATTGTAAAGTGAGGAGAATGTTTGTTGTCGATTTATTGATTTTGAGTCATGCTGAACTGTAAAACATGAAGTACATCCACAGTTTCAGCATTGATGTGTGAAACCATGCATCAGCTTCTGGACAGAAGGTGTTAGCAGTGTAAGATAATGCTTCACTAACACAAGTAGATAGTTTGTCTATCATTGCTGACTATTTGACCCCTTATAATCCCAAGTCTATTACACACTAAGTTTAATTATGTAGTATTCAGTAACTACAAGGACTGACTGGCCGAGTTATTTTTGGGTAATAGAAGTTTAAATAAAACTTTGGGCCACTGTAAACACAGTAGAACTACATTTAAATGTCAATTCCAGAGAGAAAACCATAAAGAGGTCATTATTTTTACAATAGGAACTGGAGTTTTTGTTTTTGACTTGTAACAACAACCATAAAGAACCACACAGTTCTGCTAAGAATTTAGACATGGTTTCATTGTATACAGTGGTGCTTGGAAGTTTGTGGACCTTTTAGAATTTTCTACATTTCTGCAGATATTTGACCTAAAACTTTATCAGATCCTAAAAGTAGATAAAGAGAATCAAATTAAACAAATGAGACAAAATAGTATAAAATAGATCTATTTAGTTTACTTTTTTATGTTTGGAGAAAGGAAAGCACTGCATTCCAGCATAAAAACCTACCCTATCTGTGAAACATGGTGGTAGTAGTATCATAGTTTGCTGCATCTGGGCCTGGACAGCTTGCCAACACTGTTATACCAGCAAATTCTAAAAGGAAATGTCAGGACAGCTGACTGTGAGCTGAAACTCAAATTGTGGGTCATGCACCAAGCCGATGTGCAGGACTAATTAACAGTTATCAGAGAAATTTAGTTGCAGTTATTCCTGCACAAGTGGGTCACACCAGATACTGAAAACAAAGGTTCACACACTTTTGCCACTCACAGATACACTATACTGCATATATATGCAGACTGCTTCTACAAACATTAGTGAAAGAATGAGTCGCTCTCAGGAGCTCAGTGAATTCCAGCGTGGTACTGTGATAGGATGCCACCTGTGCAACAAGTCCAGTCGTGAAATTTCCTCACTACTAAATATTCCACAGTCAACTGTCAGTGGTATTATAACAAAGTCAGCCATGAAGTGGTCGGCCACGTAAAATGACAGAGCGTCAATCACTACAGAGAGAGTCAATCACTACAGACCTCCAAACTTCATGTGGCCTTCAGATTAGCTCAAGAACAGTGTAGAGAACTTCATGGAATGGGTTTCCAGGGCCGAGCAGCTCCATCCAAGTCTTACATCACCAAGCACAATGCAAAGTGTCGAATGCAGTGGTGTAAAGCGCCGCCACTGGACTCTAGAGCAGTGGAGACATGTTCTCTGGAATGATGAATCACACTTTTCCGTCTGGTAATCCGATGGATGAGTCAGGGTTAGGCGGTTGCCAGGAGAACGGTACTTGTCTGACTGCATTGTGTCAAGTGTAAAGTTTGGTGGAGGGAGGATTATGGTGTGGGTTGTTTTCAGGAGTTGGGTTCGGCCCCTTAGTTCCAGTGAAAGGAACTCTTAATGCTTCAGCAGACCAAGAGATTTTGGACAATTTCATGGGAAGAGTTTGGGGACGGCTCCTTCCTGCTCCAACATGACTGCACACCAGTGCACAAAGCAAAGTCCATAAAGACATGGATGAGCGAGTTTGGTATAGAAGAACTTGACTGGGCTGTACAGTGTCCTGACCTCCAGCAGACAGAACACCTTTGGGAGGAATTAGAGCCGAGAGTGCGAGCCAGGCCTTCTCGTCCAACATTTAACCTCACAAATGCGCTTCTGGAAGAATGGTGAAAAATTACCATAAACACTCCTAAAGCTTGTGCAATGCCTTCCCAGAAGAGTTGAAGCTATTATAGCTGCAAAGGGTGGGCCGACGTCATAATAAACGCTATGGATTAAGAATGGGATGTCACTCAAGTTCAGATGCGTGTGAAGGTAGACGAGCAAATACTTTTGGAAATATAGTGTATATACTGTATATATGTATATATATTTTGCAGCTTTCCCCGTCCATACACACAACTGTATTTACATACTGTATATATAGTTGTTTGTATGGACGGGGAAAGCTGAAAATGAATTGCCCTTTTTGGGATTAATAAAATACTCTGAATCTGAAACCTGAACAATAAGGCTATTTTAGGAAGGGCCATCACAATAGTACAAGACCCAGATCGCCCACTGTACTCTTTCTTCAATGTGTTATGCATTTCCAATATTTTATTTCTCACAACAGGTTTTGTAAGCGGCCTTCAGGGCCTACGTCCTGCACGTCGCTGCTGTCGGAACAAAACCTCCAAAATGGTAACTTTACAGGAGAAGAAAAAAACCTACTTTACTTTTAATGTACGTCAGTGGAACCAGATTTTTTTCCAAGTCATTTTGGGCCGTTTATTTTGGTCCATTCATCATGAAATTCACACACAATGTAAAGAGCAACAGGCATAAATTAGGCCAAAAACTGAAAAATGAAATGAATGGAGATACAATGTTTTGTTCAAACAGCAGTGATATTTTGATGCCAGCCCTGAACAATTTGTCCAGCCCACAGTTATTAATGTAATTTTTTTTTAAACCCCTTTTTTAAAATTACATTACATAACAGCAACCCAAGTAGACGAGTCCTCACCCTTTCCAATGATGTATCCATGAAATGTTTCCATGGGATGCGTGCGACTAACTCCCGAGTCTGTTGGTTTAAATTATATCCTATATTCAACACTAAGGGTCCACATGAAAGTCGAGAAACATATGTTGGTATCACACAGCAAATACTTTACATGTACTATTCTACATTTGTCTCTCCCAAACTGTAGCCAGTAAATATATGTGTATCATGCACAGAGTCACACATGCTTAATCTTTGATCTGCTGTCCCCGCTATGAACATAAAGTTGAGCTTGTGCAGTTTACTTCTGTGTTTTCTATTCTTCAAATGTGTCCACAGTCTTACAGTGCATTCCATTCTGTAAGAGCCAGATGTCGATTTCCGGGTACATGCATCCCATTTTCAGCTGAACCCCTCCAATTCCCTCCTTTCCAACTAAGCCTGATCATATTTGAGGTAGACACATTGGCAGCACTTTATTTGGAGGGGTCCTTTGTAGATGATCAACAGACTCTTAACTGAGCATCAGTAACACATCAACAACACACCAGTGAAGTAGCAGCAGTGAAGCATCTGAATACACTGAAGTAAATATCTTGTAGATGTTCTGTTGATACATTACTTACATTAAGAAGATGTGTTGATAATATGTTGCATGCAAAACCGAAAGTTACCAACCTTACCCACAACTTAACTTTCACCCTGGCCCTAATCCTAACCCTAAACTTAACCTCAACCCAAATACTAATCCTAATCCTCACCCTGGCCCTAATTCTAACCCTAACCTTAACCTCAAGCCAAAACCTACTCTTAGCCCTAACCCTGGGCTGGGATTAGGTTACCCGTTTATTAATCATCTACAAATGACCACTCCACATACAGTATTAACATATGACTGTATGGGTGGCTGAGGATAAACCCCAGAAGATTTTAGATAACAGGGTTGCTTATGGGAGAATAAGAGATTCAATAAGAGAGATTCATGGCCAACTAAGATAGTGTGGGACAATTCCATTATTTACAATGGTGTAATTATGCAAATCTTCACACTTTGGAAGAGGTTTGGGGGCAACAGAGCTAGCACACAAGTGAAGAGGAATTACCTGATCGTGACTAGGCTAGACCCTCTACTGCACGCATTATAAGAGCAATTTTAAAAATATGTATCCGATTCACTTTTCTTGCATAAAATTGACCTGATTATTGAATTCCCAACATTTATTAAATAAAAACCTGTGCAGGGGTCCTTTTGGGATATGCTGCCTTGAGGCAACATTGCGCAACAATTGGACGAAATGATACAGATCCATGTTCCCTCAAGTGGTGAGAACTGGCTTGTGACTGGCTAAATCCATCCCACTGTTGCACAATGTTGCTTCTAGGCAAGAAAAATATTTCTGCAATTTCACATAACTGAAAAATGATACTGTTACGACCCCTGGTTGTAATATACCTTTTATCTGCCTTGTGTTGGCATTTTGAGTTTTCCCCTGTTGTGTGTCCCCTTATGTGCAGGTACATGATTGGCCAGATGGGGGCGCACAAAGGTATAAGAGGTCGCCGAGCCACCATCTTGAGAGACGTTCAGGGCTCTTTCCCCTTTGACCCGACCTGGAAGAACACCTGTCCAGACCAGCCCGGCGTTCATCACTTCTGTCTGCTTTGCTTTGTGACTGTTTGATTATGCTTTGAGAGCTTGGGGAAAGTAGGGGACGGGTGCCATATTATTTTGGTTACCTTTTCTCCAGTTTAAGGTAGGGAGTTAGGGTAGCCTATATGTCTTTTGTTTCTTTTGTTTTTAGTTTAGTAAGTATGAAATCATTAGTTGTTTTGTTTGTTATTTTGGCGAGTGCTCGTCCCTGAAGCCACCACCTAAACTTGTCCAATCTTTGAAGAAAATAAACCTGTCATTTTCTGGTTTAAATGGTGTCCGGCGTCTGGTCTGGCAGCAGGTCTGGGGAGAGAGCCCACTCACTCTCTGTTACGGCCTGACCCTAGACTGGGTCGTAACAATACTGAATGTTAAAAGATGTGTGAAAGTGCCCTCTAAGAGATAGTATGACCAAAAACGTGACTCACTCAAACTCTGCCTTTTATTGCTAAACCTGTGTCCTTAAATATGTATAATGTTATTGTAAAGTGAGGAGAATGTTTGTTGCCCTGAGGCAACATTGTGCAATAGAGGGTTAATGGATGTATCAGACAGCTGATAAGACCCAAATGAATCATAAACTATAAAAGTGTGTGAAAGATTTCACTGATGGCCCAGAAGGACGTTTAAATTGGTCACTATGCTGTGTTAAGGACAGAAATGTAGGGCTTGGTATATCCTTTCACTACTCCTTCTCGAGGACATTTCATTTCTCAAGGAGTTGATTTATTGATGTTGAGTCATGCTGAACTGTAAAACATGGAGTACATCCACAGTTTCAGCATCGATGTGTGAAACCATGCATCGGCTTCTGTACAGAAGGTGTTAGCAGTGTCAGATAATGCTTCACCAACACAAATAAAGAGTTTGTCCATCATTGCTGACCATTTAACCCCTTATAATCCCAAGCCTATTACACACTAAGTCTAATTATGTAGTATTCAGTGATTACAAGGACTGACTGGCCGAGTTATTTTTGGGTAATAGAAGTTTAAATAAAACTTTGGGCCCAAATTTGACCTAAAACTTTATCAGAACTTTAAAGTAGATAAAGAGAACCAAATTAAACAAATGAGGCAAAATAGTATTAAATAGATTTTTTAGTTTACTTTTTTATGTTTGGAGAAAGGAAAGCACTGCATTCCAGCATAAAAACCTATCCTATCTGTGAAACACTGTGGTAGTAGTATCATAGTTTGCTGCATCTGGGCCTGGACAGCTTGCCAACTCTACTGTACCATCAAATTCTAAAGGGAAATGTCAGGACAGCTGACTGTGAGCTGAAACTCAAATTGTGGGTCATGCACCAAACCAATGTGCAGGACTAATCAACATTTACCAGAAACATTTAATTGCAGTTATTGCTGCACAAGTGGGTCACACCAGATACTGAAAACAAAGGGTCACATACTTTTGCCACTCACAGATACACTATACTGCCAAAATTATTTAGTCACTGATCCAAAGTGCAATGCAAAGCATTGAATGCAGTGGTGTAAAGCGCTGCCGCTGGACTCTAGAGCAGTGGAGACGTGTTCTCTGGAGTGAGGAATCACGCTTCTCCATCTACCAATCCGATGGATGAGTCTGGGTTTGGCGATTGCCAGGAGAACTGTACGTCTGACTGCATTGTTCCAAGTGTAAAGTTTGGTGGAGGGGGGATTATGGTGTGGGTTGTTTTTCAGGAGTTGGGCTCGGCCCCTTAGTTCCAGTGAAAGGAACTCTTAATGCTTCAGCAGACCAATTTCATGCTCCCAACTTTGTGGGAACAGTTTGGGGATGGCACCTTCCTGTTACAACATGACTGCACACCGGTGCACAAAGCAAGGTCCATAAAGACATGGATGAGCGAGTTTGATGTGGAAGGACTTGACTGGCTGGCACAGAGTCCTGATCTCAACCCAACAGAACACCTTTGGGAGGAATTAGAGCGGAGACTGTGAGCCAGGCCTTCTCGTCCAACATCTAGCCTCACAAATGCGCTTCTGGAAGAATGGTGAAAAATTCCCATAAACACTCCTGAACCTTGTGCAAAGCCTTCCCAGAAGAGTTAAAGCTATTATAGCTGCAAAGGGTGGGCCGATATCGTATTAAACCCTGAATCTAATGAAGCTTTAGGTCAAATTTATGCAGAAATATAGAAAATTTTCAAGGGTTTACAAACTTGAAGGCACCACTGCATAGTATTACAAGTGACAGCCTCATATCGTCTATCTGGACTATAAATATACCAAATTTTATCAATGCTAGATTTATTTTGTCTACATATAAACAATGCCTGTTGCTCTATTTCGTAGTATGAATTATTTTTATGCCTCCCAGAAAGTGAAGCTATCAAGGTGGCTCTTATTTAAGAGAAAATTTATATAAAGCTCCTTTGGCAAAATTAAGAACTCCATTAACACAATTACTGTCTACTTGATACTTATTAAAAATCCATTGCAAAAATTAAATACTACAACCTACTAACTATTTATTTTTGCTAAATTTATGAATAGTCATTGTTTGTGTAACAATTACTTTCAACATCAAAAATCCATTCTTGATCAGGAAAATATTCAGTTTTCGTTTAATTATTTGCATTATCTGGATTGCTACTGCATATGACAACTGGAGGGTCCCAACATGCTAAAAATGGGGGGCACTTAATTAGGTACGTGTTGGAAGGACGAGATAAATTATAATTAAAATGACTGCAACTATCATTAAAGTCAACATGAAGGTCATAAGACAGAGTATCTGAACAGTCTTCCATTGTTCCCTCTCAATTTCCTGAGGTACGCTGTTTGAAGAGGGTCCATCGTCATCAGACTGGACCTGCTTAGAATTGAATCATTTACATGTTAAGGGTTTAAGTTGGAATGTATACCTTCGTCAGACACCATCAGGAGTGCTGAGAAAAGTAACAAGTGATATAAAGATTACTCTGAACAGTATTTCCACTTACACCACAGTGCATGCGAGGACAGTTTACAGATCATAATCATAAAACCAATTTCTATATTGCCTAACTCAGCTCCTTGACTTGCAGCATATGCACTGCGATCCGAGTGTTTCCATATATGGTGTATAGAGTAACTCAGAATCTTATTGTCTCTATTCCTCATAAATAACCCTGTACAACCTTTTGCTACATATGCTGAACCTAATACTGATCTCACTGCCCAACCTGTCCTTAACTCAGTAGGTGTGAAACCTGTTGGTTTGTGTGGGGCCATCCTTGGTCTCATTAGGACTGCAGGTAACAATGATGTCCAGCTCTTACTCTGGAGTCAGATTTTTCTTCTGGTTGACATACCAGTCAAAACTCTATCATAACTCTCAATCACATCAATGCAGTTATCTTGGACTTTATTAGTCCCTTTGCCTTGGCCTTTTACATCAGGCATTCCATTATAACCATGTAGAGGAATTTACAATGCCATGGTTTCAGTCACCATTTGATTCCTTTTTTCAAATTTGGGTAATGATCATTATGTAAAAATCTGTAGGAAATAATTGGGTAGTTTTAATATTTTCAATCAAATTGCCAGTGTCCTTAAAAAGCTGGCTGTAAAGAACAGATATAAAGAACATTGCTGCCAGTCTGCTGTTTGCTAAAGATCACATGGACAAGCCAGAAGGCTATTGGAACAATGTTTTCTGGACAGATGTTGTATAGATCATTGATTTAATGAGAAATGTTATGTTTGGAGAAAGGGAAACACTGCATTCCAGCATAAAACCTTATACCATGTAACATGGTGGTGGTAGTTTTATGGTTCGGGCCTGTTTTGCTGCATCTGGGCCAGGACGGCTTGCCGTCACTGATGGAACAATGAACTCTGAAAAATACCACCAAATTCTAAAGGAAAATGTCAGGACATCTGACCGTGAGCTGAAACTCAAGAGAATGTGGGTCATGCAGCAATACAACGACCCTAAGCACACAAGTCGTTCTACCAAAGAATTGAGAAAGAAGAATAAAGTTAATGTTTTGGAGTGGACATTATATAGAAATTGGGCAGTTTTAATATTTTCAAACAAATTGCCAATGTCCTTAAAAAGCTGTCTGTAAAGAACAGATATAAAGTGGAAATGGAGAGTTTCATTTCAAATGAAAGCTCTCTATGTATGGATGGACCAACACTCAAGTTCCTTGGAGATCTACTGAAGAATCTTTAGCAAAACCTTATAGATTACAAGACTGATTGTTTACTGGAAATGGTAGGACAAATCATAATGTCTAACTCCCTGAGTATCTGGAGAAAAGTGGAGAGGTTTCTGGGTGTTCCACACCAAATCTGTTTACAGACTAGATGTGTTTACAGCAATAATTTCAAGAATTTTATTAGGGATAAACATCCTATAATCCTTTTTGGTCCTCTAAAGGTATAAATACAGTAGAGGACAGATGCGGCGATAGTGGCTTGCTGTCATTTCAGGAGCTGCAGATGCTTTTTAATCTTTCAGCTTCTTCATATTTTGTTTATTTACAACTTTGTTCTGCACTTTGAGCCTATGGAGTTTCCTGGGGCAGCACTCTCAGCTCTCACCCCTTACCAGACTGGATAAGGCCTTTGGACAATAAATGGGGCAGAGTATTGTTTATTTACAAAACTTTGGTAGACCACCATATAAAGCAACAACTGTGGGAGTGAGAGATTTCCTGTACTGGTCCTTCCTAGGATTGGAACACTATATGGGCTAATTTAAGTCAAAAATCTGTTTATCCATTCTAAAATACACCGATCAGGCATAACATTATGACCACCTCCTTGTTTCTACACTCATTGTCCATTTTATCAGCTCCACTTACTATTTAGGTGCACTTTGTTGTTCTACAGTTACAGACTGTAGTCCATCTGTTTCTCTGCCTACTTTGTTAGCCCCCTTTTACCCTGTTCTTCAGTGGTCAGGACCCCCACCACCACGTCAGTGTTACTGCAGTGCTGAGAATGACCCACCACCCAAATAGTACCTGCTCTGTGAGGGTCCATGGGGGTAAAATGATAAAATGGACAATGTTCTGGGAATCTAGCAGATATATGGACCTCTACAGTAGATATGTTACCTGAAGTACTTTATATCAGTTTTCCACCTTCGCCACATTTATGTCTTTTAAATGACTCAGCTCTTCAGTTTTCTTTGATTCAGCGAAGGATGGTGATGGCAGATTTTACAGCTACCACTTTGGATCACCCCACAGCTTTCAGTTATGAAATTCCAGATATCTAGTTTTCAAAGGCAAAACAGTCAACAAAAAGAAACTGGAGAATTTATATGGCTCTACTCAAGAATTTTAGTTTTCAATTAAATCATGTAATGTTGTTTAGTTGTGTCGTTGTTTATGTATTTTCTTAGTTTTATTGTTGATTTGTGTGAATTCCTAAAAATGCATGTCACCATCCTGCTTTTCCCCACCCCTTTACCTTTTCCCACGCTTGATGTAAAACGTAATAAAAAATGCAATAAAAAGTTTATCACCAAAAAAAGAAAGGGGAGTTTTCTGTTTCTTAACAACAACAACAACAAAAACAACAACAACAACAACAACAATAATCATAAGAAAAATGCATTTTACTAATGAGCTAAATAAATCGTTGGTTGAATATGTTGCTTAAATATTACAATGTTTATATTACATATAACCATTGACTGTGTTTATTCAACAGGACGTTTATTAGCCATGTCATTTCTTGGTTCATGCATCAAAAAAGGACTTGAATATAGATTAAATGTGTATGATTTTAATTGGATCTGTGTACATAATTTAGGATATACAAATCCCCTCACTGCCCCCACTCCTCCCAAAATCTGTCCATGCCACTGGTAAGGTCTATATATAAATGGATCCAGGGCTTTGTGGATTTGGTGTGGAGCCCACTGGAATTGCTTTTTGGGTGTTTGGCTTTGTTTAGTGTCAGGGGATGCATGTTTGCCAAAGCTCCTAAATCTGTTGGTTCAGCTTTTACTCTGTATTCAGTGCTAAGAGTACAGATGATGCTTAAATGCATCCTACAGGAATTAGAACAGACATTGGAGGAACATATTGTAGCACCACTGGGAAAGAAGAGGCAGAAGAAGCCACGATTTGCCACAGAAAACAGGAACAAAGCACTGAACAGGCAGGGGGTCATCGGTGTTGTGAAGCCTTATGTTAGTGGTGACCTCTCGCCTGTTCAATACTGTATGTTCCTGTTTTCTGATCTGTTTGATAAATTCACTGCGAAAACCCAAATGCCAGACACAGAATCACACATAAAACATGTACACATACCTAATCAATAGAACAAGCAACACTGACAAGACAAAACAACCCCCTCATGTCTTCCACAAGTCTCTGTGCTGCAGAACACCACTTTATGTTGGTATCATATAGAATATAGCAGAATGCCTTAAAGGTCAGCTGTCCAAGTGACACACATTGCCTAAGCAAAGTCTTCCAATTACACCAGAAGGCATTGCCACCGCCATGGTCTTCCTTGCAGCAGGGGTCTCAGAATGTCCACTGTCCTGGTCAGCACTGGCACCAGGGGGCGGGGTGTCCTTTGAACTTAGCAAACTCTAGCGCATACCTCCACTCTGCTCATCACTGTTGCCCTCCAAAACATTAATTTCCTGCCAGACGGTCATTCTTCGACCTTGTGTACGACCCTCAAGGATCAAACCAAAGGCTCTAGCACTGCATCTTCAGCTCCTCTAGTGCCAGAAGCTTCACCCACGAAAAGCCGTGGGACCCTCAACCTGACAGTCCACCACGTTGTGCACTTGGTTAAGACCTCCCAATACAATCAGGAGCTGCTTCCTCCCTCTCATGTCGCCTTGACGACTGGTAATGGAGCCGAGTTGGATGGTAGTAACCTCCCAGCCGTCCAGCCTCCCTCTCGTGGTGTACCTCTCATGCCCAGCTGCAGCAGAGAGATAGTTGAACCTGTGTCAGTGAGCACGGTGAGCCATTCACTGTCAATACTGCACTCTATCCTAAGTCCATCAGAGGCTGCCTTTCTCAGTGCCCATCAGTGCAGTACTGTCTGCATAATCTGCCTGTTTTAACATTTTACTCCTTATAGAATGTCTTACTGCACCTGTAGCACAAGCTGCTGCTAAAAAGACAGATGAACAATACAATAATACAAAGATACACTAAATTGACAAAAGTATTGGGTCACCTACACATTAAATCTACAGGAGCTTTTCTGACATCCCATTCTAAATCCATAGGCATTAATATGGAGTTGGTCCCTCTTTGCAGCTGTAACAGCTTCCACTCTTCTGGGAAGGTTTCTACAAGATTTTGGAGAGTGTCTGTGGGAATTTTTGGCCTTCATCCAGAAGAGTATTTGTGTTCAGAGTTCAATGCGGTTGAGTTCAGGGCTTCCTCAAACTGTTCCCACAAAGTTGGAAGTGTACAATTGTCTGAAATTCTCTTGACTGTAACTAAGGGTTCTAGACCAACCCCTGAAAAACAACCCCATATCATCATCCCTCCTCCACCAAACTTTACAGCTGGCTCAGTGCAGTCAGGCAGGGAACGTTCTCCTGGCAACCGCCAAACCCAGACTCGTCCATCAGACTGACAGATAGAGAAGCGTGACTCATCACTCCAAAGAAAATGTTTCCACTGCTCCAGAGTCCAGTGGCGGCGCTTTACTCCACTCCATCCAACGCTTGGCATTGTGCTGGTGATGTAAGGCTTGCATGCAGCTGCTCAGCCATGGAAACCCTGCCTTGAAGCTCCCAGCACACAGTATTTGTGCTGATGTTGAGGCCAGAGGAGGTTTGGAACTCTGTTACTGAGTCAGCAGTGTTGGTGACGTTTATGCTCTATGCTCTTCAGCGCTCGGCGACCTGCTCTGTAACTTTACGTGGTCTGACACTCCGTGGCTGAGTTGCTGTGATTCCTAAACCCTTCCACTTTTCAATAATACCACTCACAGTTGATCATGGAATTTCTGTAAGGGATGAAATTTCACAGTTTGTCTATCAGTCAGTCAAAATGGATGCGTGATGCCACACTTAGTCACAGAGTTCAGCTTCTGCAATCTTCTTTTTGTAAGTGTGAAGCCCTACTTCTGCATTTTCTTCTCCTGAAGTGTGTGTGTGTGTGTGTGTGTGTGTGTGTGTGTGTGTGTGTGTGTGTGTATCTGTGTGTGTGTGTGTGTGTGTGTGTGTGTGTGTGTTTGGCATCTCTGTGCATGTTCCACTATATAAGAATCAGATGCTGATCGTCTGTTACATTCACCCCATTTTCAACTGAACTCTTTCACTCTGCACACGTCTCAAATAAAACATCTCAGGATGAGGGTCAGTGTGGTTCTGCTTTGGTTCTGCTTGTCTTGTGTTCAGCTCCAGAGAGCTGATGACCAGCTCACAGTGGGGGATGAGCAGGGGGAACAGCTCGAAGTGGGGGACGAGCAGGAGGAGCAGATTGAGTTCACTCAAAGCCAGATTGAAGAGCTGAAGAAACAAAACACAGGTAAATCAAATGACTTGAAAGATCCCCAAACAACCTTTTTTCACAATTGTTTTGAATTGTTTTGCTTAAGACCGTAATCCTGAATGAACATCTATGAAGGTCAAACAATTCCACAAGTTTGGAAAATTGAATAAAATTGGTTTGAAAGATTCAGATAATTTTATTCTGCATTTTGTTGCTTGTTGTTCTACATTGTTTATGCTGTTTATAAAGTTTGTAATGACATAATGATCCACATACATTTGTACTATTTAAGTACGTTTTGCTTTAATATTGTTTGTTATTTTTATGTTACAGCCATAAAAACAGTGCTGAATTAAATTTGCTGCTGTGTCATTAGTTTTTAGCTTTTTACAAACAAACAAACAGTAAATGAGCAAGGAAGAATTATTATTTAAAGTGTGGGATGGGGGGGTTGTCTAGGGCATACTGCACAGCTCTGCATACTGCACCCCTAAAGCTCCTCTCCTGAGACTGAAGCCAGTGGCAGCTCCCACAATATATCAAGTTTAAGACTGTTTTCTAATGTTTTTTAATTCATTATTTTGCTAGGAAATACACAACTGAATAATGTATATAAAATATACATAGATATAATTAATAATAATAATAATAATAATAATAATAATAATAATAATAATAATAATAATAATTATAATAATATGCTGCTGGTATACATCTAGCAAAAAATATTTTATTTTTAAACCTACTCAAAATTTCAAAACTGGGCTTTGAGGTTGTTTGTTTAATTTTTCTGCTTCTGAATTGGGTTATAATTCACATGATAGATATTAAAGAGAACAGAACTGGAATAAATAACACAACTCTGTGTTTATTAAATGCCACCATTTAATTATTTATTTTCATGACCTGAAATCTTTCATCTTTGAAATGTATTTGAAATGCTAAAACAGCAAGTTATTCTCATGTATATATATATATATGTGTGTGTGTGTGTGTATATATATATATATACACATATATACATATATATATATATATATATATACTATATATATATATAGAGAGAGAGAGAGAGAGAGAGAGAAATTGGTCCATTTGGTGTAAAATCTGACTGTGTTGTTGGTTGGTTGGATTATTTTTGTGTGTTTCACAGTTGCGGAGGGGAGTGCGGACTCTGTGGAAGCAACAGGAGAGGAGAATTCAAGTAAGACTTAAATGTGAAAGAAATCATAAACATGTGATGTATGTAAATATAACAAACTGAGTTTGTAGTCAGGCTCCATGTGCAGAGTAGTTTTACTAAGGGCAGTCCAGCTCTGCCAAAGCACAAGAGGAGCTGAACATGCAGTGCTAGAGCCTTTGGTCGGATCCTTAAGGGTCGTACACAAGCAGCTCATCCGCCAACAAAGACGGCCTGGTGGGAATCCAATAGGTCATCACAGGCAGGGGTCAAAAATAGGCCAGCAGGTTTTCACAAGGAAAAAGGATTAGTGAAAATCAGGGGAACAGGCAAGAGTCACACATCAAGAGTCAGACTGTGTAAAGCCAAAGGCCAAACAAAGAAGTTTATATATGCGAAGAGGTAAATATCTCCATAAACTATCAGCAGGGGGGTGTAATGATGGAGGGGTGGAGCCAGGGAGGAGCAGGAGCTGGAATGAGCCATTTCAGACTGAGCAGGTCCAAAGGAAGTCTCCTCAAAAGGAGAGGGGGGGTGGGGGTGGAAGCATAATTACTGAGTGAGGAGAATAAAAACAGGCTTAAATCTGGTGTGTGTGCTGCTGTGAGTCACATTGTAAACTAATCTTAATCTTAAATTTAGTCGATATATCTAACATTCCCATTTTGAGATGGTTGTGCACTTATTATAAGATTATTTAGCTTATTTTCAGAAATATTTAGGTCATTTCATTGAGTAAAATGATCTCACTATACTGGCAGATGATTTTGTTGGTGTCAAGCACATTTCTAGAAACAAGCAAAATGATCTGCCACTATAGTGAGATCATTTTACCTGATAAGATACCACTTTTTGCAGTGATCAGGTCCACACCACAATGTATATCACTCTTATGGAAAAAGATCAAATTTGCCCTGAGACTGTACATGTTTCTGTTTGCAGTCAGGCGAAAGGTGGCGTTCTCATACGCTTTAGGCCTAAATGGCAATCTTGGGCCTCACAGCAATGGTGTTATAGTGCCTTTCCGCAGAAGAATCACAGATGTTGGAAAGACGTACAATACAGTCACAGGTAAATGTACAGTCAGTACAGAGACAGTGTCTGATGTCTGGTTTGGTTCTTCTCTCTGCTGGTGGTGTAGAGACTCTGATGTACTGATCCATCTGTTTCTCCTTCTGCAGGTGTTTTCACTGCTCCATTCAGAGGAGTCTATTACTTCAGGTTTAATTTACGTGGTTCCAGCTTTTTTTACAGTCTGGCTGTATGTTTGTACAAAAATCGTCAGAAAATCTTAGACGTGACCAAATCCCCAAGAGGATGGTATAAGTACGCCGTTGGTGGATCCACTCTGCTGCTGCGGAAAGGAGATCATGTGTATGTTGTGCTCAGAAGTGGCAGTCAGATTCATGACAACAGTGACAACCATTGCACTTTCACTGGTTTTCTGCTGTTTCCTATGTGAAGTGTTTTTACTGGTGAGGACAAATGTTGCATTCTAAGTTCTAAGACTATATTTCACAATATGCTGCCTTCGGCTTCTGTAGCTGATACTTTTTAGAATACATATAAAATGTGACCTGCATTTAAAACTTTCGAGAGATTATTAAACAATAAGTAACATATTAAGTGCCAGAAATCATTGAACAGGGCAAAAACAACCACTATAAGTATATCAGAATACAGAACAACTATGTAGCTTGATGCTTTCTTCTTTACTTGAAATATATTAATACTTTCTTTGCTTTAAGTTCCTCACCATTCCTTGCCATTTTCAGCATCGCAAAAAATGTGGTAAAAATGCTTCATAGATATAAAGAATCATTTTGTACTGCACAAGTGTGTTGTGTTTATTTCCTAAAGTGATGTCTGTCATTGAAAGCAAGTGGCACTAAGAACTTTCAGAGAGATCATGTGATCAAAATGGCTTCAGTCAGGTGATGTCATTAAATTGTGTGTAGTTATTTTAAGGAAACTGAACAGAACATACAAGGACATTTTACCCCTTTAATTCATTTGGTATAGTGTAGTTGGTAATATTACTGCCATTCTCATAGCAGACTGGGGTTTGATTCTCTGTCAGACCAAGCACACCATGCTATACCAATAAGAGGGAGATGTAGTTAATGTACACGTGCTCACTAGAAAAAGACTGAAGAATCAGGATGCATCTTAATTATCATGAAAACACATATCGCTGTTGATGATATTTCCAAAATGGTATTTTCACAGGAGAAGGAATTTATTTTCAATGTAAGTCAATGGAACCAGAGTTTGTTCTAAGTCATTTTGGCCCATTTCTTTAGGTTCATTTATCATGAAACAATGTAAAAGGCAACAGGCACCTTCAAATTATGTCAAAAACTCAAAAATGACAAAAATGGAGATACAACGTTTTGTTCCGACATCAAGCGTAGACAATTAGTAACAGTGTCAATAAATAATCACAGAATATCACTTATTAAAGCAGCTGAGAACATAAGCAACTGAAAGGCTTTTGATCCTGACCCTCATTCATTCATTCATCTTCTTAAACCGTTTGATCCAGCTAGGGTCACGATAAAAATAGAGAAAACAGGTCCCAGATGACAGAGAGTCCCCTGTAACTTCCTCCAGCTCATTCTGGGGGATCCTGAGCTGCTCCAAGGCCAACTTGGAGATATAATCCCTCCAGCAAGTCCTACGACGACCTCTCGTCCCAGTAAGCCATACTTAAACTAAACCAAAGGCAGGTGGCCAGGGGGGCATCCCAATCAGATGTCCGAATCACCTCAACGGTCTCCTCTCAATCTGGAGGAGTAGTGGCTCTACTTTAAGCTCCTCCTGGAAGACTGAGCTCCTCACCCCATCAAGTGGAATGTGGCCTTGATAAGCTAGTTCAATGTAGAATACTGTGTCACCTCCTACAATGGCATACACACACTTTAACTGTGAACTCCCGTTTGGTGTGTAGTGACAGAAATGATCATTAACATAAACACAGATTCTGTTTATCCATCATAAAGGAGATAAACTACTGGATTTGTTTTTGTTCCAGATCTTCCTGTTACCTGCCATATCTAGCACTACTTATCTTTCCAGGACACAAGTTGTGCTCTGCATATGCATTATCATTGGTTCAATTTGTCATTTGTTCATGCATAACCCAAAAATTTAATGTGTTTAATCATTTCCCTGATCATTATCTGATGCATCTTTGAGGTTTGGACAAGTGTTGCCGGCTTTTTCCAGCCATTATTAATGTTATAATACAGATGCCTGGTGTTCACATATACAATTACAGGTAGTATTTTACCCAAAACATGTAACATTACAAGAAGACAACACCTTTGTTTTCTTGGTTTTATGAAAATGCCGAAGATATGATAAATGGTTTAAGCAACTCAAAATGGGACACAGTGACACAAGACTGGTCATGCTAATGGTGTAAGGAGATGCTTAGGGCAAGTCCTGCCTAGAAGACTCCAATGCTGTCACTCATTCATTACTCAGACCAATCACTGATTGCCACCTGTCTTTACAATGACTCAACTTGCCTTGTACCTGTTCAGCTGTTTTCAGGTGACGACATGTCGACATTCCGTCATTTTGATACACGTAGCTGCTACGTCTCCAAGAGAGATTGCTGATATTCAAGTTTCTGATTCCGGCAGTGAGCTTGTTCCTCCGTCTCTGATGACTTCTTATGCATTGCAGTGCTCACATCCACAGCTGTGAGTCTTTATGGTCTTCTTGGCCTTCCAAGCTTTTGGGTGATAATGGCATTCCGGCTGCTAATTCTCTGAGCAGCCCCTCCATTCCTCCTGCAGACTTTCTCCTGCTTCTCCCGCAGCATCAGCTCAGCCAACGAAGGTTGGGAGGAAGTGTTTGGCAAAGTTATCCTCTCCTCACCCAGCAAAAAGTTCCTGTAAGCACCCTGCTCCTCTGCATTCTCCCCATCAGCTGCCCTGGATCTCTAACTGCCGTAAGTCATCCAGAGTCTCGCAGACTCTGCTGTAAATTCAGCCAGTTTAAAAGACAGTCTGACTCCACCCCTTGGTATGCTGTGCTGATCCATGATGCCCTGCTGTTCCTGCCCTGCCTGCTTTAGTAACTCCACTGCTCTACCTGCGCAAGCCTTGGGTAGGCCACTCATTCCTCCTCTAACTTTAATTAGGCCTCCTTGCTCGTCCATCCATCTTTCGTTTTTTCTTAAAATGTCTAATCCTAGGCTGCAGCACAATCTCTCCTTTGGGGAGTTCGTTGTCACGTTTGACATTTATGGAGATGTTTTGTTTCAAGTCTACCCCGAACATTGGGAGGAACTGGACCTGTACTTGACCATGATGGTTGACTTTAGCCAGTGATATGAGGGTACGCTGTTTATTGAATATCATAAATAATTTTTGGCCAAGTCTATCTTGCTGTTACACCACCCTCCGTTTCCACTGACACTACCTCCCAGCCTCCCTAATAGAACACCTCACCTGATCACATGACCTCTGATCTCCCTCACATGACTCTCCACAGGTCTGCTTCACCTGACTACTGATTCACCTCACCTGTTCCTTGTTTCTTGTGATCTGTTAGTTTAGTATATAAGCCCAGGCTTTAGCATGGATATTTGCAAAGTGTAGCCTTTATTTACAGAGCTTTACTGAGCCTTCTAGTTTGTTTGTTTGCTTGCTTCACCATTCATGACCATTGTCTTGTTTGTTTTTGACCTTGCCTTTTTGCCTAGCCCTCTCAGTATTGTTGTGATTTCTGGTTTGACCTTGTTTTCTGGATTTTGGACTTTTTGGAATCCGAGCCTGACTCTGGCTCATTACTCTCTACAATTCCAGACTGGACTGGTTGTTTATGGACACAGAATTTCAGGTTCATCACTTCAGCGGCCACCATGCTCTGGTCTGTGCCATGTGTAGCTCCCGCTGCCACTCCTCTGCCCGAGGGCCTACACTGGCAAAGCTGCATCTACTGTCCATGGTGCTGAACCTGTAGGTGCTTTTCAGGATAAGCATGGTGGACCTTTTGTCAGTTTTAATGTGAATGTTTTGTGCAATGATGCAATCATTTCCATGAATCTTTATGCACCTTTGCTAATTAAAATAATCTGCATATCTGTAGCTTTTTCAAGGACCCCCACACAAAATCCATTCGTCCTCATCACTGGATGAACCTGGTGTTGTTTCTGCTCTCTTGGCTAAAGAATTGAATAAAGATTATGTGGTTGGCCCACAGTCTCCACTCTCAATTTGCAGAGTGAGTAAAGCTTAAAATAATATCGTTAGCCCAACGCAAATTTATCAAAATTGACTGGAAACCCGCATAAAAAGCAACTTGATACTTGCCTGGTGCCTCTGCGAGAGACTGACCCTGAACGTCCAGTGTAAAGTCTTTACACTCTTTACTCGTATTAGTGCTGATCATGACGCTCAATAATGCTTTAATGAAAGTGATTCATTTCATCAATAATCTGATTCTGCGTTTAGCTGGTTGGATAGTTATTTATTTGTTGTGTTTGTCTCACAGCTTTGGAGGGGAGGGTGGTCTCTACTAAAGCGGGTGTGGGAGCACTGAGAGAGGAGAATGCTTTTTTTATAAGTTTTATCTCTGAGATAGAAATATCATTTTTCAAAAGCTTTATTAATAAAAAAGCTGAGCAACATGTACAATTCACCACATCAAAACAGTATCAAAAATTACTTATTAATTTATTTGTTTGTATATTAATTCATTCATTCATGCAGACAGACCAAAGGTGGCGTTTTCATCCGCTCCAGGCTTAAAAGGCCACCTCGGGCCTCTCAATGTGGACACCATACTGGTTTTCAGCAAAGAGATCACAAACATTGGAAACGCGTTCAGTCCAATCACAGGTAAACTCTCCACTCAGGAGTCTATTACTTCAGGTTTAATGTACTTGGTTCCAGCAGGTCACACATGCTGGCTGTATGTTTGTACAAAAATGAGAATCTTAGACGTGACTGAATTCCCGAAAGGATTGAATAAGTACTCCGTTGGTGGAGCCACTCTGCTGCTGCAGAAAGGAGATCATGTGTATGTTGCACTCAGAAGTAACAGTCAGATTAATAACAACAGTGAGAACTTATTGGTGTGATGGTGCAATACTGCCCCCTACTGGTTCCATTACCATTCTTTTCTGCAAATCTGCAGAATCTTTTAGCTTCTCAAAACATGTGTTAAGTATCCAAACGGAAGTAGAGACCACTTGCCAAGATCTTTTAAAACAGTGTTTCCATTTCCAGTAACATTTTTCAGTGAAAAAAAAAAACACCCACTTTCAGTAGCTTTTCTAATCAATAAAAACAGGACATCATAGCCATTTACATGTACAGTAACGCCACTCTTAATAATGATTTCTGATCAGACTGATAGTGCTTCCAAAATTCATGTTTCACTAAAATGTCAAATACCCACAATTCTGTCCTTTAAAGCACAAAATATAGTGAACAATTGAGTAATGATATTATTATTATTCTCAAAGACAGCTGTTCACTCAAATGATAAAAAACAGATACATTTGAAAACACCTTTTTCAACTCCTCCACACCTCATTGGCTGCAAGCAGAGCAAAGGGTCACCAAGACTGAGACTGGGAAACACTGCTCTGTTCTAAAGTGAAGATTTCTAATTACCATGTACTAAGAAGGTGTTAATTTCTAGTGATTTGGCTTTGTTTGAACATCAACTGTGCTTATTTACAGTTTCTAGTAGTGTTGTAGCATCTAGACCAGTCTTGAGATGGTAAATGAATGATCTCGTTCATTAAGATAAACTGGTAATTTGGTCAGCTGAGTTTGACGCCTCCATTTGACGTAACCAGAAGCTGACATTTTTGATCGCTTGTGAATATCGACAACACCTAGGTTCCAAGGTTTAAATTGGCTTCTATGGGTGGTTGATGTATTGTATTGATGTATAATGTAGTAGCTCCCAAATGATGGAATACCCGCCCCAGTTTATTCAGGATGCAACCTCTCTATCTTCATTTAACTCTCTGTTACAGACTTACTTGTTTCACTGTATTATTGTTTACCTTGAATGTTTACCTGTATTGCCCTCTTGTTTAATGTGTTGATGTTTAATGTGTTGATGTTCTTTGATTGTAAAGCGTCCTTGAGCACGCTATACAAATAAAAGTGATGAAGAAATAAAGTGATGATGACTCTCATCAGGTTTTCTTAGCGACTCACAGGTTAAATGTCTTTGTTTCAACAAAAAAATTGCTTGTGTGTTCGCTTTGTTTATGGTTTGCAATTTTGTACTTGTTGTTATTTGGACACACGCAATCAGCTAGACAGCTAGAAATACTACATATTGCTGTTGTTGAAACAAAATCTCTTATCTCCAAAACGGTAACTTTGCAGGAGAAGGAAAAAACCTACTTTACTTTTAATGTAAGTCAATGGAACCCGAATGTTTTTCTGAGCAATTTTGGGCTGTTTCCTTTGGTCCAGTCATCACGAAATCTACACATAATGTAAAGCACAACATGCATTTTCAAATTATGTCAAAAACTGAAAAACAAAAATGGACATACAAGGTTTTGTTCCATCAGCAGCGATAAACAATTAAACAATTACACTTCCTCCATCACCGTGTCACAGAGAGAAGAGCAGGAAGCCACCAAAAGTGTTAAAGTTGTTGTAGTCATCATAAACCTGATGGTTGGCTGTAAGTTTTATGAATACAACATCGCCCTTCTCCAGTGACAGACTGATGTCTCTACTGACAATCACATGGTTTCCATTGGGAAGGTCAGATATTGTAAACATTATATCTTCATTACGGAAAAACCTCATGCCCGTCCAGTGGTCACTGTACTTCCCAAAGATGGTGGCTGTGAAGTGGTAGACCCCTTTGACTGGTGCAGTGAAGACACCTGCAGAGGAAAAACAGCTCATCTCAACACTTTGGGGACAGAATACAGAACAGGATTGTCTTTGTTCAGTATATTAATGAGGAACTACCTGTGACTGGATTATAAGCGTTTCCATTATTTGTGAAGACTTTTTTGAAGCTCATTGTAACATCGGTTGTGAAGGGCCCGTAGAATCCATCCATTCCCAAAGCAGCTGAGAACGCTACTTTCATGTGGTCTGAAATCAAAAATGCACTGATTTCCACATAAACCCCTTAAACGTCTGCACTTGGGTCCACATTCATCACTCTCATAACTTCAGAACTTACACATTAGTAGCTACTAAATCATTTACACTATAGAACAGCTGCTTTTTTCTTTTCATTATTCACGTTGCATTGTAATTTCACACATTTACAAACATTTTCTCCAACACTGCTTTTCTAGAAAGGCACACTGATTACTTACCATCATGCGTTTTCTCAAATCCCTCAGTCAGGGGTGGATCCTGCTGCATCTGAGCAGCTTCTTCTAGCTGAACTTCATCCTCTGCTTTAAGCTGAAGAATCCCAACCCACACATACAGAAGCAGAGCTAGGGTTGCTACGGTGGCCTTCATTGTTGAGGATGTTGAACCACAAGCTCTCATTTTTCACTTTTATAACCGTAGCAGTTAAACATTACCTATGTAGGAGTACAGAATTACTGGCATCCCCTATGAAAACGGGCCAAAATCTATATATTAAGTAGGTCATAGTCAAACTCTAACTTAGTTTGATAAAGGTTCTGTCTGTGGGCCAATCAGCACTTCGAATACACACAAGAGGTTCTGCTTCATGTCATGTTGCTGCTCTGCTCAATGACTGCAGGAAAAAGTTTAGAAAATTGTATGAAACATGAAAACATGTCGCTGAAACTCCACCTATTGTCTTACAGATCTTTAAAAACTCTTATTGTCTTAAATTTCATAAATATTAAGCCTTAAATTTAATCAAATAGTGAACATTTGAATTGAATCTAAAACTGATCTGTGCACTGGACAAAATATTTAGCACTGACCTTTATACTTAGTCTGCAATGCTTTTTTGAATGAGAAAAAGATTATTTGTCCTAGGACAAGAAATAAATCTCATAAAAATAACTAATAAAAATAAGTGTCATAGAAAGCATTACATTAACTTTGAGATACATGTAATCACTCTGCTTCAACAGTAATTGGGATTTCAAAATCAACAGTATATCATAAAAACATTCAGAGAATCCAGAGAAATCTGTGTATGCAAAGGACAAATCTGAAAACCAGTACAGTATGGCCATAATTGTCAGGCCCTCAGACGGCATTGCATTAAAAACAGACATGATTCTGAAGTGGAAATGACTGCATGGAGTCAGAAACACTTCCGAAAACCACTGCTTGTGAACACAGTTTGTCGCTGCATTCACAAATGCAAGTTAAAACTCCACCATGCAAAGAAGAAACCATATATAAACAGGATCAAGAAACACCGCCGCCTTCGCTGGGTCCAAATTCTTTTTGGAAATCATGGACGCCGTGTCCTCCGTGGTAAAGAGGAGAAAGACCACCCAGCTTGTTATCAGGCACAGTTCAAAAGCCAGCGTCCATGGTGGTATGGAGGTGCATTAGTGTACATGGCATGGGTGAATTGCACATCTGTAAAGGCGGCATTAATGCTGAACGATATAAACAGGTTTCTGACAAACATAAGCTGCCATCCAGATGACGTCTTTTTCTGATAAGGCCTTGCTTATTTCAACAAGACAACACCAAACCACATTCTGCATGTATTACAACAGCATGGCTCTGTATTAAAAGAGTCTGGGTGCTAAATACAACAAAGAAGACCTCAAACTGTTGAGCAGCTGAAATCCGAAATCAAACAAGAATGGAAAAACATTTCACTTTCAAAACAACAGCACTTTATCTCCTCAGTTCCCAAACGCTTACAGAGTGTTGTTAAAAGAAGAGGTGATGCAACACAGTACCTGCCTCTTTGCCCCTTGATGTCCATAGTGCCCTTTTTGAATTTTTTTCCCTGCCCTTTAAGGAGGGTGTCAGTGATCGCCAGATCAGTTGCTGATGCACTTAAGTTAAGTAAGACTTTGCCCCCCAGGAGAATCCGACTATCTTCTTGTGCACACGTTACACAAGCATTTGGACACTATAGATTACATTTGCGATTTGAGTTGTTTCTATGTGTAAATAACGATTAATGTATAATTTCTTTAAGAGTAAACAGCAGAACAGGACCTAAGGTCAAACACAGAGTCTCACAGTGAAAGCTTAACATATGATATTAATATCTACATATCAATGGTTAACAATCATAATAATCAGTATTACTAAAATACTTAAAACGGTTCTTTAATTAAGTCTGGAGCAATAACACACTTACTATAAACTGTTCACATCTGACCATGTGACGCTGCAGTATTACCTTTGTCTCATCATTTTTGGACAAGTTGACTTTCATTTCTCTTTTAATGAGATCTTGGAGAAGTAATTTTCCAATGAGCTAAGTGATATCTAGCTAGGATAAATCTAGGGTGCCTAATGAAGTAACTTACAAACATGTATACACTCAACACAGCAGTTATTAGATGGAGTATCTGAATAATTGTCCATTGTTCTTTAATTTTCCTGAGAGATGCTGTTTGAAGAGGGTCCGTTGTGATCATTTTCAGACTGGAGCTGCAAAGAATCAAGTAATTTACTTATTATGTGTTTAAGTTGGGAACTTATGTCTCCACCAAACAACATTGAGACATGTGATGTTGTAGAGATTACTCTGAACTGACCTTCCCACAGTGACCACAGTGCATGAGATGACAGTTTACACATCAGAACCATTAAGCCAATCTCAGTCTTGTCTAACTTAGTTGCTTCACTTGCGCTGTCTAGTAGCAGCAGCAACAGATCCTGTCTGCTGATCCTGATCACTTGATACAGCAGCACTTTTAGCAGCCACATCTGTATGGGAGTTGCCTCTTGTTTCATATGAACTGTATGCTGTAGCATTAACATCACCCTTCACTGGAACTAAGGGGCCCAAACCCTGAAGAACAGCCTCAGCCCATCATCCCTCCTCCACCAAACTTTACTGTTGGCACTGTGCATTCAGGTAGCTAGAGTTCTCCTGGCATCCACCAAACCCAGATTCTTCCATCAGACTGCCAGATAGTGAAGCTGATTCATCAGTCCAGACAACACATTTCCACTGCTGCAGAGTCCAATGGCAGCATGCTTTACACCACTCCAGCCGACGCTTGGCATTGTGCAGAGTGATAGGCTTGTGTGTAGAAGCTCGGCCATGAACACTCCTTTAATGAAGCTCACAACTCTACATGTTTCAGCACTTGTTGTGAGTTCATGTGGTCTGTTGCTTTGTGGCTAAGCTGTTGTTGCTCCTAGACACTTCCATTTCACAATAATAAGATTTGCAATTGACCAGGGCAGATCTAGCAGGGCACAAATTTCGCAAACAGAATTGACAGTGCCACATTTGAAATCACCAGTTCTTCAGTGAAACCTATTGTACTGCCAATGCATGACTCTGTACTTGATTTTATCCACCTGAACTCAATACTTCTGGGCAATTTATTTATATCCTAAATTTTATTTATAATCCTAAATGTATCTCTCCTAACTTGTAGCCAGTAAATATATGTGTGTCATGCATAGAGTCACGTATGCTTAGTCTTTGATCAAACATTTTCTCCTAGTTTGGTCCGTTTTTGACATGTGAACACTCCACCCATATTCAGGACCATACCAAACAACTGAACTTTGAACCAGTGACCCCTGCTTGAGTGCACTGCTGGCGGGAATGCATTTTTACGATGGTCCACACCTAACGAGAGAACTGAACACCAAATACTGCCTTTTAACTTTTTACTTTTGCAGACGTCTTATAGTCACTGCAGCATGAGCTGCCACTCAGATACTCAACAGATAAGCAGTGAAATAAGCAAATATATGTTTTTAATTTTGGCGCCTGGATTGCAGAACATATTTTTGGCTAAGCATCACTGACCTCGTTGGTTGAATTCAACTTGGTAAACCAATCATAAAGAAGCAGAAATTATTTCATTATCCGTTTTTATGTATATTTTTACATTTTCATGGTGGTCAATGTGAGCACATGGTGAATCCTCACATCCCTGGAAAACTTCTGACCAACAACCAAACACCTGTTTGTCTGATTTGGTTCACTTTAGCCGTTGCGCTGTGAAACCAACCAAACCTAATGAGTAAGATTCAGTGTCACCTAACATCTCATAATGAGTTTAGAGAGGCATGTCATTAACATGTGTTACATCCTGAGGACGTATGTTTTCTGTCCTGCTTGTTTCTCTCCTGCTCTCTTTCTCTCTGTTTCTCTTTCACTTATTAGAAACCTGCTCACTCGTGTGTGCCATTGGCTGGAGTCCCATGACAATGTGTACATCTGAGTGGCTGGCTGCGAGTGCATGGGGTATTTCATCTGGACCAGGGTGTAGAAGTGGGTGCCATTTCTTTGAACTCAGTGTTTTCTCCTGTTTTTGGCCTAGTTAGGGAGTAAGGGAAGACTATGTATTGGTGTTTCTTTATTTTGGTGTAGGTAAGTTAGTTCTCTAAATTCTCTAGCTGGACTAGTTATGTTTGTTGTTTTGGCACATGCCCACTTTGTCCTGTGTTGGTGTACAAAAGAGCAGCAAAAGAAAAGAAAATAACACAACTTGATCTGTTTAAACGCTGAATGACTCTCTTTTGTCTTCTGTATTTTAGGTCCATCGTAAAACCCCTGGACAGGTTGTAACACATGACATGAACAGTAATTTTAGCTACTCAGTCAGTGGCCTAGTCGCATTTTGGGGTATTGAGACATGTGATGTTGTAGAGATTACTCTGAACTTACCTTCCCACTTAGACCGCAGTGCATGACATGACAGTTTACACATTAAAACCATAAAGCCAATCTCAGTCTTGCCTAACTTAGTTGCTTCACTTGCTTTGTTTTCTGGGTGTTTCCATATATAACGCTCTGTATCCTGAACTGAATAACTCAGAATCTTTCAGTATTGAATCAGGTCCTCATGAATCATTGCTGGCAAACTTGTTTGCATTTGCCTCTAATAGGTCATGTACATTTTTCTTAAAGTAGCAGCAGCAACAGATTCTATCTACTGATCCTGATCACTTGATAGAGCAGCACTTTTAGCAGCCACATCTGTATGGGAGTTGCCTCTGGTTTCATATGAACTGTATGCTGTAGCATTAACATCACCCTTCACTGGAACTAAGGGGCCCAAACCCTGAAGAACAGCCTCAGCCCATCATCCCTCCTCCACCAAACTTTACTGTTGGCACTGTGCATTCAGGTAGCTAGAGTTCTCCTGGCATCCACCAAACCCAGATTCTTCCATCAGACTGCCAGATAGTGAAGCTGATTCATCAGTCCAGACAACACATTTCCACTGCTGCAGAGTCCAATGGCAGCATGCTTTACACCACTCCAGCCGACGCTTGGCATTGTGCAGAGTGATAGGCTTGTGTGTAGAAGCTCGGCCATGAACACTCCTTTAATGAAGCTCACAACTCTACATGTTTCAGGACTTCGTGTGAGTTCATGTGGTCTACTGCTTCGTGGCTAAGCTGTTGTTGCTCCTAGACACTTCCATTTCACAATAATAAGATTTGCAATTGACCAGGCCAGATCTAGCAGGGCACAAATTTTGCAAACAGAATTGACAGTGCCACATTTGAAGTCACCAGTTCTTCAGTGAAACCTATTGTACTGCCAATGCATGACTCTGTACTTGATTTTATCCACCTGTTAGCAACAGTAGTGACTGAAACACCTGATCTCAATAACTAGGACGTGTCCACAAACTTCTGGCCAATTATTTACACCCTAAATTTTCATTTATAATCCTAAATGTATCTCTCCTAACTTGTAGCCAGTAAATATATGTGTGTCATGCATAGAGTAACATATGCTTAGTCTTTGATCTGCCACCAGGGTCACTGGAAACACCGGGGCGACAAACTACACAGAGCGATGGCCAACACAAACAAAGAGAATCAAACCCACTAGCAGAACCAATCACAATCTCCATTTCAGCTGGAGGGTGAGACATTTCCCAAACAGTGAAGCCTTTGCGAGTTGGAGTTCAGTGAGAGGAGCTGCAGCTCACTAATCCAGCAAAATGTTTTACTGCAATACACAAAGTAAAGCACTGGATCCAGCTTTGAATTTACTGTCAGTTTTAATATTTCTTACTGCTATCTTGCTTTACTAAGGTCGCTGTCACTGGTACCATGTTTGGTGTGGACCTGTTAAACATTTTCTCTTAGTTTGGTCCATTTTGACATGTGAACACTTCACCCATATTCAGGACCACACCAAACATGTGAACTTTCGAACCAGTGACCCCTGCTTGAGTGTGCAGCTGGTGGGAATGCATTTTTACAATGGTCCACACCAAATAAGAGAACTGAACACCAAATGCTGCTTTTCTCAGGGTGCTGTCTTCATTTTCTGCCTATTGGCCTAGTTAGGGGAGTAAGGGAAGACTATGTATTGGTGTTTCTTTATTTTGGTGTAGGTAAGTTAGTTCTCTAAATTCTCTAGCTAGACTAGTTATGTTTGTTGTTTTGGCGCCTGCCTACTTTGACATTGTCCTGTGTTGGTGTACAAAAGAGCAGCAAAAGAAAAGAAAATAACACAACTTGATCTGTTTAAACACTGAATGACTCTCTTTTGTCTTCTGTATTTTAGGCCCATCGTAAAACCCCTGGACAGGTTGTAACACATGACACGAACAGTAATTTTAGCTACTCAGTCAGTGGCCTAGTCGCATTATGTCACTCAGCCAGTCGTGTTGTTTTTTTTTTTTTTTTTTTCAAACCACAGATTTTGTCCTAATGCTTTTGAAGGTGTGGCGCCATCCCTGGTCACCACTATGAACCCAGAGCTCAGCTTCTGCAATCTACAATCTACTTCTGCATTTTGCTTGAAGTGTGTGTGTGTGTGTGTATCTGTGTGTGTGTGTGTGTGTGTGTGTGTGGCACATCTGTGCATGTTCCACTATATAAGAATCAGATGCTGATCGTCTGTTACATTCACCCCATTTTCAACTGAGCTCTTCCACTCTACACACGTCTCAAATAAAACATCTCAGGATGAGGGTCAGTGTGGTTCTGCTTTGTTTCTACTTGTGTTGTGTTCAGCTCCAGAGAGCTGATGACCAGCTTCTGCACAACAGTCATGTGGAACGATCAGAGCCAGACCAAACCAACGTCCAGCCTGATGTGCGGACCGAGCTGAGAGACGTGGTGGTGGAGCAGAGGGAGCAGCTTGAGTTCACTCAAAGCCAGATTGAACAGCTGAAGAAACAAAACACAGGTGAGTCAAATGATCTGAAATGAAAAAGTTCCAAACACATTTTTCACAAAATTTTAGAATATTTTGCTCAAGAAAAAAACCCTAAATGAACACCAATTAAAGTTAAACAACTCTGCAAATTTGCAGACTTCAACAAAATTAGAGAAAATTGGTGCATTTTTAATCTTCCATATTGTTCCACATTGTTTCAAGGTGTTTATGATGTTTGTAATGATTCACTGACACTCATACAGTATAAGACCATTTCACTGTAATGTTGTTTCTGGTGTCTCTATGTTAATGCCACAAATAAAACTGCAAAAATTGGTGTCTTGTCAAGGAAAATTATCTTAAATATAGATTAATCTCACATTTCTCCTGTTGAGATTGTTGTAAGCTTAATTTAAGATTATTTTCCTTATTCTAGACATTTTTACTTGTTTTCAGTAATTGTATTAAGTAAAATTGTCTCACTGCAGTGGAAGACATAGTGAGATAATTTTACTTAATAAAATGACTGAAAACAATTGAAAAATGTCTGGAAATATATTAGATAATAAGTGCACAACCATCACAAAATGGGAAATATTAGACATATCAACTAGATTTAAGATCATTTCACTAAACAAGATCCCATTTTTTGTAGTGCTAGAGTTGACAAGTGAATTCTGGTAGGAAAAAATCTTTTATATCAGAACCATAACTTTCTAAATCAAATCTTAACAACAGAGTTTAACTCATCAGTAAATGACAGACCTTAAATTTGACCTCTTTTGCTCAATCTATATGCTCCATAATGCTTCACATACATATTACAAGCATCTTGGTGAAGAAAAAGAAACAGGATCAGCCAAAATTTCTGCTGCGAGAAGAGCTCTTCATTACAGCTCTTTATATGCAGAAAAGACACAAACACAACAGCCCATTTGCAGAGAGGTCATTCTAGCCTTGCAACTCTACTTCATGGTAGACGCTTAACCCCCCCCCCCTTACTAAACCCACACCACGACAAAATAACACACATGCAACATATACACTCGCTTTAAACCGAAGAACAGGACATTCACAACATTGAATAACAACATTTCACATCCCTTTGTTTTTTGTTTGTGTTTGACAGCTTTGGAGGGGAGAGTGGTCTCTACTGAAGTGGGTGTGGAAGCACTGAGAGAGGAGAATTCATGTAAGACTTGCATGTGTGGCTCATCATCATTTCTCAAATACTTGAGCAACATGATGTTTCTGCATAAACCTCAAAAATAAACATATGCCAGTGTAATGAAATGGGTTTGTACTCAGGCTGCAAGTGCAGAGTAGTTTGATTAAGGCTTATAGTACATCACAGGCAGGGGTCAAAAGACAGACAGGAAGGTCCACACAAGGAAAATCTATTAGCAAAAATCAGCTAATGGTCAAACGTAGAAAAATACCATCACTAAAATTTCCAGTACTATGGAACACGGCTCAGAACTCGAAATGCACAGAGATTTCTCAAAGCCCAAGGCCAAATAAAGATGTTTATATACATTTTTCAAGAAATAATTTGTTATTATTGATAATAATTGATATAAACAAGTATTCCGCCAGAAAATTTAGTTCCTTTAGAGTTTAGTGTCTTTGCCAACCAACCATGGACAGCTGAATGAGGAGAACGTTTGGTCACCCATCGCTGTATATTGCGGTCATTTTATGAATGTTTTAACTTTTTGTCATATAACAAAAATTGGCTTTATTAGTACTTTTTGGTCAGTAAATTACCACCTTATTATTACCAGTCTTATTTATCACCAATCCAGCAGTGCTTCTGTTCATACATTGAATCTGGGCTGAATCTCAATTGTCCCCCTGCTCCCTACATAGTACACTACCTAAGGATTTAAATACTGGATCCTGCAGCCCAATGGTGCATAACGTAGCTAAGAAATAGTCAGCTGGGATTCAGCCACGTCCGCACTGGATACATGATGCACTATTGTGTTGTAGAGGCTAGAATTTCTAAACTTGCACACTATTTAGAGAATACAGGGCCGTTTGGGATTCAGTCTGGGTTAGACACTATTTCTGACTGAAACACGGGTGACTGAAGCATGTAATCCATTCAGGTGACATTTTTGACTTTTACACTGCCGTTTTACAGTTAATGAATCTGTAACTACATTAATTCAAGCCTGTGGTATTAATGATGGAGGTGTTTAGGCTGTTGGCTCTTTTAGCCTGTTAGCTGACTGACCAGCCTGGTTCTAGTTAAGAACATAAGTTGTCAGCCCCTCAGTTTAAACAAAAAACAGGTTCTTACTTCATCAGTACTCGCGGTGGTCCATGTGAGCAGCACTAGAGTCAAAGATTATTCCATTAAAGGCACAAGGGTTGTTTTGTGCTGTGGCACAATAATACACAATTCAGTTGTTGTGAAGTGGATGTTAAGTGATTAGGTGACCCTTATTAGTCCCACAATGGGGAAATTTCACCTCTGCATTTAACCCAACTGTGCAGTGAAACACTACATACACACTAGTGAATACACACACTAGGGGGCAGTGAGCACACTTGCCCGGAGCGGTGGGCAGCCCTATCCACAGCACTGAGGGAGCAGTTAGGTGTGCGTATATCGTGGATTTTACCACGGCTTCAAGCATAGCTCAGTCAATCAGATTTTAGGACCGGAACTATCCGTTTTATAAATGTCCATAAACTATCTGCAGGAGTGTGTAATGATGGAGGGATGGAGCCACAGAGTGGAAGGAGCTGCAATGAGTCATTTTCAGACTGGGCAGGAATAATCATTTAAATATCAGAGGCGTTGAGGCAGGAGTTTTTACACCACTTCGCATATCCTTACATATTAATGTCACATGCACAAACTCAAAAAGAAGGTGAGGCTCGATGTTTAGGTGTCAAAAGATCTCAATCAACATTATACTGATGAAGATACAATGACAACAGTAGATAATTCACTCTCATTCTCAGAAGTTGCTCCTTCAAGTTTTGACTTCAAGTTCTCTTTGAATTCTCTTTCAATCATCTGATTCTTCTACTCGGTGAAGGGGGCCAAAGCACAGCCCATGCTACAAAATGTTCTTACATGTTTCCATCATGTCTTCAAAATCCCCCAAACCCACATAGTCTGAGTCCTTTAATATATATATAAAAAAAGATCAGATTCAGCCTGACACTGTCCATGTTTCTGCTTGCAGACAGACCATGGGTGGCGTTCTCATTTGCTTCAGGCTTAACCAACAGTCTTGGGCCTCTCCCCATTGACACCATACTGGTTTTCCGCAAGAAAATCACAAATATTGGAAACGCTTTCAGTCCAATCACAGGTAAATGTACAGTCAGTACAGAGACAGTGTCCGATGTCTGGTTTGGTTCTTCTCTCTGGTGGTGTAGAGACTCTGTACTGATCCATCTGTTTCTCCTTCTGCAGGTGTTTTCACTGCTCCACTCAGAGGAGTCTATTACTTCAGGTTTAATGTACTTGGTTCCAGCAGGTCACACAGGCTGGCTGTATGTTTGTACAAAAATGAAAAGAAAATTTTAAACGTGGCTGAATTCCCGAAAGGATCACATGAGTACGCCGTTGGTGGAGCCACTCTGCTGCTGCAGGAAGGAGATCAAGTGTATGTGAAGCTCAGAAGAAACAGTCAGATTTATGATAACAATAACAACCATTGCACTTTCAGTGGTTTTCTGCTGTTCGCGATGTGAAATGCTTTTAGTGCTGAGGGAAAAGAGGAATTAGTACAGCGCTAAACATCTCATAATCATCATATAGAAATACATAGCATGTATTTTCATTTTTTACATGTTAAAAGTCTTTCATATATGTTGTGTTTCAATAAAAAATGCATTCCATGTTCTATTATAAATTATTTTTCATGACGTACTGCAAATGGACTGTGTACCAAATACTTAGACTAGATTTAAAACGTGATCTGCATTTTTAATATAGTCAAGATAATTTAACATTGGGTATCAAATTAAGTGTCAGAATTCATTTAACAGGGCAAAAACACTGTAAGTATTTCAGAATACAGAAAAAATTGTGCTTGTTTGATGCTTTCTTCTTTATTTGATCTATTTTGTGTCAATATTCTCTTTTGCTTTGCCATTCCTTGCCATTGTCACTGAATGTCACACACATATTTTGGACTGCTTATGTATATCGGGCCACGCTTTATTTGGATGGTCCCCTACAGATGCTCTACAGATACCTAAATCACTAACAAACTTTCTGGTTATATTCAGTTGATTATCGACAACAGTATGGTTATGGCTAGGGTTAGGAGTAGGTGTAGGTTCTGCCTTGAGGTTAAGGTGAGGGTTAGGTTTAGGGTTAGGAATAGATTTAATAAACGCTTTCAACTTGAAGTTCAGTTACATTTAATAGATATTTAGTTGAATTATACTTAAAGATTTACTGAGCATTTACAAAGTATCTACAGTGGAGCATGCAAATAAAGTGTTACCGTGTATTGTGTTTATTTCCTAAACGGATGTTTGTCATTCAAAGCTAGAAAACTTTCTGAGAGATCAGGTCATCAAATTGGCTTCATTCAGGTGATGTCATTAAAGTGTGTGCGTGGTTGATTTCAAAGAAAGGTGCACAATAAATACAAAGACACTTTACCCCTTTAATTCATTTGGTATAGTGTAGTTGGTAATAGGCAGCCTCATAGCTGCAGTGTTGCATCACTTAAGTAGCCAATCCAGACAGCCTTGTAGGGTTGCGCAAGCATACCACCCCAGGCAACCACAAAGCCGCAGTTTTGCATCATTCAAGTGGCCAGTCTAGGCAGCCTCATCGCTGCAGTGTTGCATCGCTTAAGCAAACAGCACCTATTTTATTAGAATGTTTATGTATTATATACATTTATGCAAGAATCTCTAGAAATGCATCAAGAAAAATCTAACAAATTGATCTATTTATTAGATCTATTTGGAAAAGTTAGTTAAAATGTAGCTTGCTGGGCCTCCTAAAGTGGCAGGCAAACACTTTCACTTTCATTTCCTGTTTGGAGTGCAGTGACGAAAATGGTAAATAAAACAAGACAGACTCTGTTTATCACTCATAAATGAGACAAATCACAGGATTGTGACATTGGATTTTTCACTTGTTAGGCTTAAAAAGCTGCTTATCTGCTTTTTATTTGTTTGCTTGCTTGTTTTTGTTTTTATTTTCATTTCAGGTCTTCCTCTGACCCACCAACCTGCCGCATCTAGCACTTATTGGCTTTCCTGGACTTTGTTATTCACAAATTGTGGTCTACATATGCAGTTTAATTGGTTTAATTCATCAGCTGGATGAGTTTATGCACCAACATTTCAGCGTGTTTAATCAGTTCCCTAATCTTTATCTTGGTGCATCCTTGTGTAAGTCTTCCTGGCTCTTTCCAGCTATCATTAATGTTACAATGCTGACATCTAGTGTTCAAATATACAATCACAGGTAACAATTTACCAAAACAGGTGGCATTACAGGAAAAGCATACACTCATTTTTTTTTTTTTATTATTTATAAAGATGCAGAAGGTGGAATAATGTATTTCTGCAGCCCAAATTGGGTGACACAATTCTGATCATTGATAAGGAGATATTTTAATTACACAAATTTGATTTATGGCCAAACTGGCTTCAAGTAACGTAGATTGTAAATACATACATACAAGCCCACAGTGCACTTCACCACATATCTGGTGATAATTTTCCCATTTTTATCTAGAAAGACAAGGCCGACACATCTTAGAAAGGTTGAACACATCACACTGTCACATCACAAGTTTTATTCAATTTGTTGAGCAAAATTATTCCACATTGTTCTGAATTTCTGTTATGTTTCACGATTTTTTAAAAAACAGATTCGGATGGATTAATATTGTTACAGTCTAAGATTGTTTCTCTTATTATTGTGTCTAACTTGTAAATGATAGACTGCTTGTGCTCGTGAGTATATTTTGGTTTGTCTATCTGAATTTACATGACCAAATCATAAGGCAACTTATTCAGTTGCATGAAATTGCATGAAATAAACGTATTTTTTTTTATTTTATTTATTGTAAAAGCTTCCTCAAATGAACAGAAGATGTGTTTTGATTATGAGACCCTTATTAGTCTCACAACAGGGAAATTTCAGCTCCACATTTAACCCATCCATGAAGTGAAACACTACATACACACTAGTGAACACACACACACACTAGGGGACAGTGAGCACACTTGCCCGGAGCAGTGGGCAGCCCTATCTGCAGCACCCGGGGAGCAGTTGGGGGTTAGGTGCCTTGCTCAAGGACACCTCAGTCATGTATTGTCGGCTCTGGGGATCGAACCGACAACCTTCCAGTCACAGGGCCGGTTCCCTAACCTTGTATTTTTTTATAAAATATAATTTTTACAGAGCAGATCACTGAAGAGGCGCCATCTGTTTATAGTTTATAGCCCAGATTTGTGGAAAAATGCTGTGAGTTCAGCTTCTTTTATTATAAGGGTTTAAAATTACATCACCCGTCTATTTGACTGGAGAGAAGACAGTTACAGCCTCATATGACCCCCACCTTTAGAATGTAGCTTATGAAATATGAACGTTATGAAGAATATGACAAAGTGTGTTTTGGAACCATCGGTTAGTCAGTGAGAGCCAATTGGAAAAACTGATGTAAGACAATTTAGACAGAGGACAAAGTGAATTAAATGTGCTGCTGTGTCAGTCTGCATTGTGGATTCCCACCAAAACATAGTTTTCAGGTACAGTCATTCTTGTTCTCAACCACCAAATGCTGAGTTTGCTGAACTGCAAATTTCCCTCATTTGCAGATTCTGTATTTTAAGGTGATTTGAATATAATCATACAGCAAATGTTTGGTGCCCTGGTAAAATCATATGATTAGTTGATTTTCTGAAAATAAGTTAACACAGATTGAAAACACAGCTCTGCACATTTTGATACACAAATATGGTTTATTGGCTGAATGTAACATATCGCTGGTGTCAGAAGAAAACCTGGTATCTCTATTTTTATCATATTTTCAGTTTTTGATATAATCAGAAAATGCCTGTTGCTCTTTACATTGTGTGTAAATTTCATGATGAATGGACTAAAAGAAATTACCTAAAATGACTTGGACATTAAAAGTAAAGTAGGTTTTTTTCCTTCTCCTGTAAAGTTACCATTTTGGAGATTTTGAACCGACGAGGTTTTGAACCAACAACAGCGACATGTAAAATAAAATCTGTCCTGTTCCAAACCTATGGCACATTTTATTGTACATGAGAAATGTCATTAAATTTCTTTCCTGTGGAGGATTTTCACTTAGAAAATGAAAATCTTGAATTGAAAAGGATATGTTTTATTAAAACATTACACAAATACTGACATGCAATTTAAATCACCTGCAAAGATCACTGTGCAAAAGATAGAGACCATAAAAAGCATATAAAGCATAACTGATGTTATGAATGTTCATGCAATTACAGATTTTCACCAGAGGGGTCCAAATCCACAAAACGTACACAGTGAAGTGTGATGTGCGCAAAATGATGAAATTTTATTGTTGTTGTGATAAAGTATGTCACAATATGCTTCTTTGACCACATAGGTCAAAGGTGCAATGTTGAGGGAGGCGAGGGGGGTAAGATGCAAGTGTGAGTCTGGGTTTTTCATTGTAATCCTTGATGAAAATAAAAGAAATCCACAAGAGTAACTAAGAACGAGACTAAAAAGGCACAAGAAATAAGATGTTTAACCTAAAAGGAAACAAAAGACTGAGAAGATACAACCACAAAAACTAAGCAAGGCCTGGAAACAACAACAACGCCGAGTGAAGGCAAGACAACCCACCAGGGTATAAATACACTCAGAATGAACTAGAAACACCTGAGACTAATGAGTGGGTGGAGCTACAGACTACACACAGATGGGAACACTAATGGGAAGTTGAGGGAGCAGCGCAGAGACAAGGACAGAAGCTACAACAAGAGTGCATGAAAGCCAATGACACAGTAAATGGCACAGCAGGTCCTGACAGTTGGAGCTTATCATACAATTAAATCTCACAAAAACTAGATATTGTGTTGAACATCGTGTTTCAGTAGTGACTGTTTTATATATATATATATATGATGTTGGCCCCCCTTTTGCAGCTTCAACAGCTTTCCATCACTATTATACCAGCAAATTCTAGAAGAAAATGTTAGGACAGCTGACTGTGAGCTGAAACTAAAAATGTTTGTCATGCACCAAGCCGATGTGCAGGACTAATCAACAGTTACCAGAAACATTTAGTTGCAGTTATTGCTGCACAAGTGGGTCACACCAGATACTGAAAACAAATGTTCACATAATTTTGCCACTCACAGATACACTATACTGCATATATATGCAGACTGCTTCTACAAACATTAGTGAAAGAATGGGTGCGAGCCAGGCCTTCTCATCCTACATCAGTGTCTGAACTCACAAATGCGCTTCTGGAAGAATGGTCAAAAATTCCCGTAAACACACTCCTAACCCTTGTGGAAGGCCTTCCCTGAAAGAGTTGAAGCTGTTATAGCTGCAAAGGGTGGGACGACATTAGCATTCCCCGTCCATACACACAACTGTATTTACATACTGTATATATAGTTGTTTGTATGGACGGGGAAAGCTGTAAATGAATTGCCCTTTTTGGGATTAATAAAATACTCTGAATCTGAAACCTGAACAATAAGGCTATTTTAGGAAGGACCATCACAATAGTACAAGACCCAGATCGCCCACTGCACTCTTTCTTCAATGTGTTATGCATTTCCAATCTTTTATTTCTTACCACCAGTTTTGTAAGCGGCCTTCAGGGCCTACGTCCTGCACGTCGCTGCTGTCGGAACAAAACATCCAAAATGGTAACTTTACAGGAGAAGAAAAAAACCTACTTTACTTTTAATGTACGTCAATGGAACCAGATTTTTTTCCAAGTCATTTTGGGCCGTTTATTTTGGTCCATTCATTATGAAATTCACACACAATGTAAAGAGCAACAGGCATTTTCAAATTAGGCCAAAAACTGAAAAATGAAATGAATAGAGATACAATGTTTTGTTCAAACAGCAGTGATATTTTGATGCCAGCCCTGAACAATTTGTCCAGGCCCACAGTTATTAATGCAATGTTTTTTTTTAAACCCCTTTTTTAAAATTAAATTACATAACAGCAACGCAAGTAGTCGAGTCCTCACCCTTTCCAATGATGTATCCATGAAATGTTTCCATGGGATGCATGCGACTAACTCCTGAGTCTGTTGGTTTAAATCATATCCCATATTCAACACTAAGGGTCCACATGACAGTGGAGAAACATATGTTGGTATCACACAGCAAATACCTTACATGTACTATCCTACATTTGTCTCTCCCAAATTGTAGCCAGTAAATATATGTGTATCAGACACAGAGTCACATATGCTTAATCTTTGATCTGCTGTCCCCGCTATGAACCCAAAGATGAGCTTGTGCAGTTTACTTCTGTGTTTTCTATTCTTCAAATGTACAGAGTCTTACAGTGCATTCCCTTCTGTAAGAGCCAGATGTCGATTTCCGGGTATGCATCCCATTTTCAGCTGAACCCCTCCAGTTCCCTCCTTTCCAACTAAGCCTGATCATATTTGAGGTAGACAAATTGGATACACTTTATTTGGAGGGGTCCTTTGTAGATGATCAACAAACTCTTAACTGAGTATCAGTAACACATCAACAACACACCAGTGAAGTAGCAGCAGTGAAGCATCTGAATACACTGAAGTAAATATCTTGTAGATGTTCTGTTGATACATTACTTACATTAAGTAGATGTGTTGTTAATATGATGCTTGCAAAACCCAACTTTACCAACCTTACCCACAACCTAACTTTCACCCTGGCCCTAATCCTAACCCTAAACTTAACCTCAACCCAAAACCTAAACCTAATCCTAACCCTAAACTTAACCTGAACCCAAAACCTAATCCTAATTAGGTGGGACAATTCCATTATTTAGGATGGAGAAATGGCAAATGATTATGCAAATATTCACACTTTGGAGGAGGTTTGGGGGCAACAGAGCTAGAATACGAGTGAAGAGGAACTACCTGATAGTGTCTAGGCTTAAATCTGTCTGGAAAGCAATATAAGAGCAATTTAAAAAATATGTATCCAATTCACTTTTCTTGCATAAAATTGTTTGACCTGATTATTGAATTCAAATCATTTTTTAAATAATAACCTGTGCAGGGGTCCTTTTGGGATGTGTTGCCTTGAGGCAACGTTGTGCAATAAAGGGGAAAAAATGATATAGATCCATGTTCCCTCAAGTGGTGAGAACTGGCTTGTGACTGGCTAAATCCATCCCACTGTTGCACAATGTTGCTTCTAGGCTAGAAAAATATTTCTGCAATTTCACATAACTGAAAAATGATACAGAATGTTAAAAGGATGTTTGAAAGTGCCCTCTAAGAGATAGTATGACCAAAAACGTGCTTTTTTACTGACTCACTCAAACTCTGCCCTTTATTGTTAACCCTGTCAGTGTCCTTAAATATGTATAATGCTATTGTAAAGTGAGGAGAATGTTTGTATGCAATAGAGGGTTAATGGACATGTCAGACAGCTGATAAGACCCAAATGTATCATAAACTATAAAAATGAGTGTGTGAAAGATTTCACTGATGGCCCAGAAGGACGTTTAAATTGGTCACTATGCACTATTCTTTTTTGCCGTTCCACACTTCAACAACCGATGTGTGAAACCATCCATCAGCTTCTGCACAGAAGGTGTTAGCAGTGTCAGATAATGCTTCACTAACACAAGTTTTTTGCCATCATTGCTGACTATTTAACCCCTTAAAACCCCAAGTCTATTACACACTAAGTCTAATTATGTAGTATTCAGTAACTACAAGGACTGACTGGCCGAGTTATCTTTGGGTAATAGAAGTTTAAATAAAACTTTGGGCCACTGTAAACACAGTAGAACTACATTTAAATGTCAATTCCAGAGAGAAAACCCTACAGAGGTCATTATTTTTACAATAGGAACTGGAGTTTTTGTTCTTGACTTGTAACTACAACAACCATAAAGAACCACACAGTTCTGCTAAGAATTTAGACATGGTTTCATTGTATACAGTGGTGCTTGGAAATTTGTGAACCATTTAGAATTTTCTACATTTCTGCAGATATTTGACCTAAAACTTTATCAGATCCTAAAAGTAAAAAAAGAGAACCAATTTGGACAAATGAGGCAAAATAGTATTAAATAGATCTTTTTAGTTTACTGTTTTATGCTTGGAGAAAGGAAAGCACTGCATTCCAGCAAAACATCTGTGAAACATGGTGGTGGTAGTATCGTAGTTTGCTGCATCTGGGCCTGGACAGCTTGCCAACACTATTATACCAGCAAATTCTAAAGGAAAATGTCAGGACAGCTGACTGTGAGCTGAAACTCAAATTGTGGGTCATGCACCAAGCCGATGTGCAGGACTAATCAACAGTTACCAGACACATTTAGCTGCAGTTATTGCTGCACAAGTGGGTCACACCAGATACTGAAAACAAAGGTTCACATACTTTTGCCACTCACAGATACACTATACTGCATATATATGCAGACTGCTTCTACAAACATTAGTGAAAGAATGGGTCACTCTCTCCTTCCTGGATCGGGGCCTTGACGTGGCGGAAGGGCTTGTGTGGTCTAGGGATCTTCAGTGCCAAGTTGTTGGGAGCAATATGCTTCTGGTAGGGTTTGCCAACCCAGTTTACATCTGTTTTGTGGACTTGGAGAATATCTTGTGGGAGGTCCTCTGGAAGTATAGGGTGCCAGGGCTGCTACTCTGGGCTATTCAATCTCTGTACCCCTGAAGTAAGAGCTGTGTTCGTGTACTCGGCATTAGGCCAGGCTTTTTCAGTGTTAGCGTTGGACTCCACCAGGTTTGTGCCGTGTCTCCACTCCTGTTTGTGATATTCATGGACAGGGTGTCAAGGCGTAGCCGAGGTCAGAAGGGCATTATGTGTGGAGGCCAAAGGGTGGCATCTATGCTATTTGCAGACGATGTTGTTCTTTTGGCTGGATTGCATGGATGCCTCCAGCGCTCACTGGAGTGGTTTGCAGCCAAGTGTGAAGCGGTTGGTATGCGAATCAGCACCTCCAAGTCTGATTCCACGGTCCTAGCCTGAAAAAGGATGCCATGCCCACTCCAGGTAAAGGGAAAGGACTTGCCCCAGGTGGAGAAGTTTAAGTATCTCAGGGTCTTGTTCACGAGTGACGGGAAGAAGGGATTGTGAGATCGACCACAGGCTGGGACAGGCGGCAGCAGTAATGCGGTCACTGTACTGGAGAAGAGGAAGCTGAGCCATAAGGCGAAGCTCTCTGTTTACCCGTCGGTCTACATCCCGACCCTCACCTATGGTCTTGAGATGTGGGTAATGACCGAATGAATGAGATTGCAAATAAAAATGGCGAAATAAGCTTTCTTCGCAGGGTGGCGGGCTACACTGTACTTAATAGGGGGAGTGGGAGTTAAGAGTATGTTGCTTCCATTATGCAAAACCCAACCTTACCAACCTTACCAAAACCTAACCCTCACCCTGGCCCTAATCCTAACCCTAAACTTAACCTCAACCCAAAACCTACTCCTAGCCCTAACCCTGGGCTGGGATTAGGTTAACAGTTTATAATCATCTACAAATGACCACTCCACATACAGTATTAACATATGACTGTATGAGTTGCTGAGGATAAACCACAGAAGACTTTAGATAGCAGGGTTTCTTATGGGAGAACCAAGATGCATGGCCAACTAAGATAATGTGGGACAGTTCCATTATTTAGGATGGAGAAATGGCAAATGATTATGCAAATCTTCACAATTTAGAGGAGGTTTGGGGGCAACAGAGCTAGAATACGAGTGAAGAGAAACTACCCGATAGTGTCTAGGCTTAAATCTGTCTTGCACGCATTATAAGAGCAATTTTAGAAATATGTATCCGATTCACTTTTCTTGCATAACATTGACCTGATTATTGAATTCAAATCATTTTAAAATAGTAATGTGTGCAGGAGTTTGTTTGGGATATATTGCCTTGAGGAAACATTGGTTGACAAAGGGACAAAATGATATAGATCCATGTTCCCTCAAGTGGTGAGAACTGGCTTGTGACTGGCTAAATCCATCCCACTGTTGCACAATGTTGCTACTAGGCATCAACAATATTTCTGCAATTTCACATAACTGAAAAATTATACAGAATGTTAAAAAGAGGTTTGAAAGTACCCTCTAAGAGATAGTATGACCAAAAACATGCTTTTTTACTGACTCACTCAAACTCTGCCCTTTATTGTTAACCCTTTCAGTGTCCTTAAATATGTATAATGTTATGGTAAAGTGAGGAGAATGTTTGTTGCCCTGAGGCAACATTGTGCAATAGGGGGTTAATGGACGTATCAGACAGCTGATAAGACCCAAATATATCATAAACTACAAAAGTGTGTGAAGGATTTCACTGATGGCCCAGAAGGACGTTTAAATTGTTCACTATGCACTATTCTTTTTTGCAGTTTCACACTTCAACAACCGATGTGTGAAACCATGCATCAGCTTCTGTACAGAAGGTGTTTGCAGTGTCAGATAATGCTTCACTAACACAAGTTAGAGAGTTTTGCCATCATTGCTGAACATATAACCCCTTAAAATCCCAAGTCTATTACACACTAAGTCTAATTATGTAGTATTCAGTAACTACAAGGACCGACTGGCTGAGTTATTTTGGGTAATAGAAGTTTAAATAAAACTTTGGGCCCACTGTAAACACAGTAGAACTACATTTAAATATTAATTCCAGAGAGAAAACCATAAAAAGGTTATTGTTTTTACAATAGGAACTGGAGTTTTTGTTCTTGACTTGGAACTACAACAACCATAAAGAACCACACAGTTCTGCTAAGAATTTAGACATGGTTTCATTGTATACAGTGGTGCTTGGAAATTTGTGGCCCTTTCGGAATTTTCTACATTTCTGCACAAATTTAAAACTTTATCAGATCCTAAAAGTAGATAAAGAGAAACAAATTAAACAAATGAGGCAAAATAGTATAAAATAGATTTTTTAGTTTACTTTCTTATGTTTGGAGAAAGGAAAGAACTGCATTCCAGCAAAAAAAAAAAACATCTGTGAAACACGGTGGTAGTAGTATCATAGTTTGCTGCATCTGGGCCTGGACAGCTTGCCAACACTATTGTACCAGCAGATTCTAAAGGAAAATGTCAGGACAGCTGACTGTGAGCTGTGCAGGACTAATTAACATTTACCAGAAACATTTAGTTGCAGTTATTGCTGCACAAGTGGGTCACACCAGATACTGAAAACAAAGGTTCACATACTTTTGCCACTGCGTCTACAAACATTTGTGACAGAATGGGTCGCTCTCAGGAGCTCAGTGAATTCCAGCATGGTAGCATGATAGGATGCGACCTGTGCAACAGACCTCCAAACTTCATGTGGCCTTCAGATTAGCTCGAGAACAGCGTAGAGAGCTTTATGGAATGGGAGCTTTATGGAACATCCAAGCCTTACATCACCATGCGCAATACAAAGTGTCGAATGCAGTGGTGTAAAGCGCCGCCACTGGACTCTAGAGCAGTGGAGCCGTGTTCTCTGGAGTGACTAATCACGCTTCTCCATCTGGCAATTCGATGGACAAGTCTGGGTTTGGCGGTTGCCAGAGGAACAGTACTTGTCTGACTGCATTGTGTCAAGTGTAAAGTTTGGTGGAGGGGGGATTATGGTGTGTGGGTTGTATTTCAGGAGTTGAGCTCGGCCCCTTAGTTCCAGTGAAAGGAACTCTTAATGCTTCAGCAGACCCAATTTCTTGACTGCGCACCAGTGCCATTCCCATAAACACACTCCTAAACCTTCTGGAAAGTCTTCCCAGAAGAGTTGAAGCTGTTATAGCTGCAAAGGGTGGGCAGACATCATATTAAACCCTATGAATTAAGAATGGGATGTCACTCAAGTTCATTTGTGTGTGAAGGCAGACGAGCGAATACTTTCGGCAATACAGTGTATGTAATATTGGATCATTTTATTTTCAACAATAATTAAATGACCAGGTCTAATATTTTTGTAGCATTTGTTTAATTTGTTCTTCATCTATTCTTAGGACGTGTGTAAAAATCTGATGAAGCTTTAGGTCAAATTTATGCAGAAATATAGAAAATTTTAAAGGGTTCAGAAAATTTCAAGCACCACTGAGAAACTCAATGCCTCATATCATCTACACCAAATTTTATCAATGGTAAATTTATTTTGTCTACATATAAACAAAGCTTAGTGTTCTATTTCCTAGTATGAATTATTTATATGTCTCCCAGAAAGGGAAGGTATCAAGGTGGCTCTTATTTAAGAGAAAATTTAAATAATGCTTCTTTTGGGAAAGGCAAAATTAAGAACTCTATTAACACAATTGCTGTCTTCTTGAAAATTTTTGAAATACTACGACCTACTAACTTTATTTATTTTATTCATATAATATTCAGTTTTTGTTTTATTTGCATTAGCAAACAGCATTTTTGCTACAGCATTTGCCAGCTGGAACGTCCCAACATGCTAACAATGGTGACACTAAATTAGGTAAATTAGGTGCTTAGAATTGAATCTTATACATGTTAAGTGTTTAAGTTGGAATATATGCCTTCATCAGACACCATCAGGAGTGTTGATAAAAAGATTACTCTGAACAGTCTTTCCACTTAGACCACAGTGCATGCGAGGACAGTTCACAGATCATAATCATAAAACCAATTTCTATATTGCCTAACTCAGCTCCTTGACTTGCAGCATATGCACTGCGATTTGAGTGAAGTTCATTCCATTACATCAGGCATTCCATTATAACCATGTAGGAGAATTTACATTGACATGGTTTCAGTCACCATTTGATTCCTTTTTTCAAATTTGGGAAAAAATCTGTAGGAAACAATTGAATATTTTGAATATTTTCAATCAAATTGTCAGTGTCCGTAAAAAGCTGGTTGTAAAGAATAGATATAAAGAACATTGCTGCCAGTCTGCTGTTTGCTAAAGATCACATGGACAAGCCAGAAGGCTATTGGAACAATCTTTTGTGGACAGATAATATATAGATGTTTGGTTTAAATGAGAAGTATTCTGTTTAGAGAAAGGAAAACACTGCATTCCAGCATAAAACCTTATACCATCTGTGAAACATGGTGGTGGTAGCATAATGGTTCAGGCCTGTTTTGCTGCATCTGGGCCAGGATGACTTGCCATCTCTGGTGGAACAGTGAACTCTGAATAATACCACCAAATTCTAAAGGAAAATGTCAGGACATCTGACCGTGAGCTGAAACTCAAGAGAATGTGGGTCATGCAGCAATACAACAACCCTAAGCACACAAGTCATTCTACCAAAGGATGGGGAAAGAAGAATAAAGTTAATGTTTTGGAGTGGATATTATATAAAAATTGGGTAGTTTTAATATTTTCAAACAAATTGCTAATGTCCTTAAAAAGCTGTCTGTAAAGAACAGATATAAAATGGAAATGGAGAGTTTCATTTCAAATGAAAGCTCTCTATGTATGGATGGACCAACACTCAAGTTCGTTGGAGATCTACTGAAGAATGTTTAGCAAAACCTCATAGATTACAGGACGTGTGCAGCGATAGTGGTTTGCTGTCATTTCAGGAGCTGCAGATGCTTTTTAGTCTTTCAGCTTCTTCATATTTTGTTTATTTACAACTTTGTTCTGCACTTTGAGCCCATGGAGATTCCTGGGGCAGCACTCTCAAATCTCACCCCTTACTAGACTGGATAAGGCCTTTGGACAATCAATGGGGCAGAGTATTGTTTATTTACAAAACTTTGGTAGACCAACGCATAAAGCAACAACTGTGGGAGTGAGAGATTTCCTGTACTGGTCCTTCCGAGGATTGGAACACTATATGGGTTAATTTAAGTCAAAAATCTGTTTATCCATTATAAAATACACCAATCAGGCATAACATTATGACCACCTCCTTGTTTCTACACTCATTGTCCATTTTATCAGCTCCACTTACTATATAGGTGCACTTTGAAGTTCTGATCGGTGCAGAATATAGCAGAATGCCACACAGTTGAACCTGTGTCAGTGAGCACGGTGAGCCATTCACTCTCAATACTGCACTCTATCCTAAGTCCATGGCGGTGGCTGCTCTTTCTGGCTGTTCGGGCAGTGTGGAGCGTTATTCTCTCAGGGGTGATCAGAGGCTGCCTTTCTCAGTGCCCATCAGTGCAGTACTGTCTGCATAATCTGCCTGTTTTAACATTTTCCTCCTTACAGAATGTCTTACTGCACCTGTAGCACAAGCTGCTGCTACAAAAGACAGATGAGCAATACAATAATATAAAGATACACTAAATGGACAAAAGTATTGGGTCACCTACACATTAAATCTACAGGAGCTTTTCTGACATCCCATTCTAAATCCATAGGCATTAATATGGAGTTGGGCCCCTCTTTGCAGCTGTAACAGCTTCCACTCTTCTGGGAAGCTTTCTACAAGATTTTGGAGAGTGTCTGTGGGAATTTTTGGCCTTCATCCAGAAGAGTATTTGTGTTCAGAGTTCAATGCGGTTGAGTTCAGGGCTTCCCCAAACTGTTCCCACAAAGTTGGAAGTGTACAATTGTCTGAAATTCCTATCTTCTCATTAAGTTTTCCCTTCACTGTAACTAAGAGTTCTAGCCCAACAGCTGAAAAACCCAATAGCATCATCATCCCTCCACCAAACTTTATAGCTGGCACAGTGCAGTCAGGCAGGTAACGTTCTCCTGGCATTCACCAAACCCAGACTTGTCCATCAGACTGACAGATATAGAAGTGTGACTCGTCACTCCAAACAAAATGTTTCCACTGCTCCAGAGTCCAGTGGCAGCGTTTTACTCCACTCCATCCAACGCTTGGCATTGTGCTTGGCGATGTAAGGCTTGCATGCAGCTGCTCAGCCATGGAAACCCATGCCTTGAAGATCCCAGCACACAGTATTTGTGCTGATGTTGAGGCCAGAGGACGTTTGGAACTCTGTTACTGAGTCAGCAGTGTTGGAGACTTTCATACTCTATGCTCTTCAGCGCTCGGCGACCTGCTCTGTAACTTTACGTGGTCTGACACTTCGTGGCTGAGTTGCTGTGATTCCTAAACCCTTCCAGTTTTCACTAATACACTCACAGCTGATCATGGAATTTCTATAAGGGAAGAAATTTCACAGTTTACCTCTCAGTCAGTCTATTTTTTTTAACTACTTATGGATGTGTGAAGCAACACTCAGTCACAGAGTTCAGCTTCTGCAATCTTCTTTTTGCAAGTGTGAAGCCACCACTACTTCTGCATTTTCTCCTCCTGAAGTGTGTGTGTGTGTGTGTGTGTGTGTGTGTGTGTGTGTGTGTGTCTGGTACATCTGTGCATGTTCCACTATATAAGAATCAGATGCTGATTGCCTGTTACATTCACCCCATTTTCAACTGAGCTCCTCCTCTGCACACAGCTCAAACTAAACATCTCAGGATGAGGGTCAGTGTGATTCTGCTTTGGTTCTGCTTGTCTAGTGTTCAACTCCAGAGAGCTGATGACCAGCTCATAATGGGGGACGTGCAGCTTCTGCACAACAGTCATGTGGAAAGATCAAAGCCAGACCAAACCAACGTCCAGCCCGATGTGTGGACCGAGCTGAGAGACATGGTGGTGGAGCAGAGGGAGCTGCTGAAGTTCTATCAAAACCAGATTGAAAAGCTGAAGAAAGAAAACACAGGTAAGTCAAATGATCTGAAATGAAAAAGTTCTCCCCAACACCCTTTTTCCCAAAACTTTGGAATGCTTTGCTCAAGATAAAAACCCTAAATGAACGTTGATTAAAGTTAAACGACTCTGCAAATTTGGAGGTTTTAATGAAATTATAAGAAAATTATAAAAAGCTTTTTTTTTATTTTTTATCTTCCATATCGTTCCACATTGTTTCATGCTATTTATAATATTTGTAAAGACATAATGATTCACAGACATTTATACTGTTTATGATCTTTTCACTTTAATATTGTTTCTGTTGTCTTCATGTTAAAGCCACAAACAAAAATTGCTCACTGCAAAAAATAGTTTTAGAATGCTACTTAATAAAATGACTGAAAACAAGTGAAAAATATCTAAAAATAAGCTAAATAACCTTATATTAAGCGCACAACCATCACAAAATGGGAAATGTTAGATACATCAACTAGATATAAGATCATTTCACTTAATACGATATCATTTCTTTGCTGTACTGAAGTTGACTCAAGTGAATTCTGATAGGAAAAACACATTGTACTGAACTAAATTTACTGCTGGGTCATTTGCTTTTAGCTTCTTATGAAAAAGAAATTAATAAATAAGCAAAACATTTTGTTTAATTTATACAACCTGCAAAACATTTCTCAGATCTTTTATATCAGAACCATAACTTTCTAAATCAAATCTTAACTACAGAGTTTAACTCATCAGTAAATGACAGACCTGAAATTCGACCTCTTTTGCTCAATCTATATGTTTCACAAAGCTTTACATACATAGTGAAGCATCTTGGTGCAGAAAATGACACAGGATAGGCCAAAAGTCTTCTTTATTACACCAGAGGAAAAGGCACATACACAACAGCCCATTTGTAGCCATGCAACTCTGCTTCATGGTAGACGCTTAACCCCCCCGTACTAAACCTGCACCATGACAAAATAACACACATTCAAAACATGCATACATTAAATCAAAGAACAAGACATTCAAAACATTGAATAACAACATTTCACATCCTGTTTTTTATTTGTTTGTATTTGACAGCTTTGGAGGGGAGAGCTCTCACTCTCAAATCATCATTTCTCAAATACTTGAGCAAGATGATGTTTCTGCATAAACCTCAAAAATAAACATATGCCAAAGTAACAAAAAGGTTTGTACCCAGGCTGCAAGTGCAGAGTAGAACATAGGCAAACATAGTACATCACAGACAGGGGTCAAATAACAGGCAGGAAGGTTCACACAAGGAAAATTGATTCAGGGGAACAGGTTAGAGTCAAACACAGAAAAATACCAACACTACAAATACCAGCACTTTGGATCACGGCTCAGAACTCAGAGACACTTCTCAAAGCCTGAGACCAAACAAACATGTTTATATATCACGGGGAAGGGTGTTGTTAGGCATAATGCAAATTGGAGATAAAATCACAGTAGCACACAGCCTCGAGTGGCTTATTGCTTTTATAAAATGGTGGCCAACATAAAATATGATAAAATACACATTTTTCAGAAAAGAATTTAAGCTATTATTGATAATATTTGATAGGAATCAATTAAAATTCCATTAGCTCCGTTTGGACAAGCAACCATGGACCACTGAATGAGGAGAACCTTCGGCCACCAATCGCTGTATATTGCGGTCATTGGCTTTATAACCACTTTTTGGTCAACAAATTACCACCCTGAGTCTTATTTAGCACCAATCCAGCAGTGCTCCTCTTCATACACTGGGGCTGAATCTCAAATGGCTCCCTGCTCCCTACATAGGGCACTATGTAGGAATTTAAACACTGGATCCTGCAGCCCAACAGAGCAAAATACAGCTAAGGAAATAGTCATTTGGGATTCAGACACATCCACACTGGATAAATGATGCACTGTTTGGCTGTAGAGGCTAAAATTTCTAAACTTTCATAGCTACAACACTATTTAGGGAGTACAGAGCCGTTTGGGATTCAGCCTGGGCTTGACACTATAAGTGACTGAAACACAAACATTTGAAACGTGCAATCCATTCAAATGACAATTTTTAGACTTTTATTCTGCCATTTTACTGTTAATCATACCACAAGTAAGATTAACTGTAATGTAATTCAAGCCTGTAACAATAATGATGGAGGTGTTTAGGCTGTTGGCTCTTTTAGCCTGTTAGCTGACTGACCAGCCTAGTTCTAGTTAAGAACATAAGTTGTCAGCCCCTCAGTTTAAACAAAAAACAGGTTTGTGCTTCATCAGTACTCTCTGTGGTCCATGTAAGCAGCATTAGAGTCAAAGATTATTCTATTATTCCATCCGTCGCATATCTTTATGTATTAACGGCACACACACAGACTCAAAAAGAAAGAAGGTGCGGCTCGATGTTTAGGTCTCAAATGATCTCATAATCAACATTATACTGATGAAGATACAATGACAACAGTAGATAATTCACTCTCATTCTCAGAAGATGCTCCTTTACCAAGTTTTGACTTCACGTTCTCTTTGAATTCTCTTTCAATCATCTGATTCTTCTACTCGGTGAAGGGGGCCAAAGCACAGCCCATGCTACAAAATGTTCTTACATGTTTCCATCATGTCTTCAAAATCCTTTAACATGGAGAAAGATCAGATTTAGCCTAAGAATATGCATGTTTCTTCTTGCAGACAGGGTGGCGTTCTCATTTGCTTCAGGCTTAAATGGGAATCATGGGCCTCTCCCCAAAGACAGCATTCTGGTTTTCCGCAAACAAATCACAAATATTGGAAACGCGTTCAGTAAAATAACAGGTAACTGTACAGTCGTTCCAGAGACACTGATTGGTTTGATGTCTGGTTTGGTTCTTCTCTCTGCTGGTGTAGAGATTCTGTACTGATCCATCTGTTTCTCCTTCTGCAGGTGTTTTCACTGCTCCACTCAGAGGAGTCTATTACTTCAGGTTTAATGTACTTGGTTCCAGCAGGTCACACAGGCTGGCTGTATGTTTGTTTAAAAATAAAGAGAAAATCTTAGACGTGGCTGAATACCCGAAAGGACAGTATGAGTACGCCGTTGGTGGAGCCACTCTGCTGCTGCAGAAAGGAGATCAAGTGTATGTTTTGCTCAGAAGTAACAGTCAGATAAGTGACAACAGTGACAACCATTGCAATTTCAGTGGTTTTCTGCTGTTTGAGATGGTAAATGCTTTTAGTGCTGAGGAAAAAGATGAATTAGTACAGCGCTAAAAATCTCATAATCATCATATGGAAATACACTGCATGTATTTTCATTTTGTACGTTAAATGACTTTCATATATGTTGTGTTTCAATCAAAAACGCATTCCAAGTTCTAAAATTGGAAATGGACTGTGTACCAAATACTTAGACTACATTTAAAACATGACCTGCATTTTTAATATAGGAGAAATAATTTAACATTGAGTAGCAAATTAAGTGTCAGAATTCATTTAACAGAACAAAAACACTGTAAGTATTTCAGAATACAGAAACGTTGTGCTTGTTTGCTGCTTTGTTCTTTATTTGATCTATTTTGTGTGAGTATTCTCTTTGCTCTGCCATTCCTTCCCATTGTCACTGATACAAAAATGAATGTCACATACATATTTTGGACTGCTTTGCGTTTATTTCCTAAACTGATGTTTGTCATTCAAAGCTAGAACAGATCATGTGATCAAATGGCTTCATTCAGGTGATGTCATTAAAGTGTGTGTGTGGTTGATTTCAAAGAAAGGTGCACAATAAATACAAAGACACTTTACCCCTTTAATTCATTTGGTATAGTGTAGTTGGTAATATGACTGCTCTCCTCTTAGCAGTCTGGGGTTTGATTCTCTGCCTGAGCAAATCACACCCTGCTATACCAATAAGGCTACATTTACACAGCAGGTAAAAGTGGCCCGAATCTGATTTTCTCACCAAATCCGATTTCTTTGTGTGGCTGTTCACATTATCTTTTAAATGTGATCTGTATGCGACTTCAGTCTGAACAGATCAGCTCCTAAACCGACCCGCAAAAGAACAATGAGTGTCAGGCTCATCCAGAGGTAAACAATCATGACGGCCAGCGAACGCCAGTCGCTCCCGGAGCTACAGTTTCATCTCCACCAACATCACAGGAGCAATTATGAAGTTCCAATTGTTGACAGCTGGGCTCATCACCCACAGTGTGTTTGAGTTCACCTTAAAAAAGCCACGTTATTCGCCCACTTCTTTGGTTCATGTCCTCGGATTCTTTAAACTGTTCTCTGACGCTGCAGCCTCGGTCTCCTCCGGCCTCGATCAGTCATTTCATTCGAAATCTCTTCGAACACGGAGCGGCTGCGATGCGTCTCTTTGAATTTTTTTTGGTACAGAAATATCAGCCTAATGTTTATTTCACGCTGATGAGACTCAATGACGAAGATCGAGATGGATTGACTTAAAAGTAGCATGAATTCCAATCTGGCTTTTCAGACTGAGCCGCATTGATCGGATACGTATCGGATTTCAGTACTACATATGAAAGCGTCTCAAATCGGCATTGAAAATGTCAGACTCAATGTGTTTTTTGCTGTTCACACATCTGTGTCACATATGAAGGATAAGATCGGATTTGGGTCACTTTTACCTGCTGTGTAAACAGAGCCTAAGAGTCCTTGGGCAAGACTCCTAACACTGCATCACCTCCCTCTGTAACATTGTTATATTTTAAGTTGCTCTGGATCAACGCATCAGACAAATGCATGCAAACTGTAGGTTTGGGTTTGTGCTCCAAATACTATGAATTAAGCCTATATAAAAATGTCACTGTTTGTATTTAAATAAGCAAATACATTAAGAGCCTTTGACTGGATAATTACTGCAGTGATTAATATGTTTCAACTGGCATCATTTCTTTTAACCCTAATAGATGCAGTATCTTCTTTTTTAAGCAATCATAATCAGATGTATCCCATGGTTGTGGAGAAGATTACTGTACAAAGAAAACAGCTAAGGAAGCTGCTAAAATTACTGATATTGGGTTAAGAATTGTCCAACGCATTATTAAAACCTAAAACAATAGCAGTGATCCGTCAACTATGTGGAAGAGACATCGTCAGAAAAAAATCTTGCATGACCACAATCAGAGATCGTTTAAACACCTGGTCAGCTCATAGCAAACCACTTGTTTTTGTTGGGGAGCATAAAGATTGGAGCATTGGAACAAGGTCATGTGATCTGATGAGTCCAGCCTTATCATGGGTGGGTCAGGGTAAGACTGGAAACACATGAATCAACGCACTCATCATGTATAGTGCCCACTGTACAAGCCTCTGGAGGCAGTGCTATGATCTGGGGTTGCTTAAATTGTTCCAACTGGCTCATTCCAGCTATCATTAATGTAACAATGCTGACATCTAGTGTTCAAATATACAATCACAGGTAACAATTTACCAAAACATGTGGCATTACAGGAAAAGCATTGACAACACTCATTTTTTTTTTCTTTTATAAAGATGCAGAAGGTGTAATAATGTGTTTATGCAACCCAAATTGGGTGACACAATACTGATCACTGATAAGGAGATATTTTAATTACACAAATTTGATTTATGGCCAAACCGGCTTCAAGTAAAGTAGATTGTACATACATAAATATAAGCCCACAGTGCACTTCACTGCATATCCGATGATGATTTTCCCCTGATTTTCCCCTGGAAAGGTTGAACAAATCACAATGTCAAGCAATTATTTTGCACATTTTATTCAATTTGTTCAAGGAGCAACATTGTTTCACATTGTTCTGAATTTCTGTTGCTGTGTAACAGTTTTTTAAAAACAGATTTGGATGGATTAATATTGTTACAGTCTAAGATTGTTTCTCTTATTGTTGTCTAACTTATAAATAATAGACTGCTTATGCTCGTGGCTTTATTTTGGTTTGTCCATCTGAATTTACGTGACCAAATTGGACGGCAAATTACTCAGTAACTGCATGAAATTAATGTGAATTATTATTTTATTTATTTTTTGTAAAAGTTCCCCTGAAATCAACAGAAAATGTTTTATTATCACACATATTGCTATATGCTTACAATTTACTGCTGAAAGCCAACAATCTTAGATGCTCTCTGTATTATTTTATAAAAATCATTTTTACAGAGCAGATCACTGAAGAGACGCCATCTGTTTATAATTTATAGCCCAGATTTGTGGAAAAATGGGTCGACTTTCAAAAAAACTGAGTTCAGCTTCTTTTATTATAAGGGTTTAAAATGACATCACCCATCTATTAGACTGGAAAGAAGACAGTTACAGCCTCATATGATGCCCACCTTTTGAATGTAGCTCATGAAATATGAACGTTATGAAGAATATGATGAAGTGCGTCCGGTGGTTCCAAGGAGTTTAAGAGGTTAATCAGTGAGAGCCAATTGGAACAACTGATGCAAGACAATCCAGATACAGGACAAAGTGAATTAAATGTGCTGCTGTGTCAGTCTGCATTGTGGATTCCCACCAAAACATAGTTTTCAGGTACAGTCATTCTTGTTCTCAACCACCAAATGCTGAGTTTGCTGAACTGCAAATTTCCCTCATTTGCAGATTCTGTATTTTAAGGTGATTTGAATATAATCATACAGTAACATGCAAATGTTTGGTGCCCTGGTAAAATCATATGATTAGCTGATTTTCTGAAAATAAGTTAACACAAATTGAAAACACAGCTCTGCACATTTTGATACACAATTATGGTTTATTGGCTGAATGTAACATATCGCTGGTGTCAGAAGAAAACCTGGTATCTCTATTTTTATCATATTTTCAGTTTTAGATATAATTAGAAAATGCTTATTGCTGTTTACGTTGTGGTAAAATTTCATGATGAATGGATGAAAAGAAATGACTTGGAGAACGTCTGGTTCCATTGGCTTACATTAAAAGTAAAGTAGGTTTTTTCCTTTCATGTAAAGTTACCATTTTGGAGATACGAGGTTTTGAACTGACAACAGCGAAATGTAAAACAAAATGTGTCCTGTTCCAAACCTATGGCACATTTTATTATGCAGGAAAAATGTCATTCAATTTCTTTCCTGTGGAGGATTTTCACTTAGAAAATGATCAACTTCATCTTGAATTGAAAAAAAATGTCTTATTAACATATTAAACAAATACTGATGTGCCATTTACATCATCTGCACATCATTTATGTCACTGTGCAAAAGATAGAGACCCCAAGGTACTTTTCTTTCTTTCTTATTTTTATTTCCAGTGCAAACTGCCTTTTTTTTCCAGACAAAAGCAGAAAGCACTTTTAACAGACATCTACACAGAAGCCTCATCGACTAAATCAAATATCAGATTAAATCAGTGTTCAGTGAGTCTCTCTTTCCCTTTATTCCAGCTGCCATTCTTTTCAGGAGACTCACTTTCAGCTTCTCAAAGAATCTGCAGACACACCTCCAAAGTTCAGTCTTAGAAGCTGGTTGTACTTTATACTCTTTTAAGGTACTCGCAATCATCACATTCGTCCCCCGATGGAAGTCGTCCAAAGCACTGAAACTAGTGCAAAAGCATTTAAAGCATAGCTGATGTCATAAATGTTCATGCAATTACACATTTTCACCAGAGGGGTCTCCAAATCCACAAAACGTACACAGTGAAATGTGATGTGCACAAAATGATGAGATTTGACCACATCAGCTGATGGTGCAATGTTGAGGGAGGCGAGGGGGTAAGATACAAGTGTGAGTCTGTGTTTTGATTGTAACCGTTGAGGAAAATGAAAGAAATCCACAAGAGTGACTAAGAAAAAGACTAAAAAAAGCACAAGAAATAAGATGTTCAACCTAAAAGGAAACAAAAGACTGAGAAGATACAACCACAAACACTAAGCAAGGCCTGGAAACAACAACAACACCGAGTGAAGGCAAGACAAACCACCAGGGTATAAATACACTCAGAATGAACTAGAAACACCTGAGAGTGGGTGGGTGGAGCTACAGTCTACACACAGATGGGAACACTAAAGGGGTGTTGAGGGAGCAGCGCAGAGACAAGGACCGAAGCAACAATAAGAGTGCATGAAAGTCCATTACACAGTAAATGGCACAGCAGTTCCTGACAGATGGATTTTATTATACAAATACATCTCACAAAAACTAGATATTGTGTTGAACATCGTGTTTTAGTCATGACTATATATATATATATATATATATATATATATATATATATATACATATATGAGCTGGAACTCAAATTGTGGGTCATGCACCAAGCCGATGTGCAGGACGAAGCATGAAGCAAAAACACCAATCAGGGCACAGCGCGTACTTTGTGTACACATATGCAGTTGTGACTGACGTGTCTTTTTTCTGAATTCATACAAACACTATTTCATTTTATAGTACATTTGTTTTGGCTAGTTTATGTTTATGAACAGATCATTTTAATAGACATCAGTATCAGACTAATTAATGACATTCTATTAAAATATTGCTTTACCAAGTGTGACACTAGAGCATTTTAATCTAAAATGAGTGAAGTAAAAATGAAGCAAGAGTCTTGTTACAAAAATGATAATAGGACATTAAAGTCATAATTAATCGTTCAGTACTTTTACTTTCGATACTTCAGTACAATTGAGGGTAAATACTTCTGTACTTTTACTCAAGTGGAGGTCTAAATATGGTCGCCATCAGGCAATTAGCAGTGCAGGACTAATCAACAGTTACCAGAAACATTTAGTTGCAGTTATTGCTGCACAAGTGGGTCACACCAGATACTGAAAACAAAGGTTCACATACTTTTGCCACCAGTGGTGGCCAGTAATGAATAAATGTAATTCGTTACTGTACTTAAGCAGTTTTTTCATGTTTCTGTACTTCACTGAAGTATCTCCATTTTGGATGACTTTTTACTTTCACTCCACTACATTTCAAAGTCTAATATCTTACTTTTTACTCCACATTATGCAAAATCTGTCATTCCTTTTGGCTTTTGTGTGTATAAAACCATAACATGTCATAGTCAGCTGTCCTGACATTTTCCTTTAGAATTTGCTGGTATAATAGTGATGGCAAGCTGTCCAGGCCCAGATGCAGCAAACTATGATACTACTACCACCATGTTTCACAGATAGGGTAGGTTTTTATGCTGGAATGCAGTGCTTTCCTTTCTCCAAACATAAAAAAGTAAACTAAATAGATCTATTTAATACTATTTTGCCTCATTTGTTTAATTTGGTTCTCTTTATCCACTTTTAGGATCTGATAAAGTTTTAGGTCAAATATCTGTAGAAATGTAGAAAATTCTAAATGGTCCACAAACTTCCAAGCACCACTGTATACAATGAAACCATGTCTAAATTCTTAGCAGAACTGTGTGGTTCTTTATGGTTGTTGTAGTTACAAGTGAAGAACAAAAACTCCAGTTCCTATTGTAAAAATAATAACCTCTGTAGGGTTTTCTCTCTGGAATTGACATTTAAATGTAGTTCTACTGTGTTTACAGTGGGCTCAAAGTTTTATTTAAACTTCTATTACCCAAAAATAACTCGGCCAGTCAGTCCTTGTAGTTACTGAATACTACATAATTAGACTTGGTGTGTAATAGGCTTGGGATTATAAGGGGTTAAATAGTCAGCAATGATAGACAAACTATCTACTTGTGTTAGTGAACTGATGCATGGTTTCACACATCGGTTGTTGAAGTGTGAAACTGCAATTAAAAGAAGGGGCAGAGTGGTAGGTGAAAGAAAAGTGAATCATGTATCTATCTATCTATCTATCTATCTATCTATATATAATTTATTTATTTTTTAAATTGCTCTTATAATGCCTGCCAGACAGATTTAAGCCTAGACACTATCAGGTAGTTCCTCTTCACTCGTATTCTAGCTCTGTTTCCCCCAAACCTCCTCCAAATTTTGAAGATTTGCATAATCATTTGCAATTACCTCAAGTCAAGTCAAGTCAAGTCAGCTTTTAATGTCAATACTACAATATGTACAGGACATACAGAGCATTGAAATTGCGTTACTCTCAGACCTCATGGTGTAGAGATAACATTACATAGATGGTAGACAGTGTGAATTCAAATAGACACTAAGTAAACACTAAAACACTAATCGTAAAAATAAACACAAATTGTAGAAAAATAGAATAATAAAAATAATAATATAGCCGCAAGCGGCAATCAGCAGGTTCAAGCACGCAACAGCAGTTTGGGTCCTTCCGCAGGTTTAGCCCATTAGGCCTAAAAAGGCCTCAAGCTGTTTTGTTCTTGTTTATAGGCAGAACTGAAAGGAAGTTCATCAAAAGGCCTTCAGTTGCCTTAAACAGTGAGCAGAGGTCTTTAAACACATTACAGGTTTACATTCATTTGTACTGATCTACACTGGTTTGTAGAATATCCAAGAGTTTGTCAACATAGCTGTCAAAACTACATGTCTATTGGCAGCATTTCTCACATAGTAGCACTTCCACAGTGGATTGGTTCTGTATTTAACCCTTTAATTTGATGTAGGCCACAGTGAGGCCCAATGCACTCATAAAGGGCCCTTTAGGTGTAGAGGAGCTCAGTGAAAGTGGGTCAGAATTTGTCAACAGGCCTCAATATGGTATCACTATTGATCAGGGACCATATCCAAAGACGTTCACCAAGTTTTGGTCAGAATGACCTTTTGACCTTTGTATAATAAGTCTTTGTATAGTTAAATCTTTGAATGAATAAGCCAAAATACCCGACAAACAGTACAATTTCTGACATAATATGTAATTAGCAAGTTGTTTATGTGAGTGACCTGAGTCGTATGGCATCATTTGTTTATCTGTGGACCTTGTACTAACATTGTAATAGCATTTTAATTGATTTTTAAGTGTTTTTGAGTGCTAAAGCGCCCCTTAAAGGTCAATCTGGACCAAAATTGGAATAGACCGTTAGAGTCCTAATTTGTAAAATTGTTGCAAATTTGGAGATGATCTGACCAATGACTGTTGAGTTATAGCAAATCAAGCAAGCAATGCCATGGATTGGCATTTAGGGGGCGCTTTAACACCCAAAAACACCTAAAAATGAATTAAAATGCTATTACAATGTTATTACAAGGTCGACAGATAAACAATTGGTGCGATATGACTCATGTGAATAACTTTCTATTTACATGTTATGTCGGAAAATGTACTGTTTGTCTGGTATTTTGGTTTATTCATTCAAAGACTACATTATACAAAGGCTTTTTATACAAAGGTCAAAAGGTCAATCTGACCAAAACTTGGTAAACATCTTTGGATATGGTCCCTGATGAAGAATCACCCATATTGTGGCCTTTTCACTAATTCTGACACACTTTCACTGAGCTCATACTTTACTCATATTTTTCAACTTTTCATCTTTTTCAACTTTACTCATATTTTTGCCTTTAACTTTTGATCAGCATGAGATAGAGAGAAAAATCCTTATTTCTGATGATTCCTTTGGACTACTGGACAGCTACACCTGGTCATTTTTAACCCCACCCACTTAGTTTTTGAGCTAATTTGCATAATGTGAAGAACCTATTCTTGCGAACTAGTCTCTGGATTTTTCAGCAATTTTCATCAAATTAGTACCCTAAGAGTCAGAAGACACTGATCCTCAAGAATTATCAAAAACATTTTGACTTTTCTACTCAGTGACGATCAATCAATTAATTACTGGAGCCATGGCATTGCTAGCTTGATTTGCTATAACTCAACAGTCATTGGTCAGATCATCTCCAAATTTGCAACAATTTTACAAATTAGGACTCTAACGGTCTATTCCAATTTTGGTCCAGATTGACCTTTAAGGGGCGCTTTAGCACTCAAAAACACTTAAAAATCAATTAAAATGCTATTACAATGTTAGTACAAGGTCCACAGATAAACAAATGATGCCATACGACTCAGGTCACTCACATAAACAACTTGCTAATTACATATTATGTCAGAAATTGTACTGTTTGTCGGGTATTTTGGCTTATTCATTCAAAGATTTAACTATACAAAGACTTATTATACAAAGGTCAAAAGGTCATTCTGACCAAAACTTGGTGAATGTCTTTGGATATGATCCCTGATCAATAGGCATACCATATTGAGGCCTGTTGACAAATTCTGACCCACTTTCACTGAGCTCCTCTACACCTAAAGGGCCCTTTATGAGTGCATTGGGCCTCACTGTGGCCTACATCAAATTAAAGGGTTAAATACAGAACCGATCCACTGTGGAAGTGCTACTATGTGAGAAATGCTGCCAATAGACATGTAGTTTTGACAGCTATGTTGACAAACTCTTGGATATTCTACAAACCAGTGTAGATCAGTACAAATGAATGTAAACCTGTAATGTGTTTAAAGACCTCTGCTCACTGTTTAAGGCAACTGAAGGCCTTTTGATGAACTTCCTTTCAGTTCTGCCTATAAACAAGAACAAAACAGCTTGAGGCCTTTTTAGGCCTCAAACTGGGCCTAGCTAAACCTGCGGAAGGACCCACACTGCTGTTGCGTGCTTGAACCTGCTGATTGCCGCTTGCGGCTATATTATTATTTTTATTATTCTATTTTTCTACAATTTGTGTTTATTTTTACGATTAGTGTTTTAGTGTTTACTTAGTGTCTATTTGAATTCACACTGTCTACCATCTATGTAATGTTATCACTACACCATGAGGTCTGAGAGTAACGCAATTTCAATGCTCTATATGTCCTGCACATATTGTAGTATTGACATTAAAAGCTGACTTGACTTGACTTGACTTGAGGTAATTGCAAATGATTATGCAAATCTTCAAAATTTGGAGGAGGTTTGGGGGCAACAGAGCTAGAATACGAGTGAAGAGGAACTACATGATAGTGTCTAGGCTTAAATCTGTCTGGCAGGCATTATAAGAGCAATTTAAAAAATAAATTAATTAATATATATATATATTATATATATATATATATATAGATAGATAGATAGATATACACACGATTCACTTTTCTTTCACCTACCACTCTGCCCCTTCTTTTAATTGCAAATTCACACTTCAACAACCGATGTGTGAAACCATTCATCAGCTTCTGTACAGAAGGTGTTAGCAGTGTCAGATAATGCTTCACCAACACAAGTTGATAGTTTGTCTATCATTGCTGACTATTTAACCCCTTATAATCCCAAGCCTATTACACACCAAGTCTAATTATGTAGTATTCAGTAACTACAAGGACTGACTGGCCGAGTTATTTTTTGGTAATAGAAATTTAAATAAATCTTTGGGCCACTGTAAACACAGTAGAACTACATTTAAATGTCAATTCCAGAGAGAAAACCATAAAGAGGTTATTATTTTTCCAATAGGAACTGGAGTTTTTGTTCTTGACTTGTAACTACAACAACCATAAAGAACCACACAGTTCTGCTAAGAATTTAGACATGGTTTCATTGTATACAGTGGCTAAATTTCTGCACAGATTTGACCTAAAACATTATCAGACCCTAAAAGTGGATAAAGAGAACCAAATTAAACAAATGATGCAAAATAGTATTAAATAGATCTTTTTAGTTTACTTTTTTATGTTTGGAGAAAGGAAAGCACTGCATTCCAGCATAAAAACCTACCCTATCTGTGAAACATGGTGGTGGTAGTATCATAGTTTGCTGCATCGGGGCCTGGACAGCTTGCCATCACTATTGTACCAGCAAATTCTAAAGGAAAATGTCAGGACAGCTGACTGTGAGCTGAAACTCAAATTGTGGGTCATGCACCAAACCAATGTGCAGGACTAATCAACAGTTACCGTAAACATTTAGTTGCAGTTATTGCTGCACAAGTGGGTCACACCAGATACTGAAAACAAAGGTTCACATACTTTTGCCACTCACAGATACACTATACTGCATATATATGCAGACTGCTTCTACAAACATTAGTGAAAGAATGAGTCGCTCTCAGGAGCTCAGTGAATTCCAGCGTGGTACCGTGATCGGATGCCACCTGTGCAACAAGTCCAGTCGTGAAATTTCCTCACTACTAAATATTCCACAGTCAACTGTCAGTGGTGTTATAACAAAGTGGAAGTGATTGAGACCGACAACAACTCAGCCATGAAGTGGTCGGCCATGTAAAATGACAGAGCGGGGTCAGCGGATGCTGAGGTCTATAGTGCGCACCGGTCACCGACTTTCTGCAGAGTCAATCGCTACAGACCTCCAAACTTCTTTTGGCCTTCAGATTCATGGAATGGGTTTCCATAGCCAAGCAGCTGCATCCAAGCCTTACATCACCATGCGCAATGCAAAGCGTCGAATGCAGTGGTGTTAAGCACGCCGCTAAACTTAACCTCAACCCAAAACCTACTCTTAGCCCTAACCCTGGGATACGATTAGGTTAACAGTTTATTAATCATCTACAAATGATCACTCCACATACAGTATTAACATATAACTGTATGGGTGGCTGAAGATAAACCACAGAAGATTGAAGATAGCAGGGTGTCTTATGGGAGAACCAAGATGCATGGCCAACTAAGATAATGTGGGACAATTCCATTATTTAGGATGGAGAAATGGCAAATGATTATGCAAATATTCACACTTTGGAGGAGGTTTGGGGGCAACAGAGCTAGAATACGAGTGAAGAGAACCTACATGATAGTGTCTAGACTTAAATCTGTCTGGCACGCATTAAAAGAGCAATTAAAATAATATATATATATATATACAATTCACCTGTCTTTTATAAAATTGACCTCATTATTGAATTCAAATAATTTTTAAAATAATAACATGTGCAGGGGTCCTTTTGGGATATTTTGCCTTGAGGCAACATTGTGCAACAATTGGATGACATGATATAGATCCATGTTCCCTCAAGTGGTGATAACTGGCTTGTGACTAGCTAAATCCATCCCACTGTTGCACAAATGTTGCTTCTAGGCAACAAAAACATTTTTGCAAGTTCACATAGCTGAAAAATTATACAGAATGTTAAAAGGATGTTTGAAAGTGCCCTCTAAGAGATAGTATGACCAAAAACATGCTATTTTACTGACTTACTCAAAATCTGCCCTTTATTGTTAACCCTGTCAGTGTCCTTAAATATGTATAATGTTATTGTAAAGTGAGGAGAATGTTTGTTGCCCTGAGGCAACATTGTGCAATAGAGGGTTAAGGGACGTATCAAACACCTGATAAGACCCAAATGTATCATAAACTATAAAAGTGTGTGAAAGATTTCACTGATGGCCCAGAAGGACATTTAAATTGGTCACTATGCTGTGTTAAGGACAGAAATGTAGGGCTTGGTATATCCTTTCACTACTCCTTCTCGAGGACATTTCATTTCTCAAGGAGTCGATTTATTGATTTTGAGTCATGCTGAACTGTAAACCACGGAGTACGTCTGCAGTTTCAGCATCTACCACTCTGCCCCTTCTTTTTATTGCAAATTCACACTTCACGAACCGATGTGTGGAACCATTCATCAGCTTCTGTACAGAAGGTGTTAGCAGTGTCAGATAATGCTTCACTAACACAAGTAGATAGTTTGTCTATCATTGCTGACTATTTAACCCCTTATAATCCCAAGCCTATTACACACCAAGTCTAAATATGTAGTATTCAGTAACTACAAGGACTGACTGGCCGAGTTATTTTTTGGTAATAGAAATTTAAATAAATCTTTGGGCCACTGTAAACACAGTAGAACTACATTTAAATGTCAATTCCAGAGAGAAAACCATAAAGAGGTCATTATTTTTTCAATAGGAACTGCAGTTTTTGTTCTTGACTTGTAACTACAACAACCATAAAGAACCACACAGTTCTGCTAGGAATTTAGACATGGTTTCATTGTATACAGTGGTGCTTGGAAGTTTGTGGACCTTGTAGAATTTTCTACATTTCTGCACAAATTTGACCTAAAACTTTATCAGACCCTAAAAGTGAATAAAGAGAACCAAATTAAACACATAAGGCAAAATAGTATTAATTAGATTTTTTTAGTTTACTTTTTATGTGTGGAGAAAGGAAAGCACTGCATTCCAGCATAAAAACCCATCCTATCTGTGAAACATGGTGGTAGTAGTATCATAGTTTGCTGCATCTGGGCCTGGACAGCTTGCCATCACTATTGTACCAGCAAATTCTAAACGAAAATGTCAGGACAGCTGACTGTGTGTATATATATATACACACACACACACACATACAAGTCACTTTTCTTGCATAAAATTGACCTGATTATTAAATTCAAATCATTTTTTAAATAATAACCTGTACAGGGGTCCTTTTGGGATATGTTGTGTGAAAGATGTCACTGATGGCCCAGAAGGACGTTTAAATTGTTAACTATGCTGTGTTAAGGACAGAAATGTAGGACTTGGTGTATCCTTTCACTACTCCTTCTCGAGGACATTTCATTTCTCAAGCAGAATGGTATGAATACAGTAGCGGACAATTGCGGCGATAGTGGTTTGCTGTCATTTCAGGAGCTGCAGATGCTTTTTAATCTTTCAGCTTCTTCATATTTTGTTTATTTACAACTTTTTTCCGCACTTTGAGCCTATGGAGATTCCTGGGGCAGCACTCTCAGCTCTCACCCCTTGCTAGACTGGATAAGGCCTTTGGACAATAAATGGGGCAGAGTATTGTTAATTTACAAAACTTTGGTAGACCAGAATATTTTAAGCAACAACTGTGGGAGTGAGAGATTTCCTGTACTGGTCCTTCCAAGGATTGGAACACTATATGGGCTAATTTAAGTCAAAGATCTGTTCATCCATTATAAAATACACTGATCAGGCATAACATTATGTCCTTGTTTCTATGCTCATTGTCCATTTTATCAGCTCCACTTACTATATAGGTGCACTTTGTAGTTCTACAGTTACAGACTGTAGTCCACTGTAGTCCATCTGACCTGACGTTGAGGCCAGAGGAGGTTTGGAACTCTGTTACTGAGTCAGCAGTGTTGGAGACTTTTATGCTCTATGCTCTTCAGCGCTCGGCGACCTGCTCTGTAACTTTACGTGGTCTGACACTTCATGGCTGAGTTGCTGTGATTCCTAAACCCTTCCAGTTTTCACTAATACACTCACAGTACATCATGGAATTTCTATAAGGGAAGAAATTTCACAGTTTACCTCTCAGTCAGCCTTTTTTTTTTTAACTACTTATTGAGGTATGATGCCACACTCACAGAGTCACACAGATCAGCTTCTGCAATCTTCTTTTTGCAAGTGTGAAACAACCACTACTTCTGCATTTTCTTCTCCAGATGTGTGTGTGTGTGTGTGTGTGTGTGGGTGTGTGTGGCACATCTGTGCATGTTCCACTATATAAGAATCAGATGCTGATCGTCTGTTACATTCACCCCATTTTCAACTGAGCTCCTCCACTCTGCACACATCTCAAATAAAACATCTCAGGATGAGGGTCAGTGTGGTTCTGCTTTGGTTCTGCTTGTCTTCTGTTCAACTCCAGAGAGCTGATGACCAGCTCATAATGGGGGACGAGCAGCTTCTGCACAACAATCATTTGGAAAGATCAAAGCCAGACCAAACCAACATCCAGCCCGATGTGTGGACCGAGCTGAGAGACATGGTGGTGGAGCAGAAGGAGCTGCTGCAGTTCTATCAAAGCCAGATTGAAGAGCTGAAGAAACAAAACAGAGGTAAGTCAAATGATCTGAAATGAAAAAGTTCCAAACGCATTTTTCACAAACTATGAAATGTCTTGCTCAAGATAAAAACCCTAAATGAACGTTGATTAAAGTTAAACGACTCTGCAAATTTGGAGATTTTAAGAAAATTTATTTGAACATTTTAGCTTTTTTTTTAATCTTCCGGTCCACATTGTTTCATGCTGTTTATAATGTTTGTAAAGACATAATGATTCACAGACATTTATACTGTTTATGATCTTTTCACTGTAGTATTGTTTCTGTTGTCTTAATGTTAAAGCCACAAACAAAAATTGCTCACTGCAAAAAATAGTTTTAGAATGTTACTTAATAAAATGACTGAAAACAAGTGAAAAATATCTAAAAATAAGCTAAATAATCTTATAATAAGTGCACAACCATCACAAAATGGGAAATGTTAGATACATCAACTAGATTTAAGATCATTTTACTTAACAAGATACCATTTTTTTTGCTGTTCTGAAGTTGAATCAAGTGAATTCTGGTAGGAAAAAAAAACATTGTACTGAACTAAATTTACTGCTGGGTCATTAGCTTTTAGCTTCTTATGAAAAAGAAATTAATACATAAGCAAAACATTTTGTTTAATTCATACAACCTGCAAAACATTTCTCAGATCTTTAATATCAGAACCATAACTTTCTAATCAAATCTAAACTACAGAGTTTAACTCATCAGTAAATGACAGACCTGAAATTTGACCTCTTTTGCTCAATCTATATGTTTCACAAAGCTTTACATACATAGTGAAGCATCTTGGTAAAGAAAAAGACACAGGATAGGCCAAAATGTCGTCTTTATTACACCATCGGAAATAGTACACACACAACAGCCTGTTTGCAGGGAAGGTCACTTCTAGCCATGCGACTCTGCTTCATGGTAGACACTTAACCCCCCCGTACTAAACCTGCACTATGACAAAATAACACACATTCAACACATGCATATATTAAATCAAAGAACAAGACATTCAGAACATTGAATAACAACATTTCACATCCTGTTTTTTATTTGTTTGTGTTTGACAGCTTTGGAGGGGAGAGTGGTCTCTACTGAAGTGGGTGTGGAAGCACTGAGAGAGGAGAACGCAAGTAAGACTTACATGTGTGGTTCATCATCATTTCTCAAATACTTGAGCAACATGATGTTTCTGCATAAACCTCAAAATAAACATATGCCAAAGTAACAAAAAGGTTTGTACTCAGCTTGCAGAGTAATTGTATTAAGGGCAAACATAGTACATCACAGACAGGGGTCAAATAACAGGCAGGAAGGTTCACACAAGGAAAATTGATTCAGGGGAACAGGTTAGAGTCAAACACAGAAAAATACCAACACTACAAATACCAGCACTTTGGATCACGGCTCAGAACTCAGAGATTTCTCAAAGCCTGAGACCAAACAAAGATGTTTATATATCACAGGGAAGGGTGTTGTTAGGCACAACGCAAAGCGGAGATAAAATCGCAGTAGCACACAGCCTCGAGTGGCTTATTGCTTTTATAAAACATGCCAACATAAAATACACATTTTTTCGAAAAGAATTTAAGTTATTATTGATCATAATTGATAGGAATCAATTAAAATTCCATTAGTTCCTTTACAGTTTGGTATGGTTGCCAAGCAACCATGGACCACTGAATGAGGAGAATGTTCAGCCGCCTATCGCTGTATATTGCGGTCATTTCATGAATTTTTTTTAACTTTTTGTCATATAACAATGAACATATGATAACAAAGCACTGTTTAATTCAACAACCTTGGCTTTATAACCACTTTTTGGTCAACAAATTACCACCCTGAGTCTTATTTAGCACCAATCCAGCAGTGCTCCTCTTCATACACTGGGGCTGAATCTCAAATGGCTCCCTGCTCCCTACATAGGGCACTACGTAGGAGTTTAAACACTGGATCCTGCAGCCCAACAGAGCAAAATACAGCTAAGGAAATAGTCATTTGGGATTCAGACACATCCACACTGGATAAATGATGCACTGTTTGGCTCTAGAGGCTAGAATTTCTAAACTTTCATAGCTACAACACTATTTAGGGAGTACAGAGCCGTTTGGGATTCAGCCTGGGCTTGACACTATAAGTGACTGAAACACAAACATTTGAAACGTGCAATCCATTCAAATGACAATTTTTAGACTTTTATTCTGCCATTTTACTGTTAATCATACCACAAGTAAGATTAACTGTAATGTAATTCAAGCCTGTAGCAATAATGATGGAGGTGTTTAGGCTGTTGGCTCTTTTAGCCTGTTAGCTAGCTGACCAGCCTGGTTCTAGTTCAGAACATAAGTTGTCAGCCCCTCAGTTTAAACAAAAAACAGGTTCGTACTTCATCAGTACTCTCGGTGGTCCATGTGAGCAGCATTAGAGTCAAAGATTATTCTATTATTCCATCCGTCGCACATCTTTATGTATTAACGGCACACACACAGACTCAAAAAGAAAGAAGGTGAGGCTCGATGTTTAGGTCTCAAATGATCTCATAATCAACATTATACTGATGAAGATACAATGACAACAGTAGATAATTCACTCTCATTCTCAGAAGATGCTCCTTTACCAAGTTTTGACTTCAAGTTCTCTTTGAATTCTCTTTCAATCATCTGATTCTTCTACTCGGTGAAGGGGGCCAAAGCACAGCCCATGCTACAAAATGTTCTTACATGTTTCCATCATGTCTTCAAAATCCTTTAACATGGAGAAAGATCAGATTTAGCCTAAGAATATGCATGTTTCTTCTTGCAGACACACCAAAGTTGGCGTTCTCATTTGCTTCAGGCTTAAATGGGAATCTTGGGCCTCTCCCCAACGACACCATACTGGTTTTCAAAAAAGAAATCACAAATTTTGGAAAAGCATACAGTAAAATAACAGGTAACTGTACAGTCGTTCCAGAGACACTGATTGGTTTGATGTCTGGTTTGGTTCTTCTCTCTGGTGGTGTAGAGACTCTGTACTGATCCATCTGTTTCTCCTTCTGCAGGTGTTTTCATTGCTCCACTCAGAGGAGTCTATTACTTCAGGTTTAATGTACTTGGTTCCAGCAGTTCACACATGCTGGCTGTATGTTTGTACAAAAATGAAGAGAAAGTTTTAGACGTGACTGAATACCCGAAAGGAACATATAAGTACGCCATTGGTGGAGCCACTCTGCTGCTGCAGAAAGGAGATCATGTGTATGTTATGCTCAGAAGTAACAGTCAGATTAATGACAACAGTGACAACCATTGCAATTTCAGTGGTTTTCTGCTGTTTGCGAAGTGAAATGCTTTTAGTGCTGAGGGAAAAGAGGAATTAGTACAGCGCTAAAATCTCATAATCATCATATGGAAATACACTGCATGTATTTTCATTTTTTACATGTTAAATGCCTTTCATATATGTTGTGTTTCAATAAAAAATGCATTCCAAGTTCTATTTTTTTTTCATGACATACTGCAAATGGACTGTGTACCAAATACTTAGAGTACATTTAAAACGTGACCTGCATTTTTAATGTAGTCGAGATAATTTAACATTGGGTAGCAAATTAAGTGTCAGAATTCATTTAACAGGGCAAAAACACTGTAAGTATTTCAGAATACAGGAAATTTGTACTTGTTTGATGCTTTCTTCTTGATCTATTTTGTGTCAATATTCTCTTTGCTTTGCCATTCCTTGCCATTGTCACTGATATAAAAATGAATGTGATATATACTGTATAGGTCACACTTTATTTGGATGGACAGATACCTAAATCACTAACAAACTTTCAGTTGATTATCAACAACCGTATGGTTATATTTGGGGTTAGGACTAGATGTAGGTTTTGTCTTGAGAAATAGATTTAATAAAATCTTTCATACTAACTTGAAGTTCAGTTACATTTAATAGATATTTAGTTGAATTTTACTTAAAGATATACTGAGCATTTACGAAGCATCTCCAGTGGACCATGCAAATAAAGTGTTACCGTGCATTGTGTTTATTTCCTAAATGAGATCAGGTGATCAAAATGGCTTCTTTGAGGTGATGTCATTAAAGTGTGTGTGTGTGTGTGGATGATTTCAAAGAAAGGTGGCAGGCACACACTTTCACTTTCATTTCCTGTTTGGAGTGCAGTGACAAAATGGTAATTAAAACAAGACAGACTCTGTTTATCACTCATAAATGAGACGAATCACAACATTGTGACGATGGATTTTTCACTTGTTATGCTTAAAAAGCTGCTCATCTGCTTTTTGTTTGTTTGTTTTCTTGCTTGTTTTTGTTTTTATTTTCATTTCAGGTCTTCCTCTGACCCATCAACCTGCCTACTTAGCACTACTTAGCTTTCTCGGGCTTTGTTATTCACAAATTGTGCTCTACATATGCATTATTATTGGTTTAATTCATCAGCTGGATGAGTTTATGCACCAACATTTCAGCGTGTTTAATCAGTTCCCTAATCTTTATCTTGGTGCATCCTTGTGTAAGTCTTGCTGGCTCTTTCCAGCTATTATTAATGTTACAATGCTGTCATCTAGTGTTCAAATATACAATCACAGGTAACAATTTAGCAAAACATGTGGCATTACAGGAAAAGCATACACTCATTTTTTTCACTTTATAAAGATGCAGAAGGTGTAATAATGTGCTTATGCAACCCAAAATGGGCAACACAATACTGATCACTGCTAAGGAGATATTTTAATTACACAAATTTGATTTATGGCCAAACCAGCTTCAAGTTTTAATAAATTTGTTGAGCAATATTGTTTCACATCGTTCTGAATTTCTGCTGTTGTTTCACAATCTTTTAAAAACAGATTCAGATGGATTAATATTGTTACAGTCTCTTATTTTTGTATTTAACTTATAAATAATAGACTGCTTATGCTCGTGGGTATATTTTGGTTTGTCCATCTGAATTTACATGACCAAATCATAAGTCAAATTATTCAGTAACTGCATGGAATAAATGTCATTAATGGGGATCCTCAGTCATGTACTGTCATGTACTGTGGTTCCCTAAACTCCAGCCCATGACTGCATATCCATAATCATCCACATATTGCTATATGCTTACAATTCACTGCTGAAAGCCAAAAATCTTAGATGCTCTTTGTATTATTTTATAAAAATAATTTTTACAGAGCAGATCACTGAAGAGACGCCATCTGTTTATAGTTTATAGCCCAGATTTGTGGAAAAAATGGGTCGACTTTCAGTAGAAAAAAAAACGTGAGTCCAGATTCTTTTATTATAAGGTTTTAAAATGACATCACCCATCTATTTGACTGGAAAGAAGACAGTTACAGCCTCATATGACCCCCACCTTTTGAATGTAGCTCATGAAATATGAACGTTATGAAGAATATGATGAAGTGCGTCCGGTGGTTTCCAAGGTGTTTAAGAGGTTAATCGGTGAAAGCCAATTGGAACAACTGATGTAAGACAATTTGGACAGAGGACAAAGTGAATTAAATGTGCTGCTGTGTCAGTCTGCACTGTGGATTCCCACCAAAACATAGTTTTCAGGTACAGTCATTCTTGTTCCCAACCACCAAATGCTGAGTTTGCTGAACTGCAAATTTCCCTCATTTGCAGATTCTATATTTTAAGGTGATTTGAATATAATCATACAGTAACATGCAAATGTTTGGTGCCCTGGTAAAATCATATGATTAGTTGATTTTCTGAAAATAAGTTAACACAGATTGAAAACACAGCTCTGCACATTTTGATACACAAATATGGTTTATTGGCTGAATGTAACATATCGCTGTTGTCAGAAGAAAACCTGGTATCTCTATTTTTATCATATTTTCAGTTTTTGATATAATTAGAAAATGCTTATTGCTGTTTACGTTGTGGTAAAATTTCATGATGAATGGATGAAAAGAAATGACTTGGAGAACGTCTGGTTCCATGGAGGACGTTCACTTAGAAAATGATCAACTTCATCTTGAATTGAAAAAAGATACGTCTTATAAACCTATTAAACAAATACTGATGTGCAATTTACATCATCTGCAAAGATTTAATCATTTATGGTACTGTGCAAAAGATAGAGACCCCCCTCCCCCCCTTCATTTTCTTTCTTCTTTTTTTTTATTTCCTGTGCGAACTGCCTTTTTTCAGAAAAAAGCAGAAAGCACATCTAACAGACATGTACACAGAAGCCTCATCGACTAAATCAGATATCAGATTAAATCAGTGTTCAGTGAGTCGCTCTCTCTCTTCATTCTAGCTGCCATTCTTTTCAGGAGACTCACTTTCAGCTTCTCAAAGAATCTGCAGACACACCTCCAAAGTTCAGTCTTAGAAGCTGGTTGTACTTTATACTCTTTCAAGGTACTCGCAATCATCACATTCGTCCCCCGATGGAAGGGGTCCAAAGCACTGTAACTAGTGCAAAAGCATTTAAAGCATAACTGATGCTATAAATGTTCATGCAATTACAGATTTTCACCAGAGGGGTCTCCAAATCCACAAAACGTACACAGTGAAGTGTGATGTGTGCAAAATGCTGAAAGTTTATTGTTGTTGTGATAAAGTATGTCACAATATGCTTTTTTGACCACATCGGCCGATGGTGCAATGTTGAGGGAGGCGAGGGGGTAAGATGCAAGTGTGAGTCTGGGTTTTTCATTGTAATCCTTGATGAAAATGAAAGAAATCCACAAGAGTAACTAAGAACGAGACTAAAAAGGCACAAGAAATAAGATGTTCAACCTAAAAGGAAACAAAAGACTGAGCAGATACAACCACAAACACTAAGCAAGGCCTGGAAACAACAACACCGAGCAAAGGCAAGACAAACCACCAGGGTATTAATACACTCAGAATGAACTAGAAACACCTGAGACTAATGAGTGGGTGGAGCTACAGACTACACACAGATGGGAACACTAATGGGAAGTTGAGGGAGCAGCGCAGAGACAAGGCCAAAAGCTACAATAAGAGTGCATGAAAGCCAATGACACAGTAAATGGCACAGCAGTTCTTGACAGATGGATCTTATTATACAAATATATCTCACAAAAACTAAATACTGTAATGAACATTGTGTTTCAGTAGTGACTGTTAACTAATATATATATATATATATATATATATATATATATATATATATATATATATAAATAAATAAAGCAGCTTACTGAATTTAATTTCTGGCTCATGTTTATACTGGAGATGAGAGAGATGATCAACACAACATGGAGGTGGAGAGTGAGACCATAAAAATTAATGTGGTTCCAGACCATCAGTTAATTTTTCTTTCAAATTTGCAGTAACTAAAACTTTGGTTGACCTTTGTGTTTATATGAAGTTTTATAGACTGTAGACAGATTTCCTGCCTGTCGCTGCTGTCAGAACAAAAACTTGTATCTCTAAAATGGTAACTTTACAGGAGAAGAAAAAACTATACTTTACTTTTAATGTAAGTCAATAGAACCAGATTTTTTTCTAAGCCATTTTGGGATGTTTATTTTGGTCCATTCATCATGAAATTCACACATAATGTAAAGAACAACAGGTATTTGATGATAAAAATGGAAATACAATGTTTTGTTCCAGCAGCAGTGATATTTTGATGCCAGTCCTGAACAATTTGTCCAGCCCACAGTTATTAATGTAATGTTAAACCACCTTTTTTAAAATTACATTACATAACAGCAACCCAAGTAGTCGAGTCCTCACCCTTTCCAATAATGTATCCATGAAATGTTTCCATGGGATGCGTGACTAACTCCCGAGTCTGTTGGTTTAAATTATATCCTATATTCGGCACTAAGGGTCCACATGACAGTGGAGAAACATATGTTGGTATCACACAGCAAATACCTTACATGTACTATCCTACATTTGTCTCTCCCAAATTGTAGCCAGTAAATATATATAAATATATATGTATCATGCACAGAGTCACACATGTTTAATCTTTGATCTGCTGTCCCCACTATGAACACAAAGATGAGCTTGTGCAGTTTACTTCTGTGTTTTCTATTCTTCAAATGTGTCCACAGTCTTACCCCTCCAATTCCGTCCTTTCCAAATAAGCCTGATCATATTTGAGGTAGACAAATTGGATACACTTTATTTGGAGTGGTCCTTTGTAGATGATCAACAAACTCTTAACTGAGTATCAGTAACACATCAACAACACACCAGTGAAGTAGCAGCAGTGAAGCATCTGAATACACTGAAGTAAATATCTTGTAGATGTTCTGTTGATACATTACTTACATTAAGTAGATGTGTTGATAATATGTTGCTTGCAAAACCCAACGTTACCAACCTTACCCACAACCTAACTTTCACCCTGGCCCTAATCCTAACCCTAAACTTAAACTCTACCCAAAACCTACTCTTAGCCCTAACCCTGGGCTGGGATTAGGTTAAAAGTTTATTAATCATCTACAAATGACCACTCCACATACAGTATTAACATATAACTGTATGGGTAGCTGAGGATAAACCACAGAAGGTTTTAGATAGCAGGGTTTCTTATGGGAGAAATCTTCACAATTTGGAAGAGATTTGGGGGCAACAGAGCTAGAATACAAGTGAAGAGGAACTACCTCATAGTGTCTAGGCTTAAATCTGCCTGGCATGCATTATAAGAGCAATTTAAAAAATATATATCTGATTCACTTTTCTTGCATAAAATTGACCTGATTATAGAATTCAAATCATTTTTTAAATGATAACCTGGGCAGGGGTCCTTTTGGGATATGTTGCCTTGAGGTAAAATTGCGCAACAATTGGATGAAATGATACAGATCCATGTTCCCTCAAGTGGTGAGAACTGGCTTGTGACTGGCTAAATCCATCCCACGGTTGCACAATGTTGCTTCTGGGCAACAAAATATTTCTGCAATTTCACATAACTGAGAAATGATACTGAATGTTAAACAGAGGATTGAAAGTGCTAGAACAGATCATGTGATCAAATGGCTTCATTCAGGTGATGTCATTAAAGTGTGTGTGTGGTTGATTTCACAGAAAAGTGCACAATAAATACAAGGACATTTTACCCCTTTAATTCATTTGGTATAGTGTAGTTGGTAATATGACTGCTCTCCTCTTAGCAGTCTGGGGTTTGATTCTCTGCCTGAGCAAATCACACCCTGCTATACCAATAAGGCTACATTTACACAGCAGGTAAAAGTGGCCCAAATCTGATTTTCTCACCAAATCCGATTTCTTTGTTTGGCTGTTCACATTATCTTTTAAATGTGATCTGTATGCGACTTCAGTCTGAACAGATCAGCTCCTAAACCGACCCACAAAAGAACAATGAGTGTCAGGCTCATCCAGAGGTAAACAATCATGACGGCCAGCGAACGCCAGTCGCTCCCGGAGCTACAGTTTCATCTCCACCAACATCACAGGACACACAGTTCCCTAGCTGGTGGGTGGGAAACTCCTCAGACCACCTTAACCATGGGGGAAGGTTCCTCTTAGCCCCTTGTAGCTGTGATGTAGTAGCACTCAAATGATCAGTCCAGTCAGACTCGTAGCTGCGGTGTCGCATCGCTTAAGGAACCAGCACCTATTTTATTAGAATGTTTATATATTATATACATTTATGCATCTCTACAAATCATTGCATCAGGAGAGTTCAAACAAATTGATCTATTTCACATAAATGTAACATTTCCTGTTTGGAGTGCAGTGACATAATGGTAATTAAAACAAGACAGACTCTGTTTATCACTCATAAACGAGACGAATCACTGGATTGTTACTTTGGATTTTTAACTTGTTATGCTTAAAAAGCTGCTTATCTGCTTTTTGTTTGTTTTCTTGCTTGTTTTTGTTTTTATTTTCATTTCAGGTCTTCCTCTGACCCATCAACCTGCCTACTTAGCACTACTTAGCTTTCTAGTGCTTTGTTATTCACAAATTGTGCTCTACATATGCATTATTATTGGTTTAATTCATCAGCTGGATGAGTTTATGCACCAACAATTCAGCGTGTTTAATCAGATCCCTAATCTTTATCTTGGTGCATCCTTGTGTAAGTCTTGCTGGCTCTTTCCAGCTATCAATAATGTTACAATGCTGACATCTAGTGTTCAAATATACAATCACAGGTAACAATTTACCAAAACATGTGGCAATACAGGAAAAGCATTGACAACACTCATTTTTGTATGTGTAATAATGTGTTTATACAACCCAAAATGGGTTGTACAATACTGATCATTGCTAAGGAGATATTTTAATTACACAATTTTGATTTATGGCCAAACCAGCTTCAAGTAAAGTAGATTGTTCACACATACATACAAGCCCACAGTGCACTTCACCACATATCTGGTTATGATTTTCCCGTTTTTATCTAAAAAGACAGGGCCGACACGTCTTGGAAGGGTTGAACACATCACATTGTCAAGAAATTATTTTGTATGTTTTATTTTAGCAGTATTTCACGTTGTTCTGAATTTCTGTTGTTTCACAATTTTTTAAAAACAGATTCAGATGGATTAATATTGTTACAGTCTAAGATTGTTTCTCTTATTTTTGTGTTTAACTTATAAATAATAGACTGCTTATGCTCATGGGTGTATTTCCATCTGAATTTACATGACCAAATCATAAGTCAAATTATTCAGTAACTGTATGAAATAAATATAATTTTTATTTTATTCATTTTTTGTAAAAGCTCCCCTCAAATTAACAGAAAATGTGTTCTACTATCACACATATTACTATATGCTTACAATTTACTGCTGAAAGCCAAAAATCTTAGACGCTCTGTATTTTTTTGTAAAAATAATGTTTACAGAGCAGATCACTGAAGAGACGCCATCTGTTTATAGTTTATAGCCCAGATTTGTGGAAAAATAGGTCGACTTTCAGTAGACTGAGTTCAGTTTCTTTTATTATAAGGGTTTAAAATGACATCACCCATCTATTTGACTGGAAAGAAGACAGTTACAGCCTCATATGACACCCACTTTTGAATGTAGCTCATGAAATATAAAGGTTATGAAGAATATGACGAAGTGCGTTTTGGAACCGGTGGTTCAAAGGAGTTTAAGAGGTTAATCATTGAGAGCCAATTGGAACAACTGATGCAAGACAATTCGGACAGTGAATTAAATGTGCTGCTGTGTCAGTCTGCATTGTGGATTCCCACCAAAACATAGTTTTCAGGAACAATCATTCTTGTTCCCAATCACCAAATGCTGAGTTTAATTGTTTGCTGAACTGCAAATTTCCCTCATTTGCAGATTCTGTATTTTAACGTAATTTGAATATAATCATACAGTAACATGCAAATGTTTGGTGCCCTGGTAAAATCATATGATTAGTTGATTTCTGAAAATAAGTTAACACAAATTGAAAACACAGCTCTGCACATTTTGATACACAATTGTGGTTTATTGGCTGAATGTAACATATCGCTGTTGTCCTGTGCCAAACCTATGGCACATTTTATTATGCAGGAAAAATGTAAATAAATGTCTTTCCTGTGGAGGACGTTCACTTAGAAAATAAACAACTTCATCTTGAATTCAGAAAAAAAAATCTTATTAACATATTAAATACTGATGTGCAATTTACATCATCTGTAACGATTTAATCATTTATGGCACTGTGCACAAGATAGAACTTTCTTTTTCTTTTTTTATTTCCTGTGCAAACTGTCTTTTTTTCAGACAAAAGCAGAAAGCACATTTAACAGACATGTACACAGAAGCCTCATCGACTAAATCGAATATCAGATTAAATCTGTGTTCAGTGAGTCGCTCTCTCTCTTCATTCTAGCTGCCGTTCTTTTCAGGAGACTCACTTTCAGCTTCTCAAAGAATCTGCAGACACACCTCCAAAGTTCTTAGAAGTCTTAGAAGCTGGTTGTACTTTATACTCTTTCAAGGTACTCACAATCATCACATTCGTCGCCCGATGGAAGGGGTCCAAAGCACTGTAACTAGTGCAAAAGCATTTAAAGCATAGCTGATGTTATAAATGTTCATGCAATTACAGATTTTCACCAGAGGGGTCTCCAAATCCACAAAAAGTACACAGTGAGGTGTGGTGTGCGCAAAATGATGAGATTTGACCACATCGGCCGATGGTGCAATGTTGAAGGAGGCGAGGGGGTAAGATGCAAGTGTGAGTCTGGGTTTTTCATTGTAATCCTTGATGAAAATGAAAGAATTCCACAAGAGTAACTAAGAACAAGACCAAAAAAAGCACAAGAAATAAGATGTTCAACCTAAAAGAAAATAAAAGACTGAGAAGATACAACCACAAACACTAAGCAAGGCCTGGAAAAAACAACACTGAGTGACGGCAAGACAAACCACCAGGGTAGAAATACACTCAGAATGAACTAGAAACACCTGAGACTATTGAGTGGGTGGAGCTACAGACTACACACAGATGGGAACACTAATGGGTAGTTGAGGCCCAGACAATTTATTTATTTATTTATTTTTTCCAAAAGTATTCACTCGTCTGCCTCGACACAGATATGAACTTGACTCTCATCCCATTCTTAATCCATAGTGTTTAATATGATGTTGGCCCACCCTTTGCAGCTATAACAGCTTGAACGGCTCTCCATCACTATTATACCAGCAAATTCTAAAAGAAAATGTTAGGACAGCTGACTGTGAGTCTCCATCTACAGACTCTATAGTCTTACTGGGAGACTTCAATGCTCATGTTGGCAATGACTGGGAGACCTGAAGAGGCGTGATTGGGAAGAACGGCCTGCCTGATCTAAACCCGAATGGTGAATTGTTATTGGACTTCTGTGACAGGCATGGATTGTCCATAATGAAGGACACAAGGATGTTCATAAGTGTACATGGTACCAGAGCTCCTTGGGTCAAAGGTCAATGATTGACTTTGTTGTTGTTTCATCTGACTTGGGACCATATGTTCTGGACACTCGGGTAAAGAGAGGTGCTGAGCTGTCAACTGATCACCATCTGGTGGTGAGTTGGATCAGATGGCATGGAAGACTGATGGTCAGAACCGGTAGGCCCAAGTGAATAGTGAGGGTGTGCTGGGAACGACTGTCGGAAGCCCCTGTTCGGAATGATTTTAACTCCCACCTCCAGGAGAGCTTTTCTCATGTCCCGGAGGAGGTAGGTGGCATGGAGTCTGAATGGACCCTGCTCAAAACCTCCATTGTGGAAGCTGCCAGGCATAGCTGTGGCCAAAAGCTTGTGGGTGTCTGTCAGGGCGGTAACCCAAGAACCCCCTGGTGGACACCGGTGGTGAGGGAGGCCGTCAAGTTGAAGAAAGAGGCCTTTAGGGACTGGATGGCCTGAAGGTCTCCCAACTCAGCAGATGGGTACCGACAGACAAAAAAAGGTGGCAGCGGCAATGGTGGTGGAAGCAAAATCCAGGGGGTGGGAGGAGTTTGGTGAGGCCACGGAAAAAGACATTCGGTCAGCCTCTTGGAGGTTGTGAATAACTGTCCGGTGACTCAGGAGCGGTCGAGGTGGCTTTGCCCAAGCTGTTTTCAGCAGGGGTGGAGAAACTCTGACTTCAAATGAGGATATTGTCGGTCGGTGGAAGGAGCACTTTGAGGAACTCCTTAATCTGGGAGACAGCCTCCCTCACGGGAGTCAGGGCCAGAGGATTCTGGCATGTCAAGCTCCATTTCCCTGGTGGAGGTCACTGAGGTAGTTGGCAAGCTCTTCAGTGGCAAGGTGCCGGGGGTGGATGGGATTCGTCAGGAGATGCTTAAGGCTCTGGATATTGTGGGGCTGTCATGGCTGATACACTCTACAATATTGCATAGACCTCGGGAAGAGTACCATTGGATTGGCCGACCGGGGTGGTGGTCCCTATTTTTAAGAGAGGGGAACGGAGGGTGTATCACACTGCTCAGCCTCCCTGGGAAAGTCTATGCCAAGGTGCTGGAAAGGAGACTTTGAACGATAGTTGAACCTCAGATTGAGGAGGAACAGTGTGGATTCCATCCTGGCTGTGGAGCAATGGACCCTCTCACAGATTGCTGAGGGGGCATGGGAGTTTGCCAACCCAGTTTACATGTGTTCTGTGGACTTGGAGAAGGCTTACGACCGTGTTCCCCGAGATATCTTGTGGGAGGTCCTCTGGGAGTATGGGGTGCCGGGACTACTACTCCGGGCTATTCAATCTCTGTTCTCCTGAATTGAGAGCTGTGTTCGCATACTCGGCATCAAGTCAGGCTCTTTCAGTGTTAGCGTTGGCCAGGGTTGTGCCTTGCCTCCACTCCTGTTTGTGATATTCATGGACAAGGTGTCAAGGTCAGGAGGGCGTTATGTGTGGAGGCCGGAGGGTGGCATGTCTGCTATTTGCAGACGATGTTGTTGTTTTGGCTGGATCGCATGGATGCCTCCAGCGCTCACTGGAGCAGTTTGCAGCCAAGTGTGAAGAGGTTGGTATGTGGATCAGCATCTCCAAATCTGACTCCATGGTCCTAGCCCGGAAAAGGATGGCATGCCCACTCCAGGTAAAGGGAAAAGACTTGCCCCAGGTGGAGGAGTTTAAGTATCTCAGGGTCTTGTTCACAAGTGATGGGAAGAGGGATTGTGAGAACAACTGCAGGCTGGGACAGGCGGCAGCAGTAATGCGGTCACTGTACCGGACTGTAGTGGGGAAGAGGGAGCTGAGCCATGAGGCAAATTTCTCTGTTTACAGGTCCGTCTACATCCCAACCCTCACCTATGGTCATGAGATGTGGGTAATGACCAAATGAATGAGATTGTGAAAACAAATGGTGGAAATGAGATTTCTTCGCAGGGTGGCAGGCTACACTCTACTTGATAGGGGCAGGAGCTCAGTCATCCGGGAGGAGGTCTGAGTAGAGCCACTACTCCTCCGCATTGAGAGGAGCCAGCTGAGGTGGTTCGGGCATCTGATCTGGGTTTCCATGGGATGCATGCAACTCCTGAGTCGGTTGGTTCAAATTATATCCTATATTCGGCACTAAGGGTCCACATGACAGTGGTGAAACTTATGTTGGTATCACACAGCAAATACCTTACAGGTACTATCCTACATTTGTCTCTCCCAAACTGTAGCCAGTAAATATATGTGTATCATACACAGAGTCACATATGCTTAATCCTTGATCTGCTGTTGAGCTTGTGCAGTTTACTTCTGTATTTTATATTCTTCAAATGTGTCCACAGTCTTACCCCTCCAATTCTGTCCTTTCCAACTAAGCCTGATCATATTTGAGGTAGACGCATTGGCAGCACTTTATTTGGAGGGGTCCTTTGTAGATGATCAACAAACTCTTAACTGAGTATCAGTAACACATCAACAACACACCAGTGAAGCAGCAGCAGTGAAGCATCTGAATACACTGAAGTAAATATCTTGTAGATGTTCTGTTGATACATTACTTACATTAAGTAGATGTGTTGTTAATATGTTGCTTGCAAAACCCAACGTTACCAACGTTACCCACAACCTAACTTTCACCCTGGTAATCTTAACCCTGGCCCTAATCATAACCCTAAACTGAACCTCAACCCAAAATCTACTCTTAGCCCTAACCCTGGGCTAGGATTAGGTTAACAGTTTATTAATCATCTACAAATGACCACTCCACATACAGTATTAACATATAACTCTATGGGTGGCTGAAGATAAACCACAGAAGACGTTAGATAGCAGGGTTTCTTATGGGAGAACCAACATGCATGGCCAACTAAAATAGTGTGGGACAGTTCCATTATTTAGGATGGAGAAATGGCAAATGATTATGCAAATCTTCAGAATTTGGGGGAGGTTTGGGGGCAACAGAGCTAGAATACAAGTGAAGAGAAACTACCTGATAGTGTCTAGGCTTAAATCTGTCTGGCAGACATTATAAGATTGATTTAATAATGTATATATCCAATTCACTTTTCTTGCATAAAATGGAGGCAACATTGCGCGACAATTGGATGAAATGATACAGATCCATGTTCCCTGAAGTGATGAGAACTGGCTTGTGACTGGCTTAATCCATCCCGCTGTTGCACAAATGTTGCTTCTAGGCAACAAAAATATTTTTGCAATTTCACATAGCTGAACAATTGTACAGAATGTCAAAAACAAATGTGTGAAAGTGCCCTCTAAGAGATAGTACGACCAAAAACATACTTTTTTACTGACTTACTCAAAATCTGCCCTTTATTGTTAACCCTGTCAGTGTCCTTACATATGTATAATGTTATTGTCAAGTGAGGAGAATGTGTCACTATGTCACTATGCTTTGTTAAGGACAGAAATGTAGGGCTTGGTATATCCTTTCACTACTCCTTCTCGAGGACATTTCATTTCTCAAGGAGTCGATTTATTGATTTTGAGTCATGCTGAACTGTAAAACATGGAGTACGTCGACATTTCACGACGTTTCAGCATCTACCACACTGCCCCTTCTTTTTATTGCAAATTCACACTTCACGAACCGATGTGTGGAACCATGCATCAGCTTCTGTACAGAAGGTGTTTGCAGTGTCAGATAATGCTTCACTAACACAAGTAGAGAGTTTGTCTATCATTGCTGACTATTTAACCCCTTATAATCTAATTATGTAGTATTCAGTAACTACAAGGACTGACTGGCCGAGTTATTTTTGGGTAATAGAAGTTTAAATAAAACTTTGGGCCACTGTAAACACAGTAGAACTACATTTAAATGTCAATTCCATTATTTTTCCAATATGAACTGGAGTTTTTGTTCTTGACTTGTAACTACAACAACCATAAAGAACCACACAGTTCTGCTAGGAATTTAGACATGGTTTCATTGTATACAGTGGTGCTTGGAAGTTTGTGGACCTTTTAAGAATTTTCTACATTTCTGCACAAATTTGACCTAAAACTTTATCAGACCCTAAAAGTATATAAAGAGAACCAAATTAAATAAATAGGGCAAAAAAAGTATTAAATAGATCTATTTAGTTTACTTTTTTATGTTTGGAGAAAGGAAAGCACTGCATTCCAGCATAAAAACCTATCCTATCTGTGAAACATGGTGGTGGTAGTATCATAGTTTGCTGCATCGTGGCCTGGACAGCTTGCCAACACTATTGTACCAGCAAATTCTAAAGGAAAATGTCAGGACAGCTGACTGTGAGCTGAAACTCAAATTGTGGGTCATGCACCAAGCCGATGTGCAGGACTAATCAACAGTTACCGTAAACATTTAGTTGCAGTTATTGCTGCACAAGTGGGTCACACCAGATACTGAAAACAAAGGTTCACACACTTTTGCCACTCACAGATACACTATACTGCATATATATGCAGACTGCTTCTACAAACATTAGTGAAAGAATGAGTCGCTCTCAGGAGCTCAGTGAATTCCAGCGTGGTACCGTGATAGGATGCCACCTGTGCAACAAGTCCAGTCGTGAAATTTCCTCACTACTAAATATTCCACAGTCAACTGTCAGTGGTGTTATAACAAAGTGGAAGTGACTGAGCACGACAACAACTCAGCCATGAAGTGGTCGGCCACGTAAAATGACCGAGCGGGGTCAGCGGATGCTGAGGCATATAGTGCGCACAGGTCACCGACTTTCTGCAGAGTCAATCACTACAGACCTCCAAACTTCTTTTGGCCTTCAGATTCATGGAATGGGTTTCCATAGCCAAGCAGCTGCATCCAAGCCTTACATCACCACGTGCAATGCAAAGCGTCGAATGCAGTGGTGTTAAGCACGCCGCTAAACTTAACCTCAACCCAAAACCTACTCTTAGCCCTAACCCTGGGATACGATTAGGATAACAGTTTATTAATCATCTACAAATGATCACTCCAAATACAGTATTAACAATATAACTGTATGGGTGGCTGAGGATAAACCACAGAAGATTTTAGATAGCAGGGTTTCTTATGGGAGAACCAAGATGCATGGCCAACTAAGATAATGTGGGACAATTCCATTATTTAGGATGTTATAATTGCAAATGATTATGCAAATTTTCACAATTTTGAAGAGGTTTGGGGGCAAAAGAGCTAGCATATGAGTGAAGAGAAACTACCTGATAGTGTCTAGAATGAAATCTGTCTGGCATGCATTAAAAGAGCAATATATATAACAAATATATATATATGTATGTATATATGTGTATATGTATATATACATACTATATATATCCAATTCACCTGTCTTTTATAAAATTGACCTCATTATTGAATTCAAATAATTTTTAAAATAATAACATGTGCAGGGGTCCTTTTGGGATATTTTGCCTTGAGGCAACATTGTGCAACAATTGGATGACATGATATAGATCCATGTTCCCTCAAGTGGTGATAACTGGCTTGTGACTAGCTAAATCCATCCCACTGTTGCACAAATGTTGCTTCTAGGCAACAAAAACATTTTTGCAAGTTCACATAGCTGAAAAATTATACAGAATGTTAAAAGATGTGTGAAAGTGCCCTCTAAGAGATAGTATGACCAAAAACATGCTTTTTTACTGACTTACTCAAAATCTGCCCTTTATTGTTAACCCTGTCAGTGTCCTTAAATATGTATAATGCTATTGTAAAGTGAGGAGAATGTTTGTTGCCCTGAGGCAACATTGTGCAACAGAGGGTTAATGGAGTATCAACAGCTGATAAGACCCAAATGTATCATAAACTATAAAAGTGTGTGAAAGATTTCACTGATGGCCCAGAAAGACTTTTAAATTGGTCACTATGCTGTGTTAAGGACAGAAATGTAGGGCTTGGTATATCCTTTCACTACTCCTTCTCGAGGACATTTCATTTCTCAAGGAGTCGATTTATTGATTTTGAGTCATGCTGAACTGTAAAACATGGAGTACGTCTGCAGTTTCAGCATCTACCACTCTGCCCCTTCTTTTTATTGCAAATTCACACTTCACGAACCGATGTGTGGAACCATGCATCAGCTTCTGTACAGAAGGTGTTTGCAGTGTCAGATAATGCTTCACTAACACAAATAGAGAGTTTGTCTATCATTGCTGACTATTTAACCCCTTATAATCCCAAGCCTATTACACACTAAGTCTAATTATGTAGTATTCAGTAACTACAAGGACTGACTGGCCGAGTTATTTTTGGGTAATAGAAGTTTAAATAAAACTTTGGCCCACTGTAAACACAGTAGAACTACATTTAAATGTCAATTCCAGAGAGAAAACCCTACAGAGGTTATTATTTTTACAATAGGAACTGGAGTTTTTGTTCTTGACTTGTAACTACAACAACCATAAAGAACCACACAGTTCTGCTAGGAATTTAGACATGGTTTCATTGTATACAGTGGTGCTTGGAAGTTTGTGGACCTTGTAGAATTTTCTACATTTCTGCAGATATTTGACCTAAAACTTTATCAGATCCTAAAAGTGAATAAAGAGAACCAAATTAAACAAATGAGGCAAAATAGTATTAAATAGATTCTTTTAGTTTACTTTTTTATGTGTGGAGAAAGGAAAGCACTGCATTCCAGCATAAAAACCTATCCTATCTGTGAAACATGGTGGTAGTAGTATCATAGTTTGCTGCATCTGGGCCTGGACAGCTTGCCATCACTATTGTACCAGCAAATTCTAAACGAAAATGTCAGGACAGCTGACTGTGTGTGTATATATATATATATATATATATATATATATATAATATATATATATATAACACACACACACACACACACACACACACACACTTTGTCTTGCATAAAATTGACCTGATTATTAAATTCAAATCATTTTTTAAATAATAACCTGTACAGGGGTCCTTTTGGGATATGTTGTGTGAAAGATGTCACTGATGGCCCAGAAGGACGTTTAAATTGGTAACTATGCTGTGTTAAGGACAGAAATGTAGGACTTGGTGTATCCTTTCACTACTCCTTCTCGAGGACATTTCATTTCTCAAGCAGAATGGTATGAATACAGTAGCGGACAAGTGTGGCGATAGTGGTTTGCTGTCATTTCAGGAGCTGCAGATGCTTTTTAATCTTTCAGCTTCTTCATATTTTGTTTATTTACAACTTTTTTCAATAGAAACTGCAGTTTTTGTTCTTGACTTGTAACTACAACAACCACAAAGAACCATACAGTTCTGCTAGGAATTATACATGGTTTCATTGTATACAGTGGCTACATTTCTGCACAAATTTGACCTAAAACTTTATCAGACCCTAACTGTGGATAAAGACAACCAAATTAAACAAATGATGCAAAATAGTATTAAATAGATCTATTTAGTTTACTTTTTTATGTACACATTTAGTTGCAGTTATTCCTGCACAAGTGGGTCACACCAGATACTGAAAACAAAGGTTCACATCCTTTTGCCACTCACAGATACACTATACTGCATATATATGCAGACTGCTTCTACAAACATTAGTGAAAGAATGAGTCGCTCTCAGGAGCTCAGTGAATTCCAGCGTGGTACCGTGATCGGATGCCACCTGTGCAACAAGTCCAGTCGTGAAATTTCCTCACTACTAAATATTCCACAGTCAACTGTCAGTGGTGTTATAACAAAGTGGAAGTGACTGAGAACACAACAACTCAGCCATGAAGTGGTCGGCCACGTAAAATGACAGAGCAAGGTCAGCGGATGCTGAGGTCTATAGTGCGCACAGGTCACCGACTTTCTGCAGAGTCAATCACTACAGACCTCCAAACTTCTTTTGGCCTTCAGATTCATGGAATGGGTTTCCATGGCCGAGCAGCTGCATCCAAGCCTTACATCACCACACGCAATGCAAAGCGTCGAATGCAGTGGTGTTAAGCACGCCGCCAAACTTAACCTCAACCCAAAACCTACTCTTAGCCCTAACCCTGGGATACGATTAGGATAACAGTTTATTAATCATCTACAAATGACCACTCCACATACAGTATTACATAAACTTAGGGTGGCGATAAACCACAGAAGATTTTAGATAGCAGGGTTTCTTATGGGAGAACCAAATGCATGGCCAACTAAGATAATGTGGGACAATTCCATTATTTAGGATGTTATAATTGCAAATGATTATGCAAATTTTTACAATTTTGAAGAGGTTTGGGGGCAAAAGAGCTAGAATACGAGTGAAGAGAAACTACCTGATAGTGTCTAGAATGAAATCTGTCTGGCACGCATTAAAAGAGCAATTAAAAAAAATAATATGTATGTATATATATATATATATATATATATATATATATATATATATATATATAAACATACATACATATATATCCAATTCACCTGTCTTTTAAAAAATTGACCTCATTATTGAATTCAAATAATTTTTAAAATAATAACATGTGCAGGGGTCCTTTTGGGATATTTTGCCTTGAGGCAACATTGTGCAACAATTGGATGACATGATATAGATCCATGTTCCCTCAAGTGGTGACAACTGGCTTGTGACTAGCTAAATCCATCCCACTGTTGCACAAATGTTGCTTCTAGGCAACAAAAACATTTTTGCAATTTCACATAGCTGAAAAATTATACAGAATGTTAAAAAGATGTGTGAAAGTGCCCTCTAAGAGATAGTATGACCAAAAACATGCTTTTTTACTGACTTACTCAAAATCTGCCCTTTATTGTTAACCCTGTCAGTGTCCTTAAATATGTATAATGCTATTGTAAAGTGAGGAGAATGTTTGTTGCCCTGAGGCAACATTGTGCAACAGAGGGTTAATGGATGTATCAGACAGCTGATAAGACTGAAATGTATCATAAACTATAAAAGTGTGTGAAAGATTTCACTGATGGCCCAGAAAGACTTTTAAATTGGTCACTATGCTGTGTTAAGGACAGAAATGTAGGGCTTGGTATATCCTTTCACTACTCCTTCTCGAGGACATTTCATTTCTCAAGGAGTTGATTTATTGATTTTGAGTCATGCTGAACTGTAAAACATGGAGTACGTCTGCAGTTTCAGCATCTACCACTCTGCCCCTTCTTTTTATTGCAAATTCACACTTCACGAACCGATGTGTTAAACCATTCATCAGCTTCTGTACAGAAGGTGTTTGCAGTGTCAGATAATGCTTCACTAACACAAATAGAGAGTTTGTCTATCATTGCTGACTATTTAACCCCTTATAATCCCAAGTCTATTACACACTAAGTCTAATTATGTAGTATTCAGTAACTACAAGGACTGACTGGCCGAGTTATTTTTGGGTAATAGAAGTTTAAATAAAACTTTGGGCCACTGTAAACACAGTAGAACTACATTTAAATGTCAATTCCAGAGAGAAAACCATAAAGAGGTTATTATTTTTACAATAGGAACTGGAGTTTTTGTTCTTGACTTGTAACTACAACAACCATAAAGAACCACACAGTTCTGCTAGGAATTTAGACATGGTTTCATTGTATACAGTGGTGCTTGGAAGTTTGTGGACCTTGTAGAATTTTCTACATTTCTGCAGATATTTGACCTAAAACTTTATCAGATCCTAAAAGTGAATAAAGAGAACCAAATTAAACACATAAGGCAAAATAGTATTAAATAGATTCTTTTAGTTTACTTTTTTATGTGTGGAGAAAGGAAAGCACTGCATTCCAGCATAAAAACCTATCCTATCTGTGAAACATGGTGGTAGTAGTATCATAGTTTGGTGCATCTGGGCCTGGCAAGCTTGCCATCACTATTGTACCAGCAAATTCTAAACGAAAATGTCAGGGCAGCTGACTGTGTGTGTATATATATATATACACACTTGTCTTGCATAAAATTGACCTGATTATTAAATTCAAATCATTTTTTAAATAATAACCTGTACAGGGGTCCTTTTGGGATACGTTGTGTGAAAGATGTCACTGATGGCCCAGAAGGATGTTTAAATTGGTAACTATGCTGTGTTAAGGACAGAAATGTAGGACTTGGTGTATCCTTTCACTACTCCTTCTCGAGGACATTTCATTTCTCAAGCAGAATGGTATGAATACAGTAGCGGACAAGTGTGGCAATAGTGGTTTGCTGTCATTTCAGGAGCTGCAGATGCTTTTTAATCTTTCAGCTTCTTCATATTTTGTTTATTTACAACTTTTTTCAATAGGAACTGCAGTTTTTGTTCTTGACTTGTAACTACAACAACCACAAAGAACCATACAGTTCTGCTAGGAATTTAGACATGGTTTCATTGTATACAGTGGCTACATTTCTGCACAAATTTGACCTAAAACTTTATCAGACCCTAAAAGTGGATAAAGAGAACCAAATTAAACAAATGATGCAAAATAGTATTAAATAGATCTATTTAGTTTACTTTTTTATGTACACATTTAGTTGCAGTTATTCCTGCACAAGTGGGTCACACCAGATACTGAAAACAAAGGTTCACATACTTTTGCCACTCACAGATACACTATACTGCATATATATGCAAACTGCTTCTACAAACATTAGTGAAAGAATGAGTCGCTCTCAGGAGCTCAGTGAATTCCAGCGTGGTACCGTGATCGGATGCCACCTGTGCAACAAGTCCAGTCGTGAAATTTCCTCACTACTAAATATTCCACAGTCAACTGTCAGTGGTATTATAACAAAGTGGAAGTGACTGAGAACGACAACAACTCAGCCATGAAGTGGTCAGCCATGTAAAATGACAGAGCAAGGTCAGCGGATGCTGAGGTCTATAGTGCGCACCGGTCACCGACTTTCTGCAGAGTCAATCACTACAGACCTCCAAACTTCTTTTGGCCTTCAGATTCATGGAATGGGTTTCTATGGCCGAGCAGCTGCATCCAAGCCTTACATCACCACGCGCAATGCAAAGCGCCGAATGCAGTGGTGTTAAGCACGCCGCTAAACTTAACCTCAACCCAAAACCTACTCTTAGCCCTAACCCTGGGATACGATTAGGATAACAGTTTATTAATCATCTACAAATGACCACTCCACATACAGTATTAACATATAAACCACAGAAGATTTTAGATAGCAGGGTGTCTTATGGGAGAACCAAATGCATGGCCAACTAAAATAATGTGGGACAATTCCATTATTTAGGATGTTATAATTGCAAATGATTATGCAAATTTTCACAATTTTGAAGAGGTTTGGGGGCGAAAGAGCTAGCATACGAGTGAAGAGAACCTACATGATAGTGTCTAGTGTAACGCGGGGTTTGCAGATCAGACACACGCGGATAAAAGGTAATCCGAAAGATTTATTCAAACGGGAATAAACAGGGTTAACACCAGACCAGGTCAACAACCAAACGAGGCAGACGAAATACAGGTGCATAGGCGAGAGCGGAGTAGAAAAAACAGGCGGGGGTCGTAACCAGGAAAAGAGCATACACCAAAACAACAAAGCCAAAACAGAAGCGAGAATCGAAAACGAGGTCAAACACGGAGTAACAATCAGAAAAACAAACGGCTCGGTATGCACAGACTAGGTAAGGGCAATACTTCGCAAAGATATGTTTCAAACAGACCGGTATATATACAGAGTACAACAGGTGATGATTAGTATTCCGGTGACTGTGATCTGTTAGGTGGTTGGTGATTGGTTGGAAGAGTCTTGCGACTGACTGAAGGATTCTGGGAAGTGGAGTTATTGGTGGTCTGAGAGTCCGAATGAGAACCAGGAAGCGTGACAGTACCCCCCCCCAAGGAGCCCGAGCCGACCTCGACGACGACCATCCACGCTCCTGGACGAGTCTCGGGCCACACCTCTGGAGCTGGCGCGGTGCTGGGTCGGGGCTCCACTCACGGAACGTCCTGTCCGACAGCCCAAGAAGGAACTGACTGGGCGACCTCTGCGGCGACCTCTGGGACGCAGTGCCGGGCGGTCCGGATGGCGCTGGTGAAACTCCTCCACCAACCCCGGGTCCAAGACATCCCTGGCAGGAACCCAGCTCCTCTTCTCAGGTCCATAGCCCTCCCAGTCGACCAGGTACTGGAGAACACCTCCTCTCCTCCGGGAATCCAGCAGCCTGTGCACAGCGTAGACCAGAGAGCCCTCGACCTCGACCGGAGGGGGCGGCCGAACGTCAGGCGAAGCCTCATCCAGCGGACCAGAGATCACAGGCTTCAGAAGGGAAACATGGAATGAATTACATACTCGGTATTGCCGTGGTAACTCAAGCTGATAAGTAACCTCATTGACTTGTTTAATAACTTTGAATGGACCAATGTATTTTGGAAACAGTTTTTTACTCCCCTCTGAGAACCTGAAGTCCCTGGTCGAAAGCCACACTCGATCCCCCGGGGAATATACTGGGGTTTCCCCACGGCGATGATTGGCCTGACGTTTCTGACAACGCAGTGCTCTCTCGATATGCTGGTGAGTTTGTTCCCAGACTTGTTCACTACGGTGCATCCAATCATCGACCGCGGGAACATCCGAAGGAAGGGCTGACCAGGGTGACAAGGGAGGCTGATAACCGTAGATACACTGAAAGGGGGTGAGACCTGTAGAAGAACTGATAAGAGAGTTTTGCGCAATCTCTGCCCAAGGTAAGTAACGTGCCCAGTCAGATTGGTTTTCGTGACTATACAGTCTCAGAAACTTGTTCAACTCCTGATTAACTCTCTCGCATTGACCATTCGATTGTGGGTGGTAACCTGATGTTAAGCTGACAGATACACCCAGTCTTTCAAAAAAAGCTGACCAAACTTGGGAGGTAAACTGAGGACCACGGTCAGACACAATATCCTCAGGGATGCCAAAAAGACAAAACACATATTGAAATAATGCCTCAGCTGTTTGGAAAGCATTAGGAATACCTGGGAATGGAATGAATCTGACTCCTTTAGAAAAACGGTCTACGACAGTAAAAATTGTAGTGTATTCCTCCGATTTGGGTAAAACAGTAACAAAGTCTATTGCTATATGTGACCAGGGATGTGTAGGAATGGGCAATGGTAGAAGTTTTCCTGCCGGAAGGGACTTAGGGACCTTACACTGTGAACATGTGGAGCATGATGCTATGAACCTATGAATGTCATTTAACATGTTCTCCCACCAATACCGGTTTGATATGAGTTGTTGAGTGCGAGTCTCCCCAGGGTGTCCTGACGAAAGGGATGAATGAGCCCAGGTAATAATGCGATCTCGGAACTGGTCAGGTACATATTTCTTGTTTGGGGGACATTGTTCAGGAACATCAACAGTCGCTAAGGCCTGATCCATCTCCTCATCTACCGCCCAACGGATGGGGGCTATGATTATTTCAGGAGGCAAGACATTTTCTAGGTTAGCATTCATCTGATTCTCCTCATTAAAAGCCCTGGACAAAGCATCTGCCTTGGTATTACGAGTGCCGGGTCTATATGTGATAGAGAATCGGAACCTATTGAAAAAGAGGGTCCAACGTGCCTGGCGGGGGTTGAGTCTTTTGGCTGACCGGAGGTATTCTAAATTTTTGTGATCCATTAGCACAAGAAAAGGATGTTCAGCACCCTCTAACCAATGACGCCACTCTTCAAAAGCAAACTTCATAGCTAGAAGTTCCCTATCACCAATTCCATAGTTGCGCTCAGTTGGGGTGAGTTTATGGGAGTAAAATGCTACCGGGTGTAACTTGGGTGGTGAGCCCACACGCTGAGAAAGAACAGCTCCTACCCCTACATCAGAGGCATCAACCTCAACCACAAAGGGCTGGGTAGGATCAGGGTGTTTTAAAACAGGAGCAGACGTGAAGGCAGACTTCAACAAGTTAAAAGCTTTCTCAGCTTGGGGGTTCCAGGCTAGCTTTTTAGCATTGCCCTTCAGAAGGGCCATCAAGGGTGCTGAAATAGAACTATACCCACGAATAAATCTGCAGTAAAAATTGGCGAATCCAAGAAAACGCTGTAAACCCCTGATAGAAGTGGGGATGGGCCAGTTCAGTACTGCGTCTACTTTAGAGACATCCATGGTGACTCCTTCGGAACTGATTATGTATCCTAGAAAGGATGTGGACTGCAAATGGAATTGACATTTCTCCCCTTTTACAAACTATTGATTCGCTAGTAACCGGGCCAAGACCTGACGGACATGACTAATGTGTGTGGAAAGATCTGGGGAGTAAATCAAGATATCGTCAATGTAGGCGATGACAAATTTACCTAACATGTCTCTTAGCACATCATTAATGAAGGCTTGGAAGACGGAAGGTGCGTTGGAAAGACCAAAAGGCATAACTAAATATTCGTAGTGCCCCCTGGTGGTGATAAATGCAGTCTTCCATTCATCTCCCTCTTTGATTCTGACAAGATTATAGGCACTGCGTAAATCTAGCTTGGTAAAAATAGTAGCACCTCTGAGCTGTTCCAAGGCTATGGGCACGAGTGGCAACGGATAAGGGTAAGACTTGGTAATAAGATTAAGTCCTCGATAGTCTATGCACGGTCTCAGTCCTCCGTCCTTCTTCTTCACAAAAAAGAACCCCGCTGCTGCAGGTGAAGTGGAAGGACAGATGAACCCCTGAGACAAGGCCTCCTGAATATACTCCTCCATCGCTCTATCCTCCTCCTGAGTTAGGGGGTAGACCCTAGATTTAGGTGGAACAGCACCCTCTATGAGTTCGATAGCACAGTCATATTCACGATGAGGAGGGAGTTCAGTGGCCTTGTGCTTGCTAAAAACTGTTTTCAGGTCATCATAATCGGGGGGAATGACTAAAGGTTCGTCGGAATTCGGACTTTCAATGGACGTGGAGTTCAAATTCAGACTGGGAAGTTCTAGACATTGTTCGTGACAGAAGGGGGACCAGCTACAGATCTCACGTTCAGACCAGGAAATGTTTGGGTTGTGTTTGTGCAGCCAGGGTAAACCTAAAATCACTGAATAGGCTGAAGTGTTCAATACAAAAAAGCTGATCGCCTCTTTATGAAGAGCGCTGGTGTACATAATAACAGGCCTTGTGAGAGTGTCGATGACACTCTCTCCAACTGGGTCTCCATCCACCGCTGATAATAGTAGAGATGCTTGAAGGGTCTCAACAGGAAGCTAAAGTTGTTCTACGAGGGATCGGTGGATGAAGTTTCCCTCTGCTCCAGAGTCAATTAGGGCTGAAAAAACATAAACAGAATTGAGGCAGCACAAAGTCACAGGCAGCTGAAACGACTTCGTAACCAACCCCCTTGTGGGAACACTCACCACATTAGCGCCTGCGGCCAGACTGCAGTGGCCCATTCCAGGGCTCGACCAGTAAGACGTGAAATCAAAAATGAAATACGCGCGGTGTCTGAACTGGGAGCCGAGTTACTAAAAAAAATCGAACACTGAAGCAGAAAACCGCGACACTGGTCGGGCGAACCATCAAACTTGTCGGGCTTACTAACAGGGAAAACACTAGTTGGAGTAGGTTGAGAAACAACAGGACTAGGATTAGTTTCACTAGATCCGCTAGCATTCATGCTCTGCAGCTGAGATGTGATCTCCTTTAGGCTATTCGCTATGGATGCTAACTGTTGTTGCTGCTCACTCTGCTGTTGTGTGAGGGAGCCGACAGAGTGAGTAAGAGACTCAAATAACTGATTATGCTGGTTTAAAATAGCACCCTGGTTACTCACAACCGAGATGATCTCCTTTATATCCGCTGTCTGCATGTTGGCGAAGTATTCTGTAACGCAGGGTTTGCAGATCAGACACACGCGGATAAAAGTTAATCCGGAAGATTTATTCTGACGGGAGTAAACAGGGTTAACACCAGACCAGGCCAATAACCAGAACAAGCAGACAAAATACAGGGGCATAGGCGAAAGCGAAGTCGAAAAAACAGGCGAGGGTCGTAACCAGAAATAGCACATAAACCAAAACAACAAAGCCAAGACAGAGACGAGAATCGAAAACGAAAAAACAAGCGAGGTCAAACACGGAGTAGCACTCAGAAAAACAAACGGCTCGGTATGCACAGACTAGGTAAGGGCAATACTTCGCAAAGATATGTTTCAAACAGACCGGTATATATACAGAGTACAACAGGTGATGATGATTAGTATTCCGGTGACTGTGATCTGTTAGGTGGTTGGTGATTGGTTGGAAGAGTCTCGTGACTGACTGATTCTGGGAAGTGGAGTTCTTGGTGGTCTGAGAGTCCGAATGAGAACCAGGAAGCGTTACATCTAGACTTAAATCTGTCTGGCACGCATTAAAAGAGCAATTAAAAAAAATAAATTATATATATATATATATATATATATATATATATATATATATATATATATATATATATATGTATATATCCAATTCACCTGTCTTTTATAAAATTTACCTGATTATTGAATTCAAATAATTTTTTAAATAATAACATGTGCAGGGGTCCTTTTGGGATATTTTGCCTTGAGGCAACATTGTTGAACAATTGGATGACATGATATAGATCCATGTTCCCTCAAGTGGTGACAACTGGCTTGTGACTAGCTAAATCCATCCCACTGTTGCACAAATGTTGCTTCTAGGCAACAAAAACATTTTTGCAATATCACATAACTGAAAAATTATACAGAATGTTAAAAGGATGTTTGAAAGTGCCCTCTAAGAGATAGTATGACCAAAAACATGCTTTTTTACTGACTTACTCAAACTCTGCCCTTTCTTCTAAACCCTTTCAGTGTCCTTGAATATGTATAATGTTATTGTGAAGTGAGGAGAATGTTTGTTGCCCTGAGGCAACATTGTGCAATAGAGGGTTAATGGATGTATCAGACAGCTGATAAGACCCAAATGTATCATAAACTATAAAAGTGTGTGAAAGATTTCACTGATGGCCCAGAAAGACGTTTAAATTGGTCACTATGCTGTGTTAAGGACAGAAATGTAGGACTTGGTATATCCTTTCACTACTCCTTCTCGAGGACATTTCATTTCTCAAGGAGTCGATTTATTGATTTTGAGTCATGCTGAACTGTAAAACACGGAGTACGTCTGCAGTTTCAGCATCTACCACTCTGCCCCTTCTTTTTATTGCAAATTCACACTTCACGAACCGATGTGTGGAACCATGCATCAGCTTCTGGACAGAAGGTGTTTGCAGTGTCAGATAATGCTTCACTAACACAAGTAGAGAGTTTGTCTATCATTGCTGACTATTTAACCCCTTATAATCCCAAGCCTATTACACACCAAGTCTAATTATGTAGTATTCAGTAACTACAAGGACTGACTGGCCGAGTTATCTTTGGGTAATAGAAGTTTAAATAAAACTTTGGCCCACTGTAAACACAGTAGAACTACATTTAAATGTCAATTCCAGAGAGAAAACCATAAAGAGGTTATTATTTTTACAATAGAAACTGGAGTTTTTGTTCTTGACTTGTAACTACAACAACCATAAAGAACCATACAGTTCTGCTAGGAATTTAGACATGGTTTCATTGTATACAGTGGTGCTTGGAAGTTTGTGGACCTTGTAGAATTTTCTACATTTCTGCAGATATTTGACCTAAAACTTTATCAGACCCTAAAAGTAGATAAAGAGAGTCAAATTAAACAAATGAGGCAAAATAGTATTAAATAGATTCTTTTAGTTTACTTTTTTATGTTTGGAGAAAGGAAAGCACTGCATTCCAGCATACAAACCTACCCTATCTGTGAAACATGGTGGTGGTAGTATCATAGTTTGGTGCATCTGGGCCTGGACAGCTTGCCATCACTATTATACCAGCAAATTCTAAAGGAAAATGTCAGGACAGCTGACTGTGTGTGTATATATATATATATATATATATATATATATATATATATATATATATGTATATATATTTATACACACACACACACACACACACACACACACACTTTTCTTGCATAAAATTGACCTGATTATTAAATTCAAATCATTTTTTAAATAATAACCTGTACAGGGGTCCTTTTGGGATATGTTGTGTGAAAGATGTCACTGATGGCCCAGAAGGACGTTTAAATTGGTAACTATGCTGTGTTAAGGACAGAAATGTAGGACTTGGTGTATCCTTTCACTACTCCTTCTCGAGGACATTTCATTTCTCAAGCAGAATGGTATGAATACAGTAGCAGACAAGTGTGGCGATAGTGGTTTGCTGTTATTTCAGGAGCTGCAGATGCTTTTTAATCTTTCAGCTTCTTCATATTTTGTTTATTTACAACTTTTTTCAACAGGAACTGCAGTTTTTGTTTTTGACTTGTAACTACAACAACCACAAAGAACCACACAGTTCTGCTAGGAATTATACATGGTTTCATTGTATACAGTGGCTACATTTCTGCACAAATTTGACCTAAAACTTTATCAGACCCTAACCGTGGATAAAGAGAACCAAATTGAACAAATGAGGCAAAATAGTATTAAATAGATCTATTTAGTTTACTTTTTTATGTTTGGAGAAAGGAAAGCACTGCATTCCAGCATAAAAACCTACCCTATCTGTGAAACACGGTGGTAGTAGTATCATAGTTTGCTGCATCGGGGCCTGGACAGCTTGCCAACACTATTGTACCAGCAAATTCTAAAGGGAAATGTCAGGACAGCTGACTGTGAGCTGAAACTCAAATTGTGGGTCATGCACCAAGCCGATGTGCAGGACTAATTAACATTTACCAGAAACATTTAGTTGCAGTTATTGCTACACAAGTGGGTCACACCAGATACTGAAAACAAAGGTTCACATACTTTTGCCACTAACAGATACACTATACTGCATATATATGCAGACTGCTTCTACAAACATTAGTGAAAGAATGAGTCGCTCTCAGGAGCTCAGTGAATTCCAGCGTGGTACCGTGATAGGATGCCACCTGTGCAACAAGTCCAGTCGTGAAATTTCCTCACTACTAAATATTCCACAGTCAACTGTCAGTAGTATTATAACAAAGTGTAAGCGATTGAGACCGACAACAACTCAGCCATGAAGTGGTCAGCCATGTAAAATGACAGAGCGGGGTCAGTGGATGCTGAGGTCTATAGTGCGCACCGGTCACCGACTTTCTGCAGAGTCAATCGCTACAGACCTCCAAACTTCTTTTGGCCTTCAGATTCATGGAATGGGTTTCCATAGCCAAGCAGCTGCATCCAAGCCTTACATCACCATGCGCAATGCAAAGCGTCGAATGCAGTGGTGTTAAGCACGCCGCCAAACTGAACCTCAACCCAAAACCTACTCTTAGCCCTAACCCTGGGATACGATTAGGTTAACAGTTTATTAATCATCTACAAATGATCACTCCACATACAGTATTCACATATCACTGTATGGGTAGCTGACGATAAACCACAGAAGATTGAAGATAGCAGGGTGTCTTATGGGAGAACCAAGATGCATGGCCAACTAAAATAATGTGGGACAATTCCATTATTTAGGATGTTATAATTGCAAATGATTATGCAAATTTTCACAATTTTGAAGAGGTTTGGGGGCAACAGAGCTAGAATACGAGTGAAGAGAACCTACATGATAGTGTCTAGACTTAAATCTGTCTGGCACGCATTAAAAGAGCAATTAAAAAAAAAATAATAATATATATATATATATGCAATTCACCTGTCTTTTATAAAATTGATCTGATTATTGAATTCAAATAATTTTTAAAATAATAACATGTGCAGGGGTCCTTTTGGGATATTTTGCCTTGAGGCAACATTGTGCAACAATTGGATGACATGATATAGATCCATGTTCCCTCAAGTGGTGAGAACTGGCTTGTGACTAGCTAAATCCATCCCACTGTTGCACAAATGTTGCTTCTAGGCAACAAAAACATTTTTGCAAGTTCACATAGCTGAAAAATTATACAGAATGTTAAAAGGATGTTTGAAAGCGCCCTCTAAGAGACAGTATGACCAAAAACATGCTTTTTTACTGACTTACTCAAAATCTGCCCTTTATTGTTAACCCTGTCAGTGTCCTTAAATATGTATAATGTTATTGTAAAGTGAGGAGAATGTTTGTTGCCCTGAGGCAACATTGTGCAACAGAGGGTTAATGGATGTATCAGACAGCTGATAAGACTGAAATGTATCATAAACTATAAAAGTGTGTGAAAGATTTCGCTGATGGCCCAGAAGGACATTTAAATTGGTCACTATGCTGTGTTAAGGACAGAAATGTAGGGCTTGGTATATCCTTTCACTACTCCTTCTCGAGGACATTTCATTTCTCAAGGAGTTGATTTATTGATTTTGAGTCATGCTGAACTGTAAAACATGGAGTACGTCTGCAGTTTCAGCATCTACCACTCTGCCCCTTCTTTTTATTGCAAATTCACACTTCACGAACCGATGTGTGGAACCATGCATCAGCTTCTGGACAGAAGGTGTTTGCAGTGTCAGATAATGCTTCACTAACACAAGTAGAGAGTTTGTCTATCATTGCTGACTATTTAACCCCTTATAATCCCAAGTCTATTACACTCTAAGTCTAATTATGTAGTATTCAGTAACTACAAGGACTGACTGGCCGAGTTATTTTTGGGTAATAGAAGTTTAAATAAATCTTTGGGCCACTGTAAACACAGTAGAACTACATTTAAATGTCAATTCCAGAGAGAAAACCCTACAGAGGTTATTATTTTTACAATAGGAACTGGAGTTTTTGTTCTTGACTTGTAACTACAACAACCATAAAGAACCACACAGTTCTGCTAAGAATTTAGACATGGTTTCATTGTATACAGTGGTGCTTGGAAGTTTGTGGACCTTGTAGAATTTTCTACATTTCTGCAGATATTTGACCTAAAACTTTATCAGACCCTAAAAGTGAATAAAGAGAACCAAATTAAACACATAAGGCAAAATAGTATTAAATAGATTCTTTTAGTTTACTTTTTTATGTTTGGAGAAAGGAAAGAACTGCATTCCAGCATAAAAACCTATCCTATCTGTGAAACACGGTGGTAGTAGTATCATAGTTTGCTGCATCTGGGCCTGGACAGCTTGCCAACACTATTGTACCAGCAAATTCTAAAGGGAAATGTCAGGACAGCTGACTGTGAGCTGAAACTCAAATTGTGGGTCATGCACCAAGCCGATGTGCAGGACTAATTAACATTTACCAGAAACATTTAGTTGCAGTTATTGCTGCACAAGTGGGTCACACCAGATACTGAAAACAAAGGTTCACATACTTTTGCCACTAACAGATACACTATACTGCATATATATGCAGACTGCTTCTACAAACATTAGTGAAAGAATGAGTCGCTCTCAGGAGCTCAGTGAATTCCAGCGTGGTACCGTGATAGGATGCCACCTGTGCAACAAGTCCAGTCGTGAAATTTCCTCACTACTAAATATTCCACAGTCAACTGTCAGTAGTATTATAACAAAGTGTAAGCGATTGAGACCGACAACAACTCAGCCATGAAGTGGTCAGCCATGTAAAATGACAGAGCGGGGTCAGTGGATGCTGAGGTCTATAGTGCGCACCGGTCACCGACTTTCTGCAGAGTCAATCGCTACAGACCTCCAAACTTCTTTTGGCCTTCAGATTCATGGAATGGGTTTCCATAGCCAAGCAGCTGCATCCAAGCCTTACATCACCATGCGCAATGCAAAGCGTCGAATGCAGTGGTGTTAAGCACGCCGCCAAACTGAACCTCAACCCAAAACCTACTCTTAGCCCTAACCCTGGGATACGATTAGGTTAACAGTTTATTAATCATCTACAAATGATCACTCCACATACAGTATTCACATATCACTGTATGGGTAGCTGACGATAAACCACAGAAGATTGAAGATAGCAGGGTGTCTTATGGGAGAACCAAGATGCATGGCCAACTAAAATAATGTGGGACAATTCCATTATTTAGGATGTTATAATTGCAAATGATTATGCAAATTTTCACAATTTTGAAGAGGTTTGGGGGCAACAGAGCTAGAATACGAGTGAAGAGAACCTACATGATAGTGTCTAGACTTAAATCTGTCTGGCACGCATTAAAAGAGCAATTAAAAAAAAAATAATAATATATATATATATATGCAATTCACCTGTCTTTTATAAAATTGATCTGATTATTGAATTCAAATAATTTTTAAAATAATAACATGTGCAGGGGTCCTTTTGGGATATTTTGCCTTGAGGCAACATTGTGCAACAATTGGATGACATGATATAGATCCATGTTCCCTCAAGTGGTGAGAACTGGCTTGTGACTAGCTAAATCCATCCCACTGTTGCACAAATGTTGCTTCTAGGCAACAAAAACATTTTTGCAAGTTCACATAGCTGAAAAATTATACAGAATGTTAAAAGGATGTTTGAAAGCGCCCTCTAAGAGACAGTATGACCAAAAACATGCTTTTTTACTGACTTACTCAAAATCTGCCCTTTATTGTTAACCCTGTCAGTGTCCTTAAATATGTATAATGTTATTGTAAAGTGAGGAGAATGTTTGTTGCCCTGAGGCAACATTGTGCAACAGAGGGTTAATGGATGTATCAGACAGCTGATAAGACTGAAATGTATCATAAACTATAAAAGTGTGTGAAAGATTTCGCTGATGGCCCAGAAGGACATTTAAATTGGTCACTATGCTGTGTTAAGGACAGAAATGTAGGGCTTGGTATATCCTTTCACTACTCCTTCTCGAGGACATTTCATTTCTCAAGGAGTTGATTTATTGATTTTGAGTCATGCTGAACTGTAAAACATGGAGTACGTCTGCAGTTTCAGCATCTACCACTCTGCCCCTTCTTTTTATTGCAAATTCACACTTCACGAACCGATGTGTGGAACCATGCATCAGCTTCTGGACAGAAGGTGTTTGCAGTGTCAGATAATGCTTCACTAACACAAGTAGAGAGTTTGTCTATCATTGCTGACTATTTAACCCCTTATAATCCCAAGTCTATTACACTCTAAGTCTAATTATGTAGTATTCAGTAACTACAAGGACTGACTGGCCGAGTTATTTTTGGGTAATAGAAGTTTAAATAAATCTTTGGGCCACTGTAAACACAGTAGAACTACATTTAAATGTCAATTCCAGAGAGAAAACCCTACAGAGGTTATTATTTTTACAATAGGAACTGGAGTTTTTGTTCTTGACTTGTAACTACAACAACCATAAAGAACCACACAGTTCTGCTAAGAATTTAGACATGGTTTCATTGTATACAGTGGTGCTTGGAAGTTTGTGGACCTTGTAGAATTTTCTACATTTCTGCAGATATTTGACCTAAAACTTTATCAGACCCTAAAAGTGAATAAAGAGAACCAAATTAAACACATAAGGCAAAATAGTATTAAATAGATTCTTTTAGTTTACTTTTTTATGTTTGGAGAAAGGAAAGCACTGCATTCCAGCATAAAAACCTATCCTATCTGTGAAACACGGTGGTAGTAGTATCATAGTTTGCTGCATCTGGGCCTGGACAGCTTGCCATCACTATTGTACCAGCAAATTCTAAACGAAAATGTCAGGACAGCTGACTGTGTGTGTGTGTATATATATATATATATATATATATATATATATATATATATATATATACACATACACCCACACTTGTCTTGCATAAAATTGACCTGATTATTAAATTCAAATCATTTTTTAAATAATAACCTGTACAGGGGTCCTTTTGGGATATGTTGTGTGAAAGATGTCACTGATGGCCCAGAAGGACGTTTAAATTGGTAACTATGCTGTGTTAAGGACTGAAATGTAGGACTTGGTGTATCCTTTCACTACTCCTTCTCGAGGACATTTCATTTCTCAAGCAGAATGGTATGAATACAGTAGCGGACAAGTGTGGCAATAGTGGTTTGCTGTCATTTCAGGAGCTGCAGATGCTTTTTAATCTTTCAGCTTCTTCATATTTTGTTTATTTACAACTTTTTTCAATAGGAACTGCAGTTTTTGTTCTTGACTTGTAACTACAACAACCACAAAGAACCATACAGTTCTGCTAGGAATTTAGACATGGTTTCATTGTATACAGTGGCTACATTTCTGCACAAATTTGACCTAAAACTTTATCAGACCCTAAAAGTGGATAAAGAGAACCAAATTAAACAAATGATGCAAAATAGTATTAAATAGATCTATTTAGTTTACTTTTTTATGTACACATTTAGTTGCAGTTATTCCTGCACAAGTGGGTCACACCAGATACTGAAAACAAAGGTTCACATACTTTTGCCACTCACAGATACACTATACTGCATATATATGCAAACTGCTTCTACAAACATTAGTGAAAGAATGAGTCGCTCTCAGGAGCTCAGTGAATTCCAGCGTGGTACCGTGATCGGATGCCACCTGTGCAACAAGTCCAGTCGTGAAATTTCCTCACTACTAAATATTCCACAGTCAACTGTCAGTGGTATTATAACAAAGTGGAAGTGACTGAGAACGACAACAACTCAGCCATGAAGTGGTCAGCCATGTAAAATGACAGAGCAAGGTCAGCGGATGCTGAGGTCTATAGTGCGCACCGGTCACCGACTTTCTGCAGAGTCAATCACTACAGACCTCCAAACTTCTTTTGGCCTTCAGATTCATGGAATGGGTTTCTATGGCCGAGCAGCTGCATCCAAGCCTTACATCACCACGCGCAATGCAAAGCGCCGAATGCAGTGGTGTTAAGCACGCCGCTAAACTTAACCTCAACCCAAAACCTACTCTTAGCCCTAACCCTGGGATACGATTAGGATAACAGTTTATTAATCATCTACAAATGACCACTCCACATACAGTATTAACATATAAACCACAGAAGATTTTAGATAGCAGGGTGTCTTATGGGAGAACCAAATGCATGGCCAACTAAAATAATGTGGGACAATTCCATTATTTAGGATGTTATAACTGCAAATGATTATGCAAATTTTCACAATTTTGAAGAGGTTTGGGGGCGAAAGAGCTAGCATACGAGTGAAGAGAACCTACATGATAGTGTCTAGTGTAACGCGGGGTTTGCAGATCAGACACACGCGGATAAAAGGTAATCCGAAAGATTTATTCAAACGGGAATAAACAGGGTTAACACCAGACCAGGTCAACAACCAAACGAGGCAGACGAAATACAGGGGCATAGGCGAGAGCGGAGTAGAAAAAACAGGCGGGGGTCGTAACCAGGAAAAGAGCATACACCAAAACAACAAAGCCAAAACAGAAGCGAGAATCGAAAATGAGGTCAAACACGGAGTAACAATCAGAAAAACAAACGGCTCGGTATGCACAGACTAGGTAAGGGCAATACTTCGCAAAGATATGTTTCAAACAGACCGGTATATATACAGAGTACAACAGGTGATGATGATTAGTATTCCGGTGACTGTGATCTGTTAGGTGGTTGGTGATTGGTTGGAAGAGTCTTGTGACTGACTGAAGGATTCTGGGAAGTGGAGTTATTGGTGGTCTGAGAGTCCGAATGAGAACCAGGAAGCGTGACAGTACCCCCCCCCAAGGAGCCCGAGCCGACCTCGACGACGACCATCCACGCTCCTGGACGAGTCTCGGGCCACACCTCCGGAGCTGGCGCGGCGCTGGGTCGGGGCTCCACTCACGGAACGTCCTGTCCGACAGCCCAAGAAGGAACTGACTGGGCGACCTCTGCGGCGACCTCTGGGACGCGGTGCCGGGCGGTCCGGATGGCGCTGGTGAAACTCCTCCACCAACCCCGGGTCCAAGACATCCCTGGCAGGAACCCAGCTCCTCTTCTCAGGTCCATAGCCCTCCCAGTCGACCAGGTACTGGAGAACACCTCCTCTCCTCCGGGAATCCAGCAGCCTGTGCACAGCGTAGACCGGAGAGCCCTCGACCTCGACCGGAGGGGGCGGCCGAACGTCGGGCGAAGCCTCATCCAGCGGACCAGAGATCACAGGCTTCAGAAGGGAAACATGGAATGAATTACATACTCGGTATTGCCGTGGTAACTCAAGCTGATAAGTAACCTCATTGACTTGTTTAATAACTTTGAATGGACCAATGTATTTTGGAAACAGTTTTTTACTCCCCTCTGAGAACCTGAAGTCCCTGGTCGAAAGCCACACTCGATCCCCCGGGGAATATACTGGGGTTTCCCCACGGCGATGATTGGCCTGACGTTTCTGACAACGCAGTGCTCTCTCGATATGCTGGTGAGTTTGTTCCCAGACTTGTTCACTACGGTGCATCCAATCATCGACCGCGGGAACATCCGAAGGAAGGGCTGACCAGGGTGACAAGGGAGGCTGATAACCGTAGATACACTGAAAGGGGGTGAGACCTGTAGAAGAACTGATAAGAGAGTTTTGCGCAATCTCTGCCCAAGGTAAGTAACGTGCCCAGTCAGATTGGTTTTCGTGACTATACAGTCTCAGAAACTTGTTCAACTCCTGATTAACTCTCTCGCATTGACCATTCGATTGTGGGTGGTAACCTGATGTTAAGCTGACAGATACACCCAGTCTTTCAAAAAAAGCTGAACAAACTTGGGAGGTAAACTGAGGACCACGGTCAGACACAATATCCTCAGGGATGCCAAAAAGACAAAACACATATTGAAATAATGCCTCAGCTGTTTGGAAAGCATTAGGAATACCTGGGAATGGAATGAATCTGACTCCTTTAGAAAAACGGTCTACGACAGTAAAAATTGTAGTGTATTCCTCCGATTTGGGTAAAACAGTAACAAAGTCTATTGCTATATGTGACCAGGGATGTGTAGGAATGGGCAATGGTAGAAGTTTTCCTGCCGGAAGGGACTTAGGGACCTTACACTGTGAACATGTGGAGCATGATGCTATGAACCTATGAATGTCATTTAACATGTTCTCCCACCAATACCGGTTTGATATGAGTTGTTGAGTGCGAGTCTCCCCAGGGTGTCCTGACGAAAGGGATGAATGAGCCCAGGTAATAATGCGATCTCGGAACTGGTCAGGTACATATTTCTTGTTTGGGGGACATTGTTCAGGAACATCAACAGTCGCTAAGGCCTGATCCATCTCCTCATCTACCGCCCAACGGATGGGGGCTATGATTATTTCAGGAGGCAAGACATTTTCTAGGTTAGCATTCATCTGATTCTCCTCATTAAAAGCCCTGGACAAAGCATCTGCCTTGGTATTACGAGTGCCGGGTCTATATGTGATAGAGAATCGGAACCTATTGAAAAAGAGGGTCCAACGTGCCTGGCGGGGGTTGAGTCTTTTGGCTGACCGGAGGTATTCTAAATTTTTGTGATCCATTAGCACAAGAAAAGGATGTTCAGCACCCTCTAACCAATGACGCCACTCTTCAAAAGCAAACTTCATAGCTAGAAGTTCCCTATCACCAATTCCATAGTTGCGCTCAGTTGGGGTGAGTTTATGGGAGTAAAATGCTACCGGGTGTAACTTGGGTGGTGAGCCCACACGCTGAGAAAGAACAGCTCCTACCCCTACGTCAGAGGCATCAACCTCAACCACAAAGGGCTGGGTAGGATCAGGGTGTTTTAAAACAGGAGCAGACGTGAAGGCAGACTTCAACAAGTTAAAAGCTTTCTCAGCTTGGGGGTTCCAGGCTAGCTTTTTAGCGTTGCCCTTCAGAAGGGCCATCAAGGGTGCTGAAATAGAACTATACCCACGAATAAATCTGCAGTAAAAATTGGCAAATCCAAGAAAACGCTGTAAACCTCTGATAGAAGTGGGGATGGGCCAGTTCAGTACTGCGTCTACTTTAGAGACATCCATGGTGACTCCTTCGGAACTGATTATGTATCCTAGAAAGGATGTGGACTGCAAATGGAATTGACATTTCTCCCCTTTTACAAACTACTGATTCGCTAGTAACCGGGCCAAGACCTGAAGGACATGACTAATGTGTGTGGAAAGATCTGGGGAGTAAATCAAGATATCGTCAATGCAGGCGATGACAAATTTACCTAACATGTCTCTTAGCACATGATTAATGAAGGCTTGGAAGACGGAAGGTGCGTTGGAAAGACCAAAAGGCATAACTAAATATTCGTAGTGCCCCCTGGTGGTGATAAACGCAGTCTTCCATTCATCTCCCTCTTTGATTCTGACAAGATTATAGGCACTGCGTAAATCTAGCTTGGTAAGAATAGTAGCACCTCTGAGCTGTTCCAAGGCTATGGGCACGAGTGGCAACGGATAAGGGTAAGACTTGGTAATAAGATTAAGTCCTCGATAGTCTATGCACGGTCTCAGTCCACCGTCCTTCTTCTTCACAAAAAAGAACCCCGCTGCTGCAGGTGAAGTGGAAGGACAGATGAACCCCTGAGACAAGGCCTCCTGAATATACTCCTCCATCGCTCTATCCTCCTCCTGAGTTAGGGGGTAGACCCTAGATTTAGGTGGAACAGCACCCTCTATGAGTTCGATAGCACAGTCATATTCACGATGAGGAGGGAGTTCAGTGGCCTTGTGCTTGCTAAAAACTGTTTTCAGGTCATCATAATCAGGGGGAATGACTAAAGGTTGGTCGGAATTCGGACTTTCAATGGACGTGGAGTTCAAATTCAGACTGGGAAGTTCTAGACATTGTTCGTGACAGAAGGGGGACCAGCTACAGATCTCACGTTCAGACCAGGAAATGTTTGGGTTGTGTTTGTGCAGCCAGGGTAAACCTAAAAATCACTGAATAGGCTGAAGTGTTCAATACAAAAAAGCTGATCGCCTCTTTATGAAGAGCGCTGGTGTACATAATAACAGGCCTTGTGAGAGTGTCGATGACACCCTCTCCAACTGGGTCTCCATCCACCGCTGATAATCGTAGAGATGCTTGAAGGGTCTCAACAGGAAGCTGAAGTTGTTCTACGAGGGATCGGTGGATGAAGTCTCCCTCTGCTCCAGAGTCAATTAGGGCTGAAAAAACATAAACAGAATTGAGGCAGCACAAAGTCACAGGCAGCTGAAACGACTTCGTAACCAACCCCCTCGTGGGAACACTCACCACATTAGCGCCTGCGGCCAGATTGCAGTGGCCCATTCCAGGGCTCGACCAGTAAGACGTGAAATCAAAAATGAAATACGCGCGGTGTCTGAACTGGGAGCCGAGTTACTAAAAAAAATCGAACACTGAAGTAGAAAACCGCGACACTGGTCGGGCGAACCATCAAACTTGTCGGGCTTACTAACAGGGAAAACACTAGTTGGAGTAGGTTGAGAAACAACAGGACTAGGATTAGTTTCACTAGATCCGCTAGCATTCATGTTCTGCAGCTGAGATGTGATCTCCTTTAGGCTATTCGCTATGGATGCTAACTGTTGTTGCTGCTCACTCTGCTGTTGTGTGAGGGAGCCGACAGAGTGAGTAAGAGACTCAAATAACTGATTATGCTGGTTTAAAATAGCACCCTGGTTACTCACAGCCGAGATGATCTCCTTTATATCCGCTGTCTGCATGTCGGCGAAGTATTCTGTAACGCAGGGTTTGCAGATCAGACACACGCGGATAAAAGTTAATCCGGAAGATTTATTCTGACGGGAGTAAACGGGGTTAACACCAGACCAGGCCAATAACCAGAACAAGCAGACAAAATACAGGGGCACAGGCGAAAGCGAAGTCGAAAAAACAGGCGAGGGTCGTAACCAGAAATAGCACATAAACCAAAACAACAAAGCCAAGACAGAGACGAGAATCGAAAACAAAAAAACAAGCGAGGTCAAACACGGAGTAGCAATCAGAAAAACAAACGGCTCGGTATGCACAGACTAGGTAAGGGCAATACTTCGCAAAGATATGTTTCAAACAGACCGGTATATATACAGAGTACAACAGGTGATGATGATTAGTATTCCGGTGACTGTGATCTGTTAGGTGGTTGGTGATTGGTTGGAAGAGTCTCGTGACTGACTGATTCTGGGAAGTGGAGTTCTTGGTGGTCTGAGAGTCCGAATGAGAACCAGGAAGCGTTACATCTAGACTTAAATCTGTCTGGCACGCATTAAAAGAGCAATTAAAAAAAAATTATATATATATATATATACATATATATATATATATATATATATATATATATGTATATATCCAATTCACCTGTCTTTTATAAAATTTACCTGATTATTGAATTCAAATAATTTTTTAAATAATAACATGTGCAGGGGTCCTTTTGGGATATTTTGCCTTGAGGCAACATTGTTGAACAATTGGATGACGTGATATAGATCCATGTTCCCTCAAGTGGTGACAACTGGCTTGTGACTAGCTAAATCCATCCCACTGTTGCACAAATGTTGCTTCTAGGCAACAAAAACATTTTTGCAAGTTCACATAGCTGAAAAATGATACTGAATGTTAAAAGATGTGTGAAAGTGCCCTCTAAGAGATAGTATGACCAAAAACATGCTTTTTTACTGACTTACTCAAACTCTGCCCTTTCTTCTAAACCCTTTCAGTGTCCTTGAATATGTATAATGTTATTGTGAAGTGAGGAGAATGTTTGTTGCCCTGAGGCAACATTGTGCAATAGAGGGTTAATGGATGTATCAGACAGCTGATAAGACCCAAATGTATCATAAACTATAAAAGTGTGTGAAAGATTTCACTGATGGCCCAGAAAGACGTTTAAATTGGTCACTATGCTGTGTTAAGGACAGAAATGTAGGGCTTGGTATATCCTTTCACTACTCCTTCTCGAGGACATTTCATTTCTCAAGAAGTCGATTTATTGATTTTGAGTCATGCTGAACTGTAAACCACGGAGTACGTCTGCAGTTTCAGCATCTACCACACTGCCCCTTCTTTTTATTGCAAATTCACAATTCACGAACCGATGTGTGGAACCATTCATCAGCTTCTGGACAGAAGGTGTTAGCAGTGTCAGATAATGCTTCACCAACACAAGTAGATAGTTTGTCTATCATTGCTGACTATTTAACCCCTTATAATCCCAAGCCTATTACACACCAAGTCTAATTATGTAGTATTCAGTAACTACAAGGACTGACTGGCCGAGTTATCTTTGGGTAATAGAAGTTTAAATAAAACTTTGGCCCACTGTAAACACAGTAGAACTACATTTAAATGTCAATTCCAGAGAGAAAACCCATAAAGAGGTTATTATTTTTACAATAGGAAATGGAGTTTTTGTTCTTGACTTGTAACTACAACAACCATAAAGAACCATACAGTTCTGCTAGGAATTTAGACATGGTTTCATTGTATACAGTGGTGCTTGGAAGTTTGTGGACCTTGTAGAATTTTCTACATTTCTGCAGATACTTGACCTAAAACTTTATCAGACCCTAAAAGTAGATAAAGAGAGTCAAATTAAACAAATGAGGCAAAATAGTATTAAATAGATTCTTTTAGTTTACTTTTTTATGTTTGGAGAAAGGAAAGCACTGCATTCCAGCATACAAACCTACCCTATCTGTGAAACATGGTGTGGTAGTATCATAGTTTACTGTGTGATATATATATATATATATATATATATATATTTATATCATATCATATATCACACACACACACACACACACACACACTTTTCTTGCATACAATTGACCTGATTATTAAATTCAAATCATTTTTTAAATAATAACCTGTACAGGGGTCCTTTTGGGATATGTTGTGTGAAAGATGTCACTGATGGCCCAGAAGGACGTTTAAATTGGTAACTATGCTGTGTTAAGGACAGAAATGTAGGACTTGGTGTATCCTTTCACTACTCCTTCTCGAGGACATTTCATTTCTCAAGCAGAATGGTATGAATACAGTAGCGGACAAGTGTGGCGATAGTGGTTTGCTGTTATTTCAGGAGCTGCAGATGCTTTTTAATCTTTCAGCTTCTTCATATTTTGTTTATTTACAACTTTTTTCAATAGGAACTGCAGTTTTTGTTTTTGACTTGTAACTACAACAACCACAAAGAACCATACAGTTCTGCTAGGAATTATACATGGTTTCATTGTATACAGTGGCTACATTTCTGCACAAATTTGACCTAAAACTTTATCAGACCCTAACCGTGGATAAAGAGAACCAAATTGAACAAATGAGGCAAAATAGTATTAAATAGATCTATTTAGTTTACTTTTTTATGTTTGGAGAAAGGAAAGCACTGCATTCCAGCATAAAAACCTACCCTATCTGTGAAACACGGTGGTAGTAGTATCATAGTTTGCTGCATCGGGGCCTGGACAGCTTGCCAACACTATTGTACCAGCAAATTCTAAAGGGAAATGTCAGGACAGCTGACTGTGAGCTGAAACTCAAATTGTGGGTCATGCACCAAGCCGATGTGCAGGACTAATTAACATTTACCAGAAACATTTAGTTGCAGTTATTGCTACACAAGTGGGTCACACCAGATACTGAAAACAAAGGTTCACATACTTTTGCCACTCACAGATACACTATACTGCATATATATGCAGACTGCTTCTACAAACATTAGTGAAAGAATGAGTCGCTCTCAGGAGCTCAGTGAATTCCAGCGTGGTACCGTGATCGGATGCCACCTGTGCAACAAGTCCAGTCGTGAAATTTCCTCACTACTAAATATTCCACAGTCAACTGTCAGTAGTATTATAACAAAGTGGAAGCGATTGAGACCGACAACAACTCAGCCATGAAGTGGTCAGCCATGTAAAATGACAGAGCGGGGTCAGCGGATGCTGAGGTCTATAGTGCGCACCGGTCACCGACTTTCTGCAGAGTCAATCGCTACAGACCTCCAAACTTCTTTTGGCCTTCAGATTCATGGAATGGGTTTCCATAGCCAAGCAGCTGCATCCAAGCCTTACATCACCATGCGCAATGCAAAGCGTCGAATGCAGTGGTGTTAAGCACGCCGCCAAACTGAACCTCAACCCAAAACCTACTCTTAGCCCTAACCCTGGGATACGATTAGGTTAACAGTTTATTAATCATCTACAAATGATCACTCCACATACAGTATTAACATATAACTGTATGGGTGGCTGACGATAAACCACAGAAGATTGAAGATAGCAGGGTGTCTTATGGGAGAACCAAGATGCATGGCCAACTAAAATAATGTGGGACAATTCCATTATTTAGGATGTTATAATTGCAAATGATTATGCAAATTTTCACAATTTTGAAGAGGTTTGGGGGCAACAGAGCTAGAATACGAGTGAAGAGAACCTACATGATAGTGTCTAGACTTAAATCTGTCTGGCACGCATTAAAAGAGCAATTAAAAAAAAATAATATATATATATATATATACAATTCACCTGTCTTTTATAAAATTGACCTCATTATTGAATTCAAATAATTTTTAAAATAATAACATGTGCAGGGGTCCTTTTGGGATATTTTGCCTTGAGGCAACATTGTGCAACAATTGGATGACATGATATAGATCCATGTTCCCTCAAGTGGTGATAACTGGCTTGTGACTAGCTAAATCCATCCCACTGTTGCACAAATGTTGCTTCTAGGCAACAAAAACATTTTTGCAAGTTCACATAGCTGAAAAATTATACAGAATGTTAAAAGGATGTTTGAAAGTGCCCTCTAAGAGATAGTATGACCAAAAACATGCTATTTTACTGACTTACTCAAAATCTGCCCTTTATTGTTAACCCTGTCAGTGTCCTTAAATATGTATAATGTTATTGTAAAGTGAGGAGAATGTTTGTTGCCCTGAGGCAACATTGTGCAATAGAGGGTTAAGGGATGTATCAGACACCTGATAAGACCCAAATGTATCATAAACTATAAAAGTGTGTGAAAGATTTCACTGATGGCCCAGAAGGACAT